>NC_051068.1:130751804-131074894 GCF_004664715.2 Peromyscus leucopus | reverse complement strand
AGCTTAGTGGTATTATTATCATCCATGTGGAATCATCATTGTGGGGCCCCATCATCTTTCTGCAGACTTCAAATTTGCTGTTAGGCATGGGCAAATACAAAAACACGTACAAGCAGCTAGATGAAGCCTTGTTTTTTAGAATAAGTTAGTATTCTCTAGTACTATTAATATCATGACAAAAGATTTATATATAAATCTTGTAAATTTTGATATAAAATTCATACTTTAAGAAAAGTTTTATAGATTCAAAATAGAGCCAAAGAATTATGAGATTAGTAGCAATAAAATAGTTTCTGAATTTTGGTTTTTCTTCTGTCCTATATTAGGTGGCATTTCTGACATGGTACAGAGATTTTTCCCTTTCCTTTTATCAAGCATACTTGGGTTTAGAGAATGAGAGAGCCATGCTCCAATTCCAAAGCCAGCTTTAATTTTTAATTGAACCAGGACTACATAAAGACCATTTGTATTAAATGTCTGTAGAGAAGAGCAGAAACAAACATTTAGGAAGAGATAGGAAATTTTATATGTGATATACCAATAGGCCAATTTACTCTTTTTTTTTGGGACTTTATTTTTTTCTGGATGATTTGTCCTTTTCCTTCAGATGTCTCATTTGTTCAATGTTCTTCAGATTCCTTAGCCTTTATTTTCCTGAAAGAAAAAAAAAAACAAAAACCCGTCTCCAACCCTACTTTTGGGGAAATTTCCTTTTGTTAAGTTATATCTCGTTAAATGAAAAACATTTGTTAGTAATATGTTAGTTTAAATTGAATGGTCAAACTGGTTGATGAACTATCACCTCTTCTAATTAAGAGGTATCTCTTGTTCAAATTGAGCCTTTATCGATTTTGATGGTATCCATAGCTTTTCTTCTGTAGAGACAAATGTAAAACCTCATTCCCAATGTAATACATATCTTTGTTTACATTCTGAGCTCAGCACATTTTTAAAGTATACGGGCTGATTTAATTCAGTAATTTTTTCCTATTATCCAATGTCTCTCTGTAGCTGTTTTTCCTTTCTCATTAGCATTGAAAAAATTCAAAGTTAATAGAGCATTATGTAATCTATTTCTGGGGTTTTTGTTACCCCTCTCTGTTTATTTAGAATATCTTTCAGAGTTTGATTTGATTTTTCTATGGCTGCTTGGCTTGTAGGATTATGTGGTACACCTGTAGTATACTTTATATTGTAATAAGCAAAAAGTGTCTCATTTTACCAGAGACATATGCTGGAGCATTGTTTGTTTTAATTTATGCAGGTATAACCATGATGGCCATAACATCTAGCAAATGTGTGATTATTGAATCAGCTTTTTCACAACTCAGAGCAGTTGCCCATTGAAATCCTGAATAAGTATCAATGGTGTGGTGTACATATTTCAATTTTACAAATTCTGCAAAGTGAAACACATCCAATTGCCAGATTTCATTCCTCTGAGTACCCTTTGGGTTACATCCTGATGGTAGTGCAGTCTGATTGTAAAAAGAACAAATGGACATTTTCTTATAATTTCCTTGGCTTGTTGCCAAGTTATGGAAAAATCATATTTCAAACCATTACTATTGACATGATGGTGTTTTTAAAGTGAAATTCTGAGGCCTTCAGCACATTTCTCATCAATATTTTATCAATCTCATCATTACTTTGTGCTAGAGGTTCTGACAGACCCATATGGGATCAGATATGAATTATATATAAGGGATGCTTCCTATTCCTGATTATATGCTGTAACTGAATAAATAACAAAGTTAATTCTGACTCATGTGGGATAAATTCTGCAGTCTCAATATGTAAGACCACTCTTTCAGCATACTGAGAGTCAGTAACTTTGTTGAGAGGTTCTGAAATATCCATTAATACCATAAGAATAGCATATAATTATGATTTTTTTTGCACTGAATTATAAGGGCATTGAACCACTTTACTTAATGTTTCTGATTTGTAACCTGCCTTTCTTTGTTTGTTGGCATCTGTATAAAATGTAGGGGCTCCAGATACTGGTGTTTCCCATACAATGAGAGGCAGATCCAATCAGTTCTCTTTAAGAGTTGAATTCTATTGATTTGGGGATATTTTCTGTTACTCTCTCCCAAAAAATTACTGCAAACTCTTTGCCAAGGTTCACTTTCTGCCCACAATTTGTCAATGCCATCCTTAGTTAAAGATACTACAATTTCTGCTGAGTCTATTCCTGCTAATTGATGAAGTCTCATTTTCTTTTTAAAATCAAGTCAGAGATCTTTTCCTCATAAGTTTTTAATTTTTTACTGTGTTTATCTGGTAAAAAATATCCATTCCAATATAATATCTTCCCTCTGCATTAAAATTCCTATAGGAGAATGCTTAGAGGTTGAAATAACCAAAATGCAATCAAGCTTTGGATCCACACAGTCCACATGTGTATCCTATATATTCTTTTCCACCAAGGTCAATTCTCTCTCAGCTTCAGCTGGTAATTCTCTTGGACTATTTATGTCCTTGTCACCCTCTAAGGTTTTGAACAAATTATTCAGTTCATCATTTTTAACCCTAACAACAGTCTGTAGATGGGAAATGTCTCTGAATAATCTTTGAAAGTTATTAAGAGGCTGTAATCAATCTCTCCTAATTTGCATCTTTTGGGATCTATTCTTTATGTAGACCTATTATATATCCTAAATAATTAATAGAATCTCCTCCTTGAATCTTTTCAGGAGCAATTTGTAATCCCCAACAAGGCCAAATTTTCTTTACTTCTTCAAACATTCTTTCTAAAGTATCTGCATTTGAGTCAGCTAGTAAAATATCATTAATGTAATGAAAAATTATAGATTTAAGAAATTGTTTACATATTGCTTCTAATGGCTTTCATACAAAATATTGGCACTGGTTTAGGCTATTTAACATTCCCTGTGGGAGAAACCTGCCTTGATATCTCTTAACTGGCTGAGAATTATTATAAGTAGGCACCATGAAGGCAAATCTTTCTCTTTTTCTTATAAGGGTATTGAAAAAAAGCCTTTCAAAATTGATAACTATAAGAGGCCATCGTTTAGGTATGAGAATAGGCAAAGGAATTCCAGATTGTAGAGAGCCCATTGGCTGAATTACCTTGTTAATTGCTCTTAGGTCTGTTACCAATCTCCATTCACCAGATTTCTTTTTAATAACAAATATAGAATTCCAAGGGTTGGTTGATTCTTCATTATGCTGAACATATAACTGCTCTTGTACCAGTTCTTCTAAAGCCTGCAGTTTCTCTGTTTGTTAAAGGCCAATGCTGAACCCATACAGGCTTCTCTGTTAACCATTTTAAAGGTAGAGCTTTTGGTGTCTTTGAAAGATTAGCAGTTGTTGTGCCCTGTTCTTGTACAATCTGGATGGCTGGTGACTCTTCTTTATAATAATATCTCCTAATATTTCTCTCAGAAACATGTGTTAGTTTATGGTTTGTTTCTGAGGTTTGAGGAATGTTAATTTGGTATTCCATTGTTGTAATAGATCACAGCCACATAAATTCATAGCTATATTAGCCACATATGGCTTTCATTTTCCTTTTTGTCCTTCTGGCTCTATACATTCAAACTACTTAGCACTCTGTTGCACTTGAGATAATGTTCCAACCCCTAAAAGCTGAACATTTACTTCCTGAAGAGGCCAATTTGGATGCCAGGATTCTGGTACAATTTTTGTTATATCTGCACCTGTGTCTATAAGACCCTCCATGAGAACACGATTTGTTTTTATTTTTATTTTAAATTTTAAATTTAATTTAATCTTTGTTCATTTATGGAAGTTTGTAAAAAATATGTTTTATGGTTTCTCCTGAATTTTCTGTTCTCTTTGCTATAGATGTTCTATCACCCTGAGGAGTATGGTTTATTACAATAGGCATTTGGTTATTTAATTGCTCTGAGAAGGGGTTTCTTCTACAGTAGCAGGAAAGGATTGAACTAAATTTGCCATGGAGGCCTGCAAGAGGCCCCTCAGAGAATTTCTTGATGGCAAAGGCAAAAATACCTTGTCTGTCTCTTGTTGATTTACATTTTTTAGTTCAATATTTGCCTTTACCACACCTTCTGCACAATCCAGAAGGGAGGGGTATAACTGTGTGTCACATTGGGTGCCAAATGTAGCTGTGAGGTTATGACATGAGTGTGTGGGTTACTCAGGTCCATGAAATGAAGACTCAGAGGCATCTTAAGAATGTATCTAGCCTTTCATGGCTGCAGGGGGTCCAGCCTCAAAGGACTGAAGCACTATCCCTTTGCCTAGGGCAGTTTTATTTCTCACCAACACAGTTTAGCCAGTTAATTTCCATATGTTCAAAAGAACCCCAAAGGGGGCTCCCAACAATACAATGTCAAGTGCAAATTCCTCGATTTGTCAGGTACCATAGTTTTTCAGGTTTCCTGAATCAAGTTTCACATAGGCTTTTGTATCCTTGGGAAACTCAGAGAGAAGATTCACACAGAGGGCAACAAAGGAAACAAAAGATGGATTAGAGCTAGGTGCTACTCTCTGGAGCAAGGCCAGGTGCAGCTCAGCAGGAATGCCACCACAGAAGGGTGTTCTGTTGTCATTGTTCCTTGAAGAAACATTGTTTCTAGGAATGCCCTGTTTACAGTCCCTTTTTAGGTGGCCTTGTTTACCACAATTAGAGCATCTGACATTATTATTTGTCTTCAAACCTTTTAAAATCACCTCTCCTATCCATTTATCATCATGGTCATGAGATTTAATGTTAATTGTATCTCCAATCCAATCCTCCAAGGGTACTGATCTTACCTTGAATGGCCTACTCACCCTTTTGCATGCTTCATTAGAGTTCTCAAAAGCCAGAGATTCAGTTATTATTTATCTAGCTTCTGAATTTGGTAACATTCTATTTCCTGTCAAAGACAGCTTTTGTAAGAAATCCATGAAGGTTTCTTTTGGTCCCTGTATAACTTCCATAAATGACTCAATTATCTTCCCTGCTTCCTCAGTTATGTTTCATGCATTCATGGCTTCCATGCAGCATGAATTAGGGTGTGGCCATTGCCAAGGACAATTTTAAGAGCCATGCCATATTGCCTGACTGAGTTAAGTTTCTGTTGTCCAGTATTGAGCCACTAACCAGAAACTTTTGACATGCCTGGACAAGTCCTGAGTTATTAGAAAATAACTTAACATTTCCTTATTTTTCTTGCACAGTGACCATTAGTAACAATGTTTTGTGGTTAGGTTGCTTGGTTGAGTTGCTTAGCAACTCAACAGTCCCCTGATCTTTTCCCAAAGAAAGTTTCCTGGTCTGCTTCTATAAAACCCACCTGAGAAAAATAAAATTTCGCAGCTTGATCAGAATGCTGTCTTGCTGTCATTTCTTTTTGTCTCTTGTCCCTTCATTCACCATTCCCCCTTCTAGGGTCTCTGCTGAAGATCCCGCTGGCTGGGACAGGCCATCATATAAAGATTATCTTTGTATATCAGCATAATCCCCTCCAAGAAGTTGATCCTGTGAAATTTCCATACCTCTAGTCCTACATTGTTGTCCTATAGTTTTAGCTCCCTCTTTCCATCAAGTTCTACATTGTATCTGTGGCCCAGCCTCTAGGACTGCTGTAACAAAATCTTTCCAGTCCTGAGGGATAATTCTATTACAAGTTGACCACAAGTTTAACATCTGCTTTACAAATGGAGAATGTATACCATATGAGACTATAGCTTCTTTAAATTTTCTCAAATCTAACAGTTCCATTGGAGTTCAGTTAGCTTGTACACAGGCTGGAGCATTTGAGTGTTCCTGTAAGGTTACTGGGTAGATTAATGTTTGTTGTCTGGTAACCTTAGGCTATTTCTCTTTTACTCTATACTTCAATGCTGAGATAGGTTCACCTTTAAATTTTTTTGTCTGGGTCTAAATTTCTCTATAATTTATTTTAACAAGTTGTTTCTAAAACTTTTATTTTGGCACCAGCCTTTATAATGCTAAAATAAAAATGATCAAACAAATAATATTCATAATTGACATTATGCAAATTCAATCAATATTAATTATTCTCTCATTTAATTGTTCTAATTTCTGACTGCCTGATGTGTTGTCAAACAGAAATCAAATTCCCTTCATTGTAAAGATATTTCCCATTTTTTGATGTGGGAAAAAAATCTCTTTTAGCTAATTTCCTCCCTTTAAGATATCTTAGTTGACTCACCAAGTCTGCTAACTGTGTTCAACAGTCAAGTCTGAGGGAGTTTCAAGGCAGCTACCTAGAGTGGTAGTAATCTGAGATGGAAATCTAGAGAGAGTCCACCACCCACCAGCAGAGAAAAAGCCAAGAGACTCCTGACCATGTGGTGTGGAGATCTGGCCACATGCAGCTCCAGCATGAGTGGGGACCTGCAATGCCACAACTGGCTTTTTAGTGAATTCTTGCCATAAATGTTGGGCCGCCAGATGTAAGATAAATTACTAAATGGTATTATTAATAAAAACCCAGATCCAGATATTGGGGTTAAAACTGAGAGATCAGAGCAACAGGACAAGCCACAGCCAACCTTACCTTACCAACAACTCAGTCTCCATAGAAAACTACTTCCTGTATACCCACACTTATATACCTTTCTGTTCTGCCATCTCACGTCCTCTCTGTCCAGCTCTGTCACTTCCTGTCTCTCTATGCGGAACTCCAGACCTTTATGGTTAACTAGTGTAGAATTTAAGGCATGTGCTACCATGCCTGGCTCTGTTCCCAGTGTAGTCTTGAACTCACAGAAATCCAGATGGATCTCTGCCTCATGAATGCTATGATTAAAGGCATGTGCTACCATTGCCTGACTTCTATGTTTAATATAGTAGTTGGATTTTCCCTCTGATCCTCAGAAAAGCTTTATTAGCGTGCACAATATACTGGGGGAAACAATATATCACCACACATTTTAAATGTCGTATGCTGAAGATCTCTAAGAGATTAAAGGATCACAGTCTGTTAAATACAGACACAATGGAGAACACACACTTAATTCCTAGTTGCCTGATTCAGACTCAAACCCAAAAACACACATAGGAAACTAGAGGATGAAGCATATTTCTAGAATTAGTTTGTACTCTATATGACCACTAATATCACAACAGAAAGTTTATATATACATAATAATCTTATAGATTTTGAGATAATATTTATATTTATATATATATTAATAATATTTATATTATATATATATTTTGTCCCATACCAGGTGTCTTTTCTGACATGAGACAGAGATTTGGGATTTCCTTTTAGCAAACATGCATAGGTTTAGAGAGGAAGAGAGCTACACTCCAGCTCCAAAGCCAGCTTCAATTTTAATTAAATTGGGACCACAAAATACCATTTGATTTTATGTCTGTGGAGAACAACAGAAACAAGTATTTAGAAAAATGTATGAAATTCTGTCCTGTTGGATGTGGGCTATACCAGTGGGCCAATTTACTCTTTTTCTTGGGACATTTTCTTTTTATGATTCATTGTTATTCTTCAGATGTCTCATTTGTCCAGTGGTCTTTATATTCCTTAGCTGGATGCCTTTATTATCCTGGAAAGAAAAAAAAAATCCCTGACCCAACCCTAACTTTGGGGAGTTCCTTTTTTAGCAGATTTTTTTTGTTGTGGTTGAATAAATAACAAATTTAATTCTGAATCAACATATGCAAAACAACTGTTTCTGCATATTGAGGTTCAGTAACTCTATTAAGAGGTTCTCAAAAACCTAATAATGCCATGAGAATAGCATATAATTCTGATTTTTAAATGAATCATAAGGGCTTTAAGCCACTCAACTTATTTTTCCTGACTTATAATCTGACTTTCCTGATTTGTTTGCATCAGTATAGAATATAGGGCCTTCAGAAATTGGTTGTCCTCTCACTATATGAGGGAGCATTCAATTAGTTCTTTTTTTAAAAAAACAAAGTCTCTTGCTTTTGGAATATTTTGTTGCTAATCTCTTCCAAAAATTACTCCAAGCACTTTGTCACTGTTCATTTTCTGCTCATAATGAGGCAATTTCAGCATTAGTAAAAGGCACTGCAATTTCAGCTGAGTCTATTCCTGCTAAATGATGAAGTTTCATTTTTCTTTTTAGAATCATTTCAGAAAACATTTCTATATAGGACCTTAATGTTTACTCTGTTTTTTTTTTTTTTTTTTTTTTTTTTTTTTACAAAAATATCCATTCTAAGACATTATCTTCTATCTGCATAAGAATTCCTATGGGAGAGTGAATAGAGGTAAGATAACCAGAAAATAATCAAGCTCTGGATCTAAGAAATCTACATGTGCATCCTGTAATTTCTTGTCTTCCAGAACCAATTCTCTCTCAACCTCAACTGATAATTTTCTTGAATTGTTTAAGTTCTTATCACCTTGTAAGGTTTGAAATAAATTACTTAGCTCTTTAGTAGTTATTCCAGTTGTGGGACATAGCCAGTTAATATCTCCCAGCAATTTTTGAAAATCATTAAGAGTACATAACTGATCTCTCCTGATTTGTACTTTGTGTGGTTGAATTTTCTGTAAGCTTATCTTATATCCCAGATAATTAATAGAATCTTCTCATTCTATTTTTTTCAGGAGCAATTTGTAATTCCTAACAAGATAAAATTCTCATTACTTCATCAAACACTTTTCTAAGGTATTTGTGTCTGAATCAGCCAGTAAGATATCATCCATATAGTGGTGAATTATAGATTGAGAAAACTGCTTACAAATTATTTCTAATGGCTGTTGTTCAAAATATTGATACAAAATGGGCTGATTAACATTTCTTGTGGCAAGACCTTCCACTGGTACCTTCTAACAGGTTGAGAATTAATGTAAGTGGGCACTGTGAAGGCGATTTTTTCTCTATCCTGTTTCTGTAAAATTATAGAAAAACATTCTTTTAAATCAATCACTACAATAGACCTTCCTTTAGGTAAAAATGAAGGTAAAGGAATTCCAAGTTGTAAAGAACCCACTGGCTTGATCACCTTATTTACAGCTCTCAAATTTGCTACCATTCTCCATTTTCCAGATATCTTTTTAATGACAAATATAAGAGAATTCCAAGGATTGGATGATTCCTAAATATGTTGAGCATTTAGTTATTCCTTTACAAGCTGTTCTAATGTCTGTAATTTTTCTGATATCAAAAGTGTTGTTCCACTCACACAGGTTTGTCTGTTAACCATTTTAAAGGAAGGGCTGTTGGTATCTTTAAAAGACTAACAGCTGCTGTGCTCTGCTTATGTATAGCCTGAATGGTCTGTGACTGTTCCTGATAATACCTTTTAATACTTTTGTCAGAAGCATTCTTTATTTACTTGTTTGTTTCTGAGATTGGAGGAATGTTAATCTGTATTTTCTATTGCTGCAACAAATCACATTCCTACAAATTCATTGCTATGTCAGCCACATATGGCTTTAATTTTCCTATCTGTCCTTCTTGCCATATACTTTCAATCTACTTTGTACTTTGTTTCATCTGAGATGAAGTTCCAATCTCTAAAAGGTGAATATTTACCCCCTGAAGAGGTCAATCTTGATGCCAAAATTTTGGTGAAATTATTCTTACATCTGTTCCTGTGTCCAGTTAATCTTCAATTACAATGCCATTGATTTGCATTTATAGCTTTGGTTTTTGATCATTTATAGAAGTTTGCCAAAATACTTGTCTTATGGTCTCTCCTGAATTTTTGTTTTATCTACTGAAGCTGTTCTGTCCTTGATTACTTCCAGGACACTTTCTTCTTTTTCTTTCTTTCTTTCTTTCTTTCTTTCTTTCTTTCTTTCTTTCTTTCTTTCTTTCTTTCTTTCTTCCTTCCTTCCTTCCTTCCTTCCTTCCTTCCTGTCTTTCTTTCTTTCTTTCTTTCTTTCTTTCTTTCTTTCTTTCTTTCTTCCTTCCTTCCTTCCTTTCTTTCTTTCTTTCTTTCTTTCTTTATTTCTTTTCTTCTCCTCCTCCTCCTCTTCTTCTTCCTTCTTCTCCCTCTCCCTCTCCCTCCCCCTCTCCCTTTCCCTCTCCTTCTCCTCTGGATAAGAGCCCTGGATGTCCTGGAACTCACTTTGTATACCAGGCTGGGCTTGAACTCAGAGAGATCTGCCTGCCTCTGCCTCCTAAGTACTGGTATTAAATGTGTGTGCAACCAACTTTTGGAATACAGGAGCAGTGTTTTTCTTAACAATTAAATATTTTAATTACTTTGTGCATGAGTTTTTCTGATGCTGACAGGGAATGACTGAACCAAATTTAGTTTTAGGGCCTAAGGAAGGCCCCCAAAGCCATTTCCCAATAGCGAATGGTTACCTTGCCTGTCTGTTATTGATCTGTATTCATGAATCCAATGAAGGCCTTTGCCACACGTTCAACATACTCCAGAAGGTAGGGGCCTTCTGTCTGTATTATCTCTAGAAAAAATATTATTTCTAGGAATGCTTTGCCTATAATCCCTTTTAAAATGGCCTTGCTTGCCACAATTAAAACATCTAACATTTTAATTTAAAAAAAATCTTAGAGGCTACTTCTCCTATTAGAGTAGCATCATAAGCATCAGATCTAATATTAGTTGTATTTCTAATCCAGCTATCAATTGGTGCTGATCTTGCCTTTAAAGGCCTAATCACCCTTTTGCATTCTGAACTAGCATTTCAAAGGGCAAAGATTCAATTAATATTTGTCTGACTCCTGGGTCTGATACTATTCTATTTTCAGCTGATGCCAATCTTTGCAAAAAAAAAAAAAAAAAGCCAGTGAGGGCTTCTTTTGGGCCTTGTGTAATTTTAGTAAGTGACTCGGGCCTCTTTCCTGCTTCTTCATCCTTGCCTCATGCATTCAAACTGCTAAATGACATAGGCCAACATATGATCATCAAAATCAATCTTCCTTTGCAATTTAGATTACTGGCCTTCACCTAGTAACTGATCTTGGAAAATATCAATACATCTAGTCCTATTTCATTGTTCTATGGCCTTAACTTACTCTTTCTACCATGTTCTCAAATGTAACTGAGGACCAGCTTCCAATATTGCTGTGACTAAATTTTTCCAGTCTTGAGGGATAATTCTGTTCTGAATTGCCCATGAATTTAACATCTATATCATGTAGAGTGAACATATACCATATGGAATGACCATTTCCTTAAATCTCTTCAAACCTAATATTTCCATAGGATTCCATTTAACTTGTAGGTACCTGCCATATTCTGGTACCTACAAGTTAAATAGAATCCTATTGAAATAACTGGAGAAACTAATGTTGGTTTTATAACAACCTTGGGCTACCGTGCTTCAGTTTCATCATGAGGTTGTAGAATGAATCCTGATTGGTTTTAGTAAAAATCCAAAGTGAAATTGATTTCACTGAAATTAGATTTCAGTGAAAGCTGAAGCAGCCAGCACTAGAGTTCTTACCTCTACCAAATCCTCAGCCTGAAAGAGATCTGAGATCCTATCTCTACCCACCTTATATTCCTGTCTCCACCTTCCTAGTTCTGGGATTAAAGGTGTGGGATACTACTAACACCTGGATCCATTTCTCTTTCAGACTGGATCAATCTTGTGTAGCTTAGAGTATTCTTGAACTCACAGAGATCCATCTGCCTCTGTCTCCTGAGTGCTAGGATTAAAGTTATGTGCCACCACTCCCTGGCCTCTATGGCTAACTAGTGACTTAGCTCCACATTCTAATCTTCAGGTAAGCTTTATTTGTTAGATCACAAAGAAAATATCAGCACATGTGGTGATATGGCAGATTCTTATCTAAATTCCTCTGTCTGTATCTGCATATTTTCCTTAATAGGTCTTTCTAAGGCTTATATCTTATCAGTCAACTTTCCATATTTGGCACAATTATCAGACTACTTTTTATATTTGGCACAAGAAATCACTATGGCTATTAAGGACAAAATGAGAATTATCAGACTGATAGTATTTAAAATTGGCATTATATCAATCCCAGATAAGTCTCTTCCCTTATTTACTGTTTCCATGTTCAAGCCATTCATAATAGCACTGTATGGGGCCCTAGAGAAATATCACAAAAAATTGTGATATTTCCCATTCTTAATGTGAAGAAGATTCTTTTTATTATTACTTAAACTCTCTCAAGGACTTCCCAGGTGTCCCTCATCAAATCTGCTGACTTTTCAGTTTTTCTGCAGCTACACTGGTAGATGAGCAGGCTAGCTGCCCCTGGCTCAGGACTTTCAGGTGCTCTGGGCCAGGGTGCATGGCAGCTATACACAGGGCTAGGGTGCATTGCAGGAGGTAGGCTAGGGCAGTGGCAGCACTCTGAACAGAGTCTCCTATTTGCATATGTGGAGGAGTGGCAGCAGCAGAAGCCACAGTGCTGCCTGGCAAAAGCTCATGTCATGAGTGCCAAATATTTTTTTTTAATCTAAATTTATACCTTATGATTTTACTAATAAAGACTCAGGAGTTAAAGGCTGGGGTAAAAATCTGCTAGATCAGAGGTTGAGAAGCAACTCACTGACCTTCCTCCTTAACCAGTGTCTCAGTAAGAGGTCCTTTCCCACCATTCCAGTCCAAAAGGGACTGTCAAACTCTTAGTCCCTCCCATCTACTCCCTGTGCACTTCTGTATCCATCTTCCCGACTCCTTCTTTACTCTCTATGGCTACTTCTTGTCTACTAGTGACTGTCTCCACCTCCTGGTATTGGTGAAATTATTATGGCCACTCCACGTAGTTAAAATGATATTTATTTAATGGTGTAACTCCCAAATTAAGTGATAGGTAGGTCGCAGGGTCTGGGAAAGTTGTATTGCAGTCCAGCAGTGTTCTCTGGAGCACTGCTCGGTCCACCTCCATGCCTCAGGGTCCTAGCACAGAGAGCAAACAGAGAGAGGGCTGGCCCATCCAGCTCACAGGTCTCCAGGCGCCTCCCCTGGCCCCACCTCGTAGGTGTGACAGTTGCCAGAGTTTCATTGGGGGTTGGAACTTCCAGATCCAAGCTGGAATGGCTACCCACTACATCGTGGCCTCAGGTTTTTATTTGATTAATCTTGGTGTTTACAGAATGATCAAATATCCTTCAACACACCTCCTCCAGCAAGGTCACACCTCATATTTCTTCCTAAATGGTCTACCAATTGAGAACCAGACATTCAAATATATGAGCATATGGGCCATTCTCATTCAAAGCATCACTCTGGTACAATTGTTTTGTAATTAACTAACCACTTTATCATTGTATTTAAAGCCTTCTCTCCAGGAAGAATTACATACCAAGTACTGTAAACCTGGTAAAAACTGAAAGCTGTGGATGTCACAGGTTTTTGGAGATGGTAGAACTTATTACTGATATTAAGGTAAATAGATATGTAGCCAAAGTGCCCTATAAATATTTATATTTGTATCCTTAGACTGGTGCTACTATCTGCCTTGGCCAAAGACTTTTCTTGCAGTGAGCAATACAGTACAGAGACTCACAACTAGTCAAAATGCTGAGAACAAATGGCTGTTAAGTATTCAACTCTAAATAGGACATCTGTATCACCTTCTTCAAAATACAGGGAATAATATAGAAAATTGGACAGAAATATTTTACGAGTGGTGGATTGGAAATAGTCCTATGAAACACTGTCTTCTGGAAATGATAAGGCTGATTTAATTAACAAATATAACACAACCTCTACACCTAAGGCTGAGGGAACATCACAGAAAAGGGGGCAGAAAGACTGTAAGTGTTAGAAAACCAAGATGTCTCCTATAAGATATTGTCATAGCTATCTTACAGCTGTATAATAAAATCTCAACAATGTGATCACTTAAACAAGATCTGCACAATGGCAGCACCAGTTGACAGATCAACGTGGATGGGGAAAATTTCACAGGGCCTCCCTATAAAGAACTGCAGGCAATTAATGATTGCTGGAAGATAGGGATTCAACTTTTTTCAGGGATAAGCTCCACAAAAGATTATATAATCCAAAGTGGTCAGCTTTAAAAACACAACCCTGAACAGATTTAGCAGGATACATATTCAATAATAAAGTCATTTGAGAAGGACTGGAGAGGGCATGCAGGAGTTGGAGGGGAGAACAGGAGGAGTAGGAATGGTGTAAATACAGTAAACATGTAAGAAATTCTCAAGCTAGTTAACAAGGAAGACCCAAAGAGGGATGCATGGATCACCCTGGGAAGGGGAGATAGATAAGATCTCCATGAGTGAACTGTGGGTGAGGGTGGGCAATGGAGGGTAGGGGATGGGGGATAAGAATGTAAGAGTATAGGATGGTTGAGATGGAACAGGGATGGAGTGGGAAAGCAATGAGAGAGATACCATGATAAAGGGAGATATCATGGGAATAGAGAGACACCTGGTGCTAGGGAAGCTGCCAGGAATCTCCAAGGATGACCCCACCTTGGACTACTAGAAATAGTGGAGAGGTTGCCTGAACTGAACTGGCTTGCCCCAGTGATCAGATTGGTGAATACCCTAACTGTCATCATAGAGCTTTTTTCCAATGACTGATGGAGACAGATGCAGAGATCCACAGCCAAACACCAGGCAGAGCTCCAGGAGTCCAGTAGGAGAGAGAGGAGGGATTCTATGAGCAAGTGCATCAGGATCATGATGCAGAAACCTGCAGAGACAACAAAACCAAACTAGTTGGGACTCATGAAAGTTGGATCAATGGCTATGGAACCTGCATGGGACTAGACTAGGCCCTCTGCATGGCAAGACAATTGTATAGCTTGATTTGCTTGGGGTGGGGGCAGTGGTAGAATCAGAATCCATCCCTGGTGCATTAGGGGGCTTTTTGAAGTCCACTACCTATGATGGGATATAGCATGAATCTTAGAAGGTCTTATTAATAAAAACAAACCTGGAGGCAGGTATTGGGGTGAACATTGAAAGATCAGAGAAACAGAACTAGCTAGGGCTAACCTCACCTTACCAACTGCTCAGCCATATGGTGGTATTTTATTTGTACTGAAATGTGATTTTAATTGTATGTTAATAAATAAAGTTGCTTGGGGGTCAGAGCTAATACCAAGCCATCGCAGAGCTGGGCATTCGTGGTGCACGCCTTTAACCCCAGCACTTGGTAGAAGAGCTAGGTAGATCTCTGTGTGGTCAAAGATACAGCCAGCATTGGAGACACACACCTTTAATCTCAATACCATGGAAGACCTGGAGGGCTGTACATACAGGCAGTGATGATGCAGTCATGTGTTTGGGTTTACAACCAATGAGAAGGCAGAACAGAAAGACTATATAAAGACAAACACACAGGAAGTAGGTCCTTTTTTGGAGAGGTCTCTTGCTAGCTGCAGCAGGCGGGTAAGGCTTCTTAGCTCTGATCTCTTGGCTTTCTTCTTTGCATTGGTTCTGTGTTTCTTATTTAATAAGACGGTTGGTTACATCTACACAGCCAATCCTGTTTCCTCAAACTGGAAGCCTCTGAGTCCTCATCCAGAATGAATCTCAGCTGAACTGCTGCTCAAAAGTCTAAAAGTTTAATAAGGGCTCCAGTTCATGGTCTTCATGCCTTATATACCTTTCTGCTTCCTGTCATCACTTCCTGGGATTAAAGGTGTGTGTCACCATGCCCAGCTGTTTCCATCGTGGCTTTGAACTCACAGAGATCCAGATGGATCTCTGCCTTTGGAATGCTAGGATTAAAGGTGTGTGTGCTACCATTTTCTGGCCTCTATATCTAGTGGCTGTCATGTTCTCTGATCCAGATAAGTTTATTAGGGTACACACTATATTGGGGAATACAATATCACCACAATGGGACACCTCGTGTAGCCTTGAGGCAGGGCGAAGGGCTTGGAGTTGTCTCTACTGGATGTGCCTCCCCATGGGAGGCCTTGACTTCTTGTGGGGGGAGTGGGAGGTAGGTTGGGGGGAAGCTGGGGAGGTGAGAGGAGAGAAGAGGGGATCTTTGGTGTTTAAATTGAATGAAAAAATTTTCTTATTAAAAAAAAAGAAATTCTCAAAAGAATATCTAAAAACAAAACAAAGTGATTTCTTGAAGGCATTTGTGGAATTGGCCAGATCCCAATCATTAAAGGCTCAAGGGCATGAAAAAGTACAAATTTGAAAACTTCCCTTAAAAATGTTTGTTTTTATTATATTGTCTATTACCACACATATGACTGCATGTGGAGGTTAGAGGATATGAAAGATTTGGTTCTCTCTTTTCACTTTGTGGGACTCAGGAGTGAACTAAGATCATCAGGCTAAGCAGCAAGCACTTTTACCTGATGAACCATTTCACCTGCCATGAAAGACTTCCCTTTGAGAAGAGGGAACCTTACATGAACAGGCTGCCTGGGAAATTGTTTCCCCATGATTGAGTAGTTTAGCTATTCAAGCATTCAGACATCAAACAATGTGGTTATGGCCCAAAGTGCCTTGACAGCTGCTTGAGTTGGTGGCATATCTTGCTGTGATATGTATGATACTGCTTTTTCAGGTATAGAAAAACTCAGGAGTTAAAAAGTCATGATTTCTACCAGCTTTCAAAGGCAAGTCTGACAGTTCAGGCAATATGTATCAGGGTTCTGTACTATTCCTCTCATATGTGTACTTAAGTTGTAATGATGAACAGAGTATAAAAGGTTCATGACATAGGAAGGGCTTAGCATGGGCAAGTAAGGCCCTTACCACTTAGTTCATTTAGTCTCTGAAGCTAAATGATAGAAAACAGCATTGAATATTTTAAGTACCTAATACAGTTTCTAGCATAAAATAACACCATTGATAAAGGCTGTTGTTAATTGCTATTATTTGTTATTGTTAGTAATGTAATAAATGTGCAAAATAATAGAACCAGTAACTGAATGAAAAAGTTAGGTTCTAGCTATCAATTCCAGGGAGAGAGAGGAGAGAGAGGAGAGAGAGAGAGAGAGAGAGAGAGAGAGAGAGAGAGAGAGAGAAAGAGAGAGAGAGAGAGAGAGAGAGAGAGAGAACACAGCATGTGAAGTGTTTCAATTTAATATTTCAGATTTGGAATGACTTCAAATAATGACATAGTTTTAGCAATCTAGGATGCATGTGGGCAATACATATGGGATACGTGGGATGAAGGTCACTGATGTGGAAAACAACAAAGGAGTTGTGGCTAGAGATTAGGTTGTTCATCTTTGGCAGTGGGCATCTTCCTGGATGACAGCACCATTAGAGGAGATAATTTCAAGTGGTAACATCTCTAATAAAAGTAGAAAATACCCAAGCCTTTGTTGGCAGGTTTTCACATACCTAGATGTGGCTCTGGATCCTGTGGCTTCAGCAGATGGCCCAGAGTTCCCTTTATCCTCTAGCTGTAGGAAGTGTCTTTTCTTGTGAAAATACCAGGTGCTTGTCATGGGGCACACTTGGTCATGAGTTGCCTGTTTAGAATACATGTGCTGGATTCTTACAGTCCAGACAAACATCCCTGGTTTCAGAGAAAATTCTTTGGAGCTACTTCACCAACTATCCCAAAATATGTCCTCATTTCTAATTGAAAATGCAGAGATTTGTGTGGTGACTCATACATTTGAAGTGCTCAGCTTAAGTAGGAATGATCTCAACAGTGATTTGATGACGAAATCTGGGAAATGAGTCATCTTTTTTATGGGCTTGTCCTTGGGAGTCACCAGTCTTTAATACCTTCTGAAGAAACCACTGTTATCAAAGAAAGAATGAGCCCTCCTGTGGTTGTATTTTAGTAACTACAAACATTTACAACATTTTTTAAAAAATAGTGTCATCTTTAGTTCCTTTTATATGCATCTGTGGTTTGTAAAATGATTCTGTGTTGTGATGACTCTGGTTAATGAATCATGGAGAGAATGATGTTTTCAGTACCAAAGTGGATATGCAACTAGTGAACCACAAATAAGATTCATTATTTGGTAATTTCTGGAGACTATTTTATCTTTCTTTCCCCCAGGATCTATTTCTTAGCAAGAAGTAACAATTCCTTAGAAAAATTAATGGTTCTAAATTAATTTTATATGATGTTTAGAGGAAATAATTAAAAGTGAAGATGACTTATTTTTTTAAAAATTTATTTTTAGCATAATATTTTTATTGATTATTTTAGAATTTTATACAATGCACCCCAATAACCATTACTTCCAAGTCCCCCCAAATCTGTTCTCCAAACCTTGTGGTCCCCCCAAAAAGGATTTTAAAAAGACCAATTTGTGTTGTTCATGTAATCACTATAGTATGGTCAAACTCCCGGTGGCCAGCCCCTTATAGAAAAGTGAGTCCTTCCCCACCCTTACCCCTGCCAGTAGCCATATTCTGAGAGTCCCAGATATCATTGATTAGTGTATCACAGTAACAGTTCTGTGTGGAAGTAAGATATATACCCATCCCCAAAGATGGGTATGATAAGGCACTCCTGTAATCTCATCATGGAGATGGAAGCACGAGAATTGTGAGTTTGAGGCCAATCTGGGTCTACATAGCAAGTTCAAAGCCCAAGTACATAGTGAAATCCTGTTTAAAAAAAAACAAAACAAAAAAACCAAGAGGTGGGACAATGAGATGGTTCAGTCAGTAAAGGCACTTTCTGCTAAACCTGGTGACTTGAGTTTGATCTCTGAAATTTACCTGATGATTTCTACAGGATTGACTTTTACAAATGCCCTGAGGTACAAATAATATCCCCATTCACATAGATAATAAATGTAAAAAAAAGGAAAAAGGTTTGAGAGTGTAGCTCAGTGATAGAACATTAACCCTAGCATGCACTAGGCCCTGAGTTTGATCATTAGTACTGAAAAACAAAAGTAAAACAATAAAACAAACAAACAAAAAACAGTATCCCAAAGATCTACCTAAAAAAGAAGGCTACACTATTTGGCAAAATTGTTTATTTTTACACACTGCATTCTTGTGATGATTAATCTTCATAGTCAGCTATCTATGTTTAAAACCATTAGGAAATACACATCTGGGCATATCTATGAAGACATGTTCAAAGAAATTTAACTGAGGATGGAACACCATTTTTTTTTTTTTACAATACTATTCAGTTCTACATAATAGCCACAGATTCCCTTGTTCTCTCCCTTCCTGCCCCCATCCCCTTCCCCCCAGGACACCCCCCATTCCTACCTACTCCAGATCAAGATCTCCCCCGAGGACTGGGATCGACCTGATAGACTCAGTCCAGGCAGGTCCAGTCCCCTCCTCCCAGGCCGAGCCAAGCGACCCTGCATAAGTCCCAGGTTTCAAACAGCTAACTCATGCAACGAGCCCAGGACCTGGTACCACTGCCTAGATGCCTCTCAAACAGATCAAGCCAATCGACTGTCTCATCTATTCAGAGGGCTTGATCCAGTTGGGGGCCCCTCAGCCTTTGGTTCATAGTTCATGTGTTTCCATTCATTTGGTTATTTGTCCCTGTGCTTTATCCAACCTTGGTTTCAACAATTCTCGCTCATATAAACCCTCCTCTTTCTCACTAATTAGACTCCCAGCACTCCACCAGGGGCCTAGCCGTGGATGTCTGCATCCAGATTCCTCAGTCCTTGGATGGGGTTTCTGGCACGACTATTAGGGTGTTTGGCCATCCCATCACCAGAGTAGGTCAGTCCCAGTTGTCTCTCGACCATTGCCAGCAATCTTTTGTGGGGGTATCTTTGTGGATTTCTGTGGGCCTCTTTAGCTCTTTGTTTTTTCCTTTTCTCATGTGGTCTTCATTTACCATGGTCTCCTATTCCTTGGAACACCATTTTGAATGTGGGCAGCATATTCCATAGAGCTGCAGTATTTCATCTACCTCTGCTTCTAAGCTGAATGCACAGGGTGACCTCATACATTAACCACACCTATCTCACCATAATGGATTTTGTTTTCTCAAACCATGAACCAAAATAAACCCTTTCTTAAGTTGCTGTTGTTAGCCATTTTGTGGAAGCAATGAGAAAAGTAGCTATTAAAACTCTTCTAAGCTTCCCTAACAGCTTTAGTACTCACAGTAGCAGTCTATATAAATGTTCAATTTCAGTACAATCTGATATATTTGTAGCCCCATTCTCATCTTTTAGGGTTTATAGCCAATATTTGTTGTTCCAGGAACTGGTATAAACATCTATTAATATTTTATATTTACAACAACTTTAGGTGGTGAGTATTTACTTGCTAACACTATTTCTGTTTTTATGTAAAGAGAAATCCAAACCCAGATGTCTTAAATAAATTGCAGAAACTTACCCAGCATAAAGAGGATAATTCAACACTGAAAACCAGGAAGCCTGGCTTCAGAATTCAAGCACATTTTCTGTCACTCATCCTGTGCGCTTATGAATGTTTTTCTTTTTTTAACACCCCTGACTCTGGGTTTCCTGTTTAGTCACTCAGCTTTCTTCTTGTGGTAGACCATCCTCACAACTAACAGCATCAGATAATATTACTGTCTGCTTCAAATCCCTCTAATGAGTATCAGTCTTGCTTAGAATAAAATCCAAACTCCTGTAAATTTCTGCTTATGTAATGGTCTTATTTTTACTCTTTCTCACCTGTTCACCATACTCCATTGCCATTGTTCTTCTTCCTCTCCCTGAGACTCTGCAACTACTTCATATCCCCATTACTGGGAAATCATTGCCTTCAGTGATGCAGTGATTCCTTCTCTGTCATTCCTTTTGTTTCATCAATGAATCTTACCCAATATCAGTTATCAAAGGGACTTTTTCTTAATTCTGTCACTGAACAGCCCATATCCCATTTCACAGCACTTAATACTATCTCAAATAATTCAGTAATAGCAGACAATTTGGCACCTTACTGCTTTATCTTGAGCTCACATCAGTACCTTGCCCACAGTAGACACATAATAAATATTGGCAAAATAAGTAAATGAATAGGTGAGTGAGTGAGTGAATAAGGATATTTAACATTAAAAATAAAACAGATAATTTTAGTACAATGTGAAGAAATTTTTGAATGTATAGAAGAAGGATTTCTATGTATTTATAGAGGGATGGGAAGGCTGAGTTTTGACAAAACAGCAAGAGGTATATAGGATTAAAACATGTAGAAAGGGCCTTCTGATGACAGAAAACAAGAAGCAAAGATTTATAGTATATGAAACTATCCCAAACAGAAAACAAACTATCATAAGTATGTTTTATTTTAGTGTAAGTTACTGCTACACTGTTTTCTTATATGAAGGTGAACATTTAGCACTTGAAGTTTCCAATAAACAATTATGTGAAAATTTTAATTTTTTGATTCCTAGCATTGCATAAGCTGGATCTCATGGGGGTATATCTGTAATCCTAGCACTTTCCGGGTAGAGGCAGAAGGACCAAGAGTTAAATCATCCTTGGCCACATAGAGAATTCGAGGGGAGCTTAGGTTTCATGTGACTGTCTCAAAAAATGTAAAAAGTTAATTGTATTTTGAGTTTTTTTTCAGATCTTGGGATAGAACATAAACATACACATATAATATTAAGACCTTAAAGAATATTTTGTTGTTTTATTTACTTTAAGTAGCAGTGCTATATGTTTTTTTTATGTAACAGGAGCTTCTACCTACATTACTAGCCCACCTAAAAATGTGTAATTATAATACAATTGGCTCTATGCTCCTTGCTATGCCAGATCTAATAAAAACTGACACCAAAAGTTACAGTTATAATGATGATCTACACAGAGCCATTCTACATTCTCAGCAAAGAATAAATCAACTATCTTCTAAATATGTTACCCATAATGGAGATGACCCATGCCAGTTTCCTGGAGACTGCATCACTGTAATTCAACCATTTAAGAAATAATCAATGTCTCTAAACATTGTATGCTGGCCATAATGCAATTATTATGACCTTGTGGGTCTACTTAAAGATGTGATCCTGAAATTCTCAAGTAAAGTAGAAAGGATTGAAGTCATGTAGAGTAAGTTCAATGTGCTACATAGTCATTTGAAGATGCATGCAAAATAACAACAAAGGAAGAACACAACAAGCAGGACAAATGAAATAATTATGAAAATAGAAAGTAGTGAATAGAAATGTATAGAATTAAATTTTCTAAAATTTATGTTAGACAATGGTGGCTCACACCCTTTATTTCAGTACTCAGAAGGCAGAGATAGATCTCTCTGAGTTCAAGTCCAGTCTAATCTACAGAGTGAGGTCCAAGACAGTCAGGGTGGTTACACAGAAACCCTGTCACAAAACAACAGCAACAACAAAACAAAACAAAAAACAAAAAAGGAATTACTATGAAATTATAAAAAATTATAGAAAGTAAATTGTATAAGTGTATAGAATTAAATTAGTCAAAAATAAAGCTAAAATATGCCTCCTTGAGAAGAATAATAAAGTTGAAAGGCTCAGGTAAAAAATAATCAGGCTTCCAGGGGAGATAGCTCAGTGAGAGTTCTGGCCTATTAAGTATGAGCCTTCAGTATCTGTCAGCTCATACAAGCCCTGAATAGTTGATTCTGTGGGCCATGTCCATGTTCTCCTGGTGTCTTTGACTCCTCTGGCTCCTACAATTCTTCCTCTTCTGCAGGATTCCCAAGCTTCAAAGGGAAGAGACCATTGGGTGTCCAATTTAGGTTCTTTCTCCACCTAATGTTTGGCTATGGATCTCATATCTGCTCCCATCAGACACCCAAGAAAACCTCTTAGATGATGATTGAAAGCCTATGAACACATGAGGAGAATTATACAAAAAAGCTAACCTGATGCTATTTTAATAATTAAATTTAATTTTTCATTTTAAAATAAATATTTGTGACATGCATAGTATCTGAAAGATATTTCAATATATTTTGACACAGAAACATATTGTGATAGCAGTTAAAAGTTATTTGTAAGACCAAGACCCCTGCCACTTCCTGAGGCTTGGAAACCAACCCCCAGCTCCCATCTGGCCCAGAAGTGAGTGACTCTGTTCATACCCAGGGAAGCCTGTCCCTAGGACCCATTCCTGGGCACCAGCCTTTCCTAGGAAACAGCCGCCCAACTTGGCCCCTTCTCCAAGACCCCCCCAGTGGACCCTGCAATCTATACACTCTCTCCCCACACCTATCTGCCCAAGACCCCTGCCACTTCCTGAGGCTTGGAAACCAATCACCAGCTCTCACCTGACACACACACACACACACACACACAGAGAGAGAGAGAGAGAGAGAGAGAGAGAGAGAGAGAGAGAGAGAGAGCTCATTGGGCTTAGAGAGAGAGAGCTCTCATTGGACAAAGAACTGTCATTGGACCAAGAGTAACCTCAGGAGACAGGGAATCTGCCAGCCCTCATTAGACCAAGAGTGGCTTTCTGAGAAGTAGAATATGGAACCTCTCATTGGACGAAGAGAGGCTTTCTGAAACACAGAATCTATGAGCTCTGATTGGACCAAGAGCCCTGATAAGACCAAGAATGAATCTGTGAGTCACAGAATCAACTAGCTTTGGTTGAACCAAGACTAGCTCTCTCTAAGACATAGAAGCTACCTGCTCCAGTTAGACCAAGAGCTAAGATTAGACCCAGAAGGGCCCCCTGAGACACAGACACAACAAGCACAGAGTGGACCAACAACAACTCTCTCAGACACAGGCACCTATTATACCTATTAGATGAGGAGATGGGCAAACATCAAGGCAGAAGCACATACAAAAACATAAAGAGAAATATAGCATCACCATAACCTAGCCCTCCTCCAACAGCAAGACCTGAACATCACAAGTAGAAGAAGCAGAAGAAAGCAACCTTAAAGAATAGCATCATGAAGTTGCTAGAGGCTTTTAGAGAAAAAATGAAATTGAGGAAAAGATTAACAAAAAAAGTGGAGGAAATCAATAAAGAAATTGAGAAAAAGTTAAACAAAAATGGGAAGAAATCTATAAAGAAATAGAGGAAAAGACAAATAAAAAATTGGAAGGAAGCAACAAATCCCTTAAAAACATGAAAAAGCAATAAAACAGGTGAGGGAAACACTTCAAGACAAGAAAAGTGAAATAGAAACAATGAAGAAGACATAAACAGAGGGAATGCTGGAAATAGAAAATCTGAGTAAATGAACAGGAAACATAGATGCAAACATAACCAACAGAATACAAGAGATGGAAGAGAGGATCTCAAAGAAATGGATTCATTTGTCAAAGAAAATACCAAAGCCAAAAAATTCATAACACAAAATGTCCAAGAAATCTGGAACACCATGAAAAGACCAAAACTAAGGATTACAGGGACAGAGGAAGAAGAAGAAAACCAACTCAAAGACACAGAAAATGTATTAATCAAGACCATAGAAGAAAACTTTCTCAACTTAAAGAAGGAAATGCCTATGAAGATACAAGAAGCCTATAGAACACCAAACAGACTAGACCCCCCCCAAAGAGTCCCCTTGCCCCATAATAATGAAACAACTAAAAGTACAGAATAAAGAAAGAATATTAAGAGCAGCAAAGGAAAAAGGCCAAGTGACTTATAAAGGCATACCCATCAGAATAACACCTGATTTCTCAATGGAGACTTTGAAGGCCAGAAGGACCTGGACAGATGTAATGCAGACACTAAGAGACCATGGATGCCAGCCTAGACTAATATACCCAGCAAAACTTTCAATCATCATAGACAGAGTGAACAAGAAATTCCAGGACAAAACCAGATTTAAATAATACTTATCCACAAATCCAGCCCTACAGAAAGCACTAGAAGGAAAATTCCAAGGAAGTCAGATACATCCATGAAAACACAGGCAATAGATAACACCACAGCAGTAAACCTCAAAGAAGAGAAGTACACACACACACACTACCACCAAAAGATAGCAGGAATGAACAATCACTGGTCATTAATATTCCTTAATATCAATGGACTTAATTCAACTATAAAAAGACACAGGCTAACAGAATCGATGCAGGACACATCTTTCTGTTGCATACAAGAAACACACCTCAAATTCAAAGATAGACACTACATAAGAAAAAAAGGCTGGGAAAAGTCTTTCCAATCAAATGGTCTTAAGAAGCAAGCTGGTGTAGCCATCCTAATATCCAGCAAAATAGACTTCAAACTAAAATCAATCAAAAGAGATTAAGAAGGATATTACATACTCATTACGAGAAAGATCCACTAAGATGAAGTTTCAATTCTGAACATTTATGCCCCAAACACAAGGGCACCCACATATGTAAAAAAAACAAAAAAACCCAACAACAACAACAACAACAACAACAACAACAACAACAAAACCATGCCACTCTCACCACTGGACAGATCTGCCAAATCAAAACTTAACAGAGAAATAAAGGACTTAAATGATGTATGACTCAAATGGACTTAATATCTACAGAACATTCCATCCTAACAAAAAAGAATATACCTTCTCAGCACCCCGTGGAACCTTCTCTAAAATCGACCACATACTTGGCCACAAAGCAAAGCTCAAAAGATGCAAAAACATTAGAATAATTTCCTGTGTTCTATCAGACCACCAAGGTTTAAAGTTAGACTTCAACAACAACAAAAATTACAAAAAGCCTACTATCTCATGGAAACTTAATAATGCTCAACTGAATCAGCAATGGGTCAAGGAAGAAATAAGAAAGAAATTAAAGACTTTCTAGTGATCAATGAAAATGAATACGCCACATACCCAAACTTATGGGACGCTATGAAAGCAGTGATAAGAGGAAAATTCATAGCACTAAATGTAGGGAAAGGTCTGGCTAGAGAAACCCACTCTGACCCTGGAGCCCAGAATTAGGGAAGGATGGCTCAGATAAAGCCAGTGAGCTCAGATCAGAGCCATCTCTGCCCCTGTCCAACTGACTTGTGAAATTAACCAATCACAGAGCAGGACAGCAGAATCCTGGCCCTAGGGCTCAGAACAAGGGAAATAAATACAGCCTGTGTTTGGGACCTGAGCCAGAGAAATGAACCAAGGAAACATGCCCTGACTCTGAAACCAGTACCAAAGAAACACTCTTGGCCCCTAGAATCAGAGTCAGTGAATGGAATGTTCCCTGGCCTTAGAGGTAGTGACAGAAAGCTAAGTAAGGCCAGTGAGAGAAACATAGTTTAGCTCAGATAAGAGCCATCTCTGCCACTGTCCAACTGACTTGTGAAATCAACCAATCACAGATCAGGACAGTAGAATCCTGGCCCTAGGGCCCAGGACCAGGGAAAGAAACATAGCCTGTGTTTGGGACCTGAACCAGAGAAGTGAACACTTTATCCCCAAACCCAGAACCCAGGAAATATGCCCTGACTCTGAGACTAGTACCAAAATATCACTCAGCCCCTAGAATCAGAGTCAGTGAAAGAAATGTGTCCTGGCCTTAGAGGTAGTGTCAAAAAGGCAAGAAAGGCCAGTTAAAGAAACATAGTTTGGCCCTAAAATTCAGAGCCATCTCTACCCTTGCTCACAAAACTGGCCAATCCCTGGGCAGAAAATAAAATAACCAATCACAGTTGACTCTGCCCCCCCCTAGACATTCTATATAAACTGCCCTGCCCGGTCAGTTGTGAGCTGTTCTTTCCACCTTGGAAGAGGCAGCTACTCTCCTGGATTCCTCCTTCCCAAATAAACCTCTTTCTCAAAAGAGTATTGGGTGAAGACCTTCATTGACAGCTGAACAGATGAACCTTGCTGCGACATCCCATAGTGGACTGAGCAAGGGGATGCTGAGCAGAACCTTGCTGGGACATCCCATAGTGAACTGAGCAAGAAAGAGCTGGTAACACTGAGCCAGAGATTGTGGCTCTCCAAGAGAGGAGTAGGATTGCTGTGTCCTGTGGGGAAACCATCCCCCATCATACCATCATACCAGCTATATCCTGACCTTCCCGAAGAGTCAGGATACCCTTCCTTGCTGAAGCAGTTCCAGGCTTGATGCTCCCAAGAAGTCAGAAAACCTTTCTTTCCACGGTTGGGCTGTTTCTTTGCAGTCTCAGCCATCAGAGCTGTGCTAAGCAGCTTCAGGTGTCCAGGACACCTTCAGGGCAGAGCTCTTGTCCTATTTAGCTCTGAGATGTCTGGGATACCTCACCCTCTAGGACTGAACTGTCTCCTCACAGTTTTAGCCATCAATTTACTAACATTTTGGTGCCAAAACCCGGGACACCAAACCTAGAGCTTTTGCAGTTTACTAACACTAAATGCCCACATAAAGAAGTTGGAGAAATCTCACACTAGTGACTTAACAGCACACCTGAAAGCTCTAGAACAAGAAGAAGCAAAGTCACCCAGGAGGAATAGATGCCAGGAAATAATAAAACTGAGAGCTGAAATCAATAAAATAGAAACAAAGAGAACAATACAAAGAATCAATGAAACAAAGAGTTGGTTCTTTGAGAAAATCAACAAGATAGACAAGCCCTTATCCAAACTAACCAAAAGGCAGAGAGAGTGCATCCAAATTAGCAAAATCAGAAATGAAAAGGGAGACATAACAACTAACATAGAGGAAATCCAGAGAATCATCAGTCATACTTCAAAAACCTGTACTCCACAAAACTGGAAAATCTAAATGAGATGTGCTGTGGGATGGTCTGTATGCCAAATTGCTCTGATTGGTCAATAAATAAAACACTGATTGGCCAGGGGCCAGGCAGGAAGTATAGGCGGGACTAACAGAGAGGACAATTAAGGGAACAGGAAGGGAAAGGGAGTCACTGCCAGCCACCACCATGACAAGCAGCATGTGAAGATGCCAGTAAGCCATGAGCCACATGGCAAGGTATAGATTTATGGAAATGGATTAATTTAAGCTATAAGAACAGTTAGCAAGAAGCCTGCCATGGCCATATAGTTTGTTAGCAATATAAGTCTCTGTGTTTACTTGGTTGGGTCTGAGCGGCTGTGGAATTGGCAGGTGACAGAGATTTGTCTTGACTGTGGGCCAGGCAGGAAAACTCTAGTTAAAAATAGCACCCAATGTGCCATTTACTTAAAACCTGAGTAAAAAGATTCTAAAATGGAGCTAAAAACAGTTCCTAGTTGTCTCTTTCAAGTTAGCGGCAGCCTGAGTGTTTGAGCTACTATGGCAGATTCCTGGCGTGTGTGCTCGACCTGTAGTATGGCAGAAATGAGGCCTCTGCAAGTGGCACATTAAGCTGCTTGGTGGATTTAGCCTTTGCTTGTACAAAACAAAAAAAGAGGTTTCTGGGCTACACATTGCTTTGATAGAAGCAATAGACCCACTATTTCTGAGAGTTGATTGCTCCCAGAGCTGGCAGAAAAGGTACCACCACCTTGTTGGGAAGCTCAAGTGGGCAGAGCCAGCAGCCACAGTGCTGTTTCAGTCTTAGAAGGCTGCAGTTTAAAGCAATGGTTCAAGGTAATATAAAAAATAAAACATGTAAAATGGCTAACACACAGAGAATCTGGATTATGTTCTCTTTGATATTCGTAACTGAAGAAAAACATTTGATTGCAAAAGCTGTTGAGATATGCCAAAATGTATATTTTAAAGGTACCTTGACTTCAAAATTTGGATGTAAGGATATGCTGCTTTGGAAAGGAGGCTCTGCTTTTGTTTCCACAGAAAGCCAGAGGCTATGGATTTGTTCCAGATTAAGATACATCAGGTTTGACCAGCCAAGAACCCCTGAAAGGTCTCTGATGACACCATGGTCCAGATGATCCAACATCCAGAATCATTTCAAGGCAACTGGTTCAGATGATACACCCTCACAGACTACTCCATAATCCTAAAATTTTCTTTGTGTCCCCATAAGATACAGTGGCCCCCTCCAGCAGGAAGTAGTAAGAGAATCTATGCCCAAATTCCCAAATATACCAAGCTGGCTTTGGAGATGTATAAAAGTTAAAACCTTCCTTTTTAAAAAAGAAAAGGGGAAGTGCTGTGGGATGGTCTGTAGGTCAAATTGCTCTGATTGGTCAATAAATAAAACAGTGATTGGCCAGTGGCCAGGCAGGAAGTATAGGCGGGACTAACAGAGAGGAGAATTAAGGGAACAGGAAGGGGAAGGAATTCACTGCCAGCTACCACCATGACAAGCAGCATGTGAAGATGTCGGTAAGCCAGGAGCCACATGGCAAGGTATAGATTTATGGAAATGGATTAATTTAAGCTATAAGAACAGTTAGCAAGAAGCCTGTCATGGCCATACAGTTTGTAAGCAATATAAGTCTCTGTATTTACTTGGTTGGGTCTGATCGGTTGTGGGACTGGCAGGTGACAGAGATTTGTCCTGACTGTGGGCCAGGCAGGAAAACTCTATTTACAGAGATGGATAATTTTCTGGATAGGTACCACATACCTAAGTTAAATCAAGACCAGATAAACTATTTAAATAGACAAATAACCCCTAAGGAAATAGAAACAATCTGTAGTGGGTAGCCATTCCAGCTTGGATCTGGAAGTTACAACCCCCATTGAGACTCTGGCAACTGTTACACCTACAAGGTGGGGCCATGGGAGGCGCCTGGAGACCCGAGAGCTGGATGGGCCAGCGCTCTCTCAGTGCGCTCTCTCTGTGCTGGGATGCTGAACGGTGGAGAGTGACTGAGCAGAGCTCAAGAGAACACCGCTGGACTGTGATACACCTTCCCCAGACCCTGCGACCTACCTATTACTTAATTTGTGAGTTATGCTATTAAATAAATATACTTTTAACTACGTGGAGTGGCCAAAATAATTTCACGAATATCTGGCACCCAACGTGGGGCACAAACCCACAACCCTGGGATTAAGAGTCCCATGCTCTACCGACTGAGCTAGCCAATAACAATCATTAAAAGTTTCCCAACCAAAAAAAAAAAAAAAAAAAAGCCCATGACCTGATGGATTCAATGCAGAATTCTACCAGATCTTCAAAGAAGAGATAATACCAATACTCTTCAAATTGTGCTCCACACAGTAGAAACAGAAGGAATATTACCAAACTCCTTCTATGAGGCTACAATTACCCTGATTCTCAAGCCAAACAAAAATGCAACAAAGAAAGAGAACTACAGGCCAATCTTCCTCATGAACATTGATGCAAAAATACTCAATGAAATACTGCCAAACAGACTCCAAGAACACATCAAAACAATTATCCACCATGATCAAGCAGGCTTCATCCCAGGAATGCAGAGGTGGTTCAATTATGAAAGTCTGTCAATGTAATACACCATATAAACAAACTGAAAGAAAGAAAACCACATTGTCATCTTACTAGATACTGAAAAGGTCTTTGACAAAATCTAGCACCCCTTCATGATAAAGGTTCTGGAGGGATCAGGAATATAGGGAACATACCTAAACATAATAAAGGCAATTTACAGCAAGGCAACAGGCAACATGAAAGTAAATGGAGAGAAACTCAAAGGGTTCCACTAAAATCAGAAACAAAGCAAGGTTGTCCACTCTCTCCATACTTAATCAATATAGTACTTGAAGTTCTAGCCAGAGAAATAAGACAACATAAGGAAATCAAGGGGATACAAATTGGAAAGGAAGAATTCAAATTTTCAATATGCAGATGACATGATATTTCACTATTTGCAGATGACATAAGTGACCCAAAAATTTGATCAAGGAACTCATACAGCTTATAATCACCTTCAGCAATGTAGCAGGATACAAGATTAACTAAAAAAAAATCAGTAGCTCTCCTATATACAAATGATAAACAGGCTGAGAAGGAAATCAGAGATACATCACCCTTTACAATAGCCAAAACCTATATAAAATACCTTGGAGTAACTCTAACTAAGCAATCAAAGGACCTGTATGACAATAACTTTAAGTTCCTGAAAAAAGAAATTGAAGAAGATGTCAGAAAATGGAAAGATCTCCCATGCTCATGGATAGGTAGGATTAACATAGTAAAAATGGCAATCTTACCAAAAGCAATCTACAGATTCAGTGCAATCCCCATCAAAATACCAACACAATTCTTCACAGACCCGGAAAGAACAATACTCAACTTCATATGGAAAAACAAAAAAACTCAGGATAGCCAAAAGAATCCTATACAATAAAACAACCTCTGGAGGCATCACGATCCCTGACTTCAAGCTCTACTATAGAGCTACAGTAATAAAATAACAGTTTGGTACTGGCATAAAAACTGACATGTGTACCAATGGAACCAAACTGAACACCCTGACATTAATCTGCACACCTATGAACATATAATTTTTGACAAAGAAGCCAAAACTCTACCATGGAAAAAAAGCATCTTCAACAAATGGTGCTGGCATAACTGGATGTCAACTTGTAGAAGACTGCAAATAGATCCATATCTGTCACCATGCACAAAACTTAAGTCCAAGTGGATCAAAGACCTCAACATAAATCCAGTTACTCTGAACCTGATAGCCTGATAGAAGAGAAAGTAGGAAGAAGTCTTGAACACATTGGCACCGGAGATCACTTCCTAAAAATAACACCAGTAGCACAGACACTGAGAGAAACAATTAATAAATGGGACCCCTTAAAACTGAGAAGCTTTTGTAGGGCTAAGGACATGGTCAACAAGACAAAATGACAGCCTACAGAATGGGAAAAGATCTTCACCAACCCCACATCTGACAGAGGGCTGATATCCAGAATATATAAAAACTCAAGAAATTAGACATCAAAATAACCAACAGTCCAATTAAAAAAAATGGGCTATAGAGCTAAACAGAATTCTCAGCAGAAGAAGCTCAAATGGCTGAAAGACATTTCATGCTTAACATCCTTAATCATTAGGGAAATGCAAATCAAAAATGATTCTAAGATACCATCTTACACCTGTCAGAATGGCTAAAATCAAAAACACTGAAGATAGCTTATGTTGGAGAGGATGTGGAGAAAGGGAAACACTCCTACATTGTTGGTAGGAATGCAAACTTGTACAACCACTTTGGAAATCAAGATGGCACTTTCCTAGCAAATTGGGAATCAATCTCCCTTAAGACACAGCTATACCACTCTTGGGCATATACCCAAAGAATGCTCAAACATACTACAAGGATACATGCTCAACTATGTTCTTAGCAGCATTATTTGTAATAGTCAGAACCTGGAAACAACCTAGATGCTCTTCAACTGAAGAATGGATAAAGAAAATGTGGTACATATACACAATGGAGTCCTACTCCGCAGAGAAAAACAATGACATCATGAGGTTTGCAGGCAAATAGATGGAACTAGAAAAAATCATCCTGAGTGAGGTAACCCAGACTCAGAAAGGCAAACATGGTGTGTACTCACTCATGAGTGGATATTAGATGTAAAGCAAAAGATAATCAGACTGCAACTCACAACTCCAGGGAGGCTACCTGGTAAAGAGGACCCTAAGAAAGACACATGGATCACCCATCGACAGAGAAATGGATGAGATCTACATGAGCAACCTGGAAATTTGGGGGGTAATGGAGGGAAAGGGTCAGGGAAAAGAGAGCTTAGGGGAGCGGGAGGTCCCAGCTGGATCAGGAACAGTGTGGGAGAACAAGGAAAGAGATACCGTTATAAATGAAGACTCCATGGGAAGAAGAAGAAGAAGAAACAAAGATCTAGAGAGGTACCCAGAAATCCACAAAGATACCTCCGCAATAGACTACTGACAATGGTCAAGAGAAAGCCCAAGCTGACCTACTCTGGTGATCTGATGACCAAACCCCTTAACTGTCATGATAGAACTCTCATCCAGTGACTGATGGAAGCAGATGCAGAGATCCATGGCTAATCCCAAGTGGAGCTCCAGAAGTTCAACTGGTGAGAGAGAGGAGGGATTATATGAGCAAGAGATATTAAGACCATGATTGGAAAAAGCACAGGGACAAATAGCCAAACTAGTGGAAACACATTAACTACCAACCAATAGCTGAGGAGCCTCCATGGAACTGAGTCAAGCCCTTTGGATAAGTGAGACAGTTGGTTAGCTTGAACTATTTAGGAGGCCCCCAGGCAGTGGGATTGGGACCTGTTCTTAGTGCATGAACTGGCTTTCTGGAACCTAGGGCCTATGCTGAGACATTTTGATCAACTTTGGTGTAGGGAGGAGAGGACTGGATTTGCCTCAACTGAATCTACCAGACCAAGCTGAATCCCCAGGGGAGACCTTGCCTTGGAAGAGGTAGGAATTGGGGGAGGATTGGGGGAGAAGGCTGGAGGTTGGGAGGAGGGAGGACAGGGGAATCTGTGGCTGATATGTAAAATTAAATTAATTATAAAATAAGAAAAATTTTAAAAAAATTAAAAGAAAAAAAGTTATTTGTAAGAAAAACTCAGAGGAAACCTGGACTAGCAGGGAAAATTTATGAATCCAATAAAAAGTGTTTACTCAAATCAAAGCAAACAAAGCGGTCGAAGGACCACACAGTGATATAGAATAAAAGAATGCTCATTAGCATCATTTCCAGTTTTACTCTGATGACTGTTGGAAATGAAGAGATAAATTACTATTATAAAGATCTTTATAGCCATTTTCTAAGTAATCTGCAATTCAAAAAAGTAAAATTATAAGCAAGTGAAAAAGAAGATGGTAGATTTAGGGCAGTGACACAGAATTGAACCAGGGATAAATTTAATTGTATCAGTAAAAATAAATTCAAATTTTAAATATTCAGGAAAAGTAGAAGTTAGCTCTCAAAAGGAAATCATAACTTTCTAATCATATGAGTCTACAGAATTAGAGGAATAGTTAATTGTTGAAAGAATATCCTATAAATTATAATCTTACCCTGTAGCAATGTTCTTAACTAGCATTATATACTCACCAGTGGTTTGTAGAAGTAACAGCAAAATGTGATACAGAAAAAGGGGAAGACAAGGGAAGGAGAAGGGAAGGAAAATCAGGAACTGAAGGAGTAAGAGGTCAGGACAACTGGAAGGGGCACTGCAGTGATAGTAGTTGATGCTCAGGAGCTGGTAATAACTGAAAGACAAAAACATACTGCCTTGGTCCAAGATCCTGATCAACAACTTATTTTGGACAAGTCACAGACACCCTTCATACACCCAGCTTCCTCTTCTGTGTAACAAAGCCTGAGGAGAGGGACCAAGTGACATACTGTCTGTAATTGTTGATGGGCCCTAATGGCTACCTCTGGGGAGGGGGTGAGAAGGTACAGTGTCAATGACACAGACACTGAAAGTCAGATGAAAGGCAAACAGCAAACTCATTTATTCAATAACAGGGAAGGCCTTATATACCCTCCTCCCAGCACCCAGGCTGTGTCCCAATCTGGTGACATTGTGTGGCCATCCCTCATTAGCTAGGCATTATCAAGACCTCTAACAGCACCTGTTGCTAGGTCCTCAGGAGGCTCTAGGTTGGTTCACAAGGAAGTATGTTATATGCATGTCTTGGAAAATAGTTTGAGCCAATTTCTTCTACCCTATGGGACTGTCATACTACATTTAATATGATTACAATATAGTATGATATGTGGCCACTTAATGTATTCTGGCTGTTAGCTTTCCAGTCTTACTATCAGTTCCCTTACAAAAAAAAATTAGGATACAAACAAAAAATTTTCTTTTTCTTCAATAAACTGTGAAATCCTTACCATAGATTTTTTTCTTTGTTAAGCATACTTCTTTTTCTTTGCATGCTTGAATGCATTTTTTCAGGGAAATCTGATTTTCTGGCTCATAGGTATATATGCATCATTTATGTGAGTAGGTGGTAAACTTCTCTAGGAAGGGTCAGTAACACATTAACAATCAGAAAGATTAGACCATGAAGACTGATGCATGCCTCACAGAGAAGGGTCCAGACCCTGTTTAGGATTATGTAGGTTTGAGCCTGTCCAACCTTTTGACAGTGTGACACAACACACACATTTTATTTACAAAAACCATAAAACATGGCAAACTATAATCTTATATTGTTTCAAGTAAGCCTACAATTTGTGTTGGGCCTGCATTCATAGCTATATTGTACTACATGAAAACCTGCAGCCCACAAATTAAACATGTCTGATAAGGGAGTATTCTGAGAAGACAGAGCAGTCTAGCCATCCACCTGGATACTTACAAAAGTAGGAGAAGAATTTAGGTCTTGATAAATGAGAACAAAAGATGTAAGTGAGAAGAGTCCCTGGTGAAAGTGTTAATATCATAGACAAAAAAAAAAAGTTGAACTCTATAGCACTTCCTTCAGCTCAATTATTTTCAGAAGTGGGTATTCAGCTAAACTAATGGAAACTTCTTTTTTTTATTTTGCGTATTTCCAGGTTTATTTTTTTTAATCACCTAGTGTCAATAAGCACACAAACATTTTGATGTATATTTGCATTTGATTAATTTTGTATTTGCTAACTTTCCCTAAAATTAAATTACCTAAATGCCTTTATGAAAGGCTTTGTGTTTTTTCCCCTTATTTATTTTATTTTACAATACTATTCAGTTCTACATAACAGCCACAGATTCCCTTGTTCTCCCCCTTCCTGCCCCTCTCCCCTTTCCCCCAGCCCACCCCCCATTCCCACCACCTCCAGGATAGAGCACCCATCCTACCACTGACTTCCTGTCTGGACAAAAGCTCCCATCCTGCCTCAGTTTCCCATCCAGATAAGAGCTTCCATCCTGCCCTGGAGTTCCCATTTGGACAAGAGAGCTCCCATCTGGACAAGAGAGAGAGACTTCCTGAATCTGCCAGCTCTGCCTGAACCAAGTGCACTGATAAGACCAAGAACGAACCACAAGGAGATGGGCAGACGTCAAGGCAGAAGTACATACAACAAAATGAAGAGCAATACAGCATCACCAGAACCTAGCCCGCCTCCAACATCTATACCTGAACATCAAAAATTGGAAGAAGCAGAAGAAAACAGCCTTATGAATAACAGCATGAAGAAGGTAGAGGCTTGTGTAGAGGAAAAGACAAAAAAATAGGAAGAATGATGTAAACAACTAGAGGAAAGGGCAAACAAATTAGAAGAAAACAATAAAGGAAACTTCTTGAGCCTGTATTGGGCAATTGTCCACTAGAGCTCTCTTCATTTTAGTAGCTCTCTTTCTTGTGATCTAGCACTTTTTGCTGATCACACTGCTTCTATTTCTTTTTTTCTTTCCTTCTTTCTTTCCTTCTTTCTTTCTTTCTTTCTTTCTTTCTTTCTTTCTTTCTTTCTTCCTTCCTTCCTTCCTTCCTTCCTTCCTTCCTTCCTTCCTTCCTTCTTTTTTCTTTCCTTCGTGTGTGTGTGTGTGTGTGTGTGTGTGTGTGTGTGTGTGTGTGTTTATAATTCTGGTATCTCCTAAATTTTTTTAATTTTATTTTTGAGATTATAATATAATTACATCATTTCTCCTTTCCTCTTTTCCTTTCAAACCCTCCCATATACTCCTCCTTGCTATTTTTCAAATTTGTGGCTTCATTTTTTTTCATTAATTGCTGTTACATGCATATATGTATATACATATGTATTTCTAAATATAAATTATTGGCGTTGAAGTCTGTGGGTTGTATGGGTTCTTTAACACTCCTGAGTATCTCTAGATTGTTCTCCCTGGAGTAGCTAAAATTTTAACTGATGTATTACTCACATACACTAGGAGTGTGGAAAGCAACTACATACTGAGATCTGTACTTCCAAGAGCTCCTAAATACCATGCTGAAGGGATATACGTCAGAGTTCTTAGGTTCAGGTATGTGGCTCCAGAAGGTGATCTCCTGCTGACCTGAGGCTCAGGGTTATCAATACCTAGTGTTATTTCAAGTTGGTAAGAACAAGTCTTGGCCACTAACATCAGGAATCTGCACTTCACTGCCTGAGCTGAGACTCATATTCTTCCATTTTCAGAATTTTGGTATCATACCCTCCTTCTCTCCATTACTGCATTCCTGGGCTGTTTATCACTCCCAAACAGCCAGGTGATAAACAGCTGTCTTCTTGTCTTGTCATTGGTTCTCTTTCTCAGAACCACAGAGTAGTTCTGTTTTAAAATGTAAGATGCTTCTCAATGTCCTTCAAGTCTTACAGAGTAAGAAAATGCTATTTTTTGTTGCTGATTCATCCACTAGAAGAATCACAGTTTCACTAAAACTTGCAACTGGATTTAAGGCTCTTTAGCACTGAGCTGGTCCTGAGGGTAGGACTGATAGCCTTTCCTAGAGGGTTTCCTGGTATACCTTTGGATAAAGTCCTATGTCTTTCCCCCAAATGGGTATCCATAAAGCTATGTCTGTGTTCAGTCTGGCTTATGTTTGATGCTTTGCTTATCTTTCTTCAGCACTTTTCACCTTTTCTATGCTATCTATATTAATTGACTTGTTGCTGCAACAAAATACCCAATAAACCCAATTCATGAAATAAACAGTTCATTTTTGGCTTAAATTTCCAGGGGATATAGTTCATTGTGACAGGTAAGGCATGGTAGCTATAGTAGAGGAGGTGCTTAGTCACATTGAATCCACAATCAGGAAGTAGAGCATGATGCATGCTTGTGCTCAGCTCTTTTCTTTTCATTCAGAGATTCCAGCCCATAGAATTAATGTGACCCACAATGGGCAGGAAGGTGTATCCACTTCAACTAATCTAATCTAGATAACCACAACAAATCATGCAAAAAGGCCAATCTCCCAGGTGATTCTAGATCTTTATCAAGTTGACAAGTGAGATTAACAGAGTCTCACTAAGCCGGGCGGTGGTGGCGCACGCCTTTAATCTCAGCACTTGGGAGGCAGAGCCAGGTGGATCTCTGTGAGTTTGAGGCCAGCCTGGACTACCAAGTGAGTCCCAGGAAAGGCGCAAAGCTACACAGAGAAACCCTGTCTCGAAAATACCAAAAAAAAAAAAAAAAAAAAAAGTCTCACTAAGTTGTCACTTTGTGTGTATTCTGTAGAACAGATGAGTAATGAACTTGTATGATCCTTATGCCCAGCTTCTTGAAGAGCTGCAATACAGGCCTACACTACTAGGTCATTTTGTTTGAGCTACTTACATTCATTTTTCACGGTTGGTGTTTCTAACACATCATAGGAATTGGTTTAAAGCAATTTGAATATCGTATTCTCAATATCCTACAATTTCTCCTTGGTTTCCTCTCTATGTTTCTGCTTTATCTTCATGAATTTACTAGGCCTATCATGTTATTTTGCATGTTATCAAATGCACACACGTGGTGTGTGTGTGTGTGTGTGTGTGTGTGTGTGTGTGTGTGTGTGTGTGTGTGTGTGTGCTGTTTTTGAAAGAGCATGTAGGGTTTTTTTTTTAACAATAAGTGTTTTCTTTTTGACTTGGTATCAGTCAAATCTTCTAGCATTAGTTCTTTCAACAAATACTGTAATTATTTCATGTCATTCATGTACCAAGCTTATGTTATCAATAAGACATAAACAACAAACAGAAAAGTTGTCCCTTTCTTCTATTTAATGTCCTTTGAGTAATTTAATGTCCTTTGAGACAGTCTTACAAACAACATCTCTGAGTGATTTTTTTAACAAAAATCAAAGCTATTTTTTTTAAAAAAAATATCTTTTAAATAGTTCCAACAATGAAATACTATCAAATAACTTTATTATTTAATCTTAGAAATAACTTGTTTTGAATAACCTTATTAGTCTTAGGGACATGTTTTATTCCTAATGAATAGTTCAGAAAAACATCATGATAATATTTTCTGTTAAAGCTTAATTTTCTCCTCTGAAGAATGTTCTTTATGCTTCTATGGAGCTAAAGAAGATGGCAAGATTTAGAACTGAATAGGTCCAAGCAACCTTTGTCATTCACAAGTTGCTTAGGTTTTCTGACCCTTAGTTACCTTTATTAGAAAATAAAAATGGTAGAAACCTCCATAGCTCATCAAAAGAATTAAGCAGTCATTCAGATATAAATCCTTCTGCAAAACCAATAAGGAGGAACTTGGTAAATGGTTAATGTCATTATTTATGGCACTATAGGTACTTAGTCACATATTATGTATTATCTCCCTGTCTTCATCATTTCTAGCCCCTACCATGATTTATTGTATTCTTTACTTCCTTTGTTCTTATATTGTATTTTGGCATTTGTTTATATATATATATATATATATATATATATATATATATATATATATATATATATTCATTCCCTCCTACAATGTACATATTTGTGTTTGGACAACAGGTGATTCCTGTGATTGTTTTCTAGAATAGTAAATAATGTGGCATAGATCTTAAATAAACACTCCCAGACAACAGATCTTGCCTGTAGCTGAGCCCAGGCTCTGTGATGACTACATTTCTCCATGCAGCTGTTCCCCCCAACTATTCAGCATCTGTGGTTTGGCAATAAATTCTATACCATGATTTTGGTTGTGATATATCTTAAATGGTATATCACAAATGTGAGTTTTAGTTATTTCCCTACTATAAACAGTATAAAACTATTCCTTGATCCCAGAAACAATCCATAAGAGACTGTAGGAACATTGTTTTCAGCTATAGAGCTACAGTCAAAGAAGAAAGTAGGTATGGATTTAATAATATTATAATCAGGAAGTACATGGTGAAGTCAAGAATCCCAAGAAGTTATGACCTAGATCTGGCTCTGTGAGTAAATAGATGGATTTTAGGGAGCTTGTTCTACACTAATCTAGTCATCAGACACATTAAACAAAGGAGCCAAGTCCAATAGAAATGAAGAGAGTCTACTCCACAGAGTTGTTGTGGGGTTAGTTGAGTAGAATGAATGAAGAATGTGTAGAACAAGGTCTGGTACACTGAAGTCAGAAATATTATCTCTTCTTCAGACTGTTGTGAAAGTGATCAAGAGAGCATCCAGTCATAGGGTTGGCACAATTCCTGCAGCCACTATCAGCAAGAATGATAGTTTCTGGATCTTCAGAGGAAGCCTGCCTTTGTCAGGGGTCCTCACTTCCATTAGTGGGAGGCAGGTGTTGAACAGTGCTGACTCTGGCAAGATACCCAGAGGATACAGTGTATCTCTCTCCAAAACACTCATAACTTCACTACCGTTCAATCCTTTGTATGTACCAGAAATCATGTCATAGTGCCCTTTATAACTGCACACACTACCTTTTCTGTCTCATTTTTAGTATCTAATTCTGTAAGAATCTAGACATTTTTGTTTTTATTTTCCCCACTTGAGAATCATCAAGAAAAACCCCTTCCATTTTTGATTTTTATTTTCTTTAGCTATATCCTGATAATATTACATCTTTAAAGCCTTTTGAAATTAGTGATTGTTTCTTTTTCTGAATCCCTTATATTATGGGGACTGGCCATTTTTTCCCTGCCATATTTTTTTCTCTTTTAGGAAAACATTCAGTTCTAATCTCAGTGTCTCAGACTTTTTATTCTCTCTCTCTCTCTCCTCTCTCTCTCTCTCTCTCTCTCTCTCTCTCTCTCTCTCTCTCTCTCTCTCTCTCTCTCTCTCTTCTTTCCTCCCTCCCTCCCTCCCTTCCTCCCAATCTTAGTGTTTCTATTGCTATGAAAAGACAAAATGACCACAGCAACTCTTATAAAGTAAAGGTATTCAATTGGTGTGACTTTCATTTTCAGAGGTTAAGTCCATTATCATCATGGTGTGACATGGTGGTGTGCAGGTAGACATGGTCCTGGAGAAGCAGCCAAGTGTCCTACATCTTGACTTGCAGGCAACAGGAAGTGGTCTGTATCACTAGGAGTATCTTGAGCATAGGAGTCCTTAAAGTTCATCTCCACAGTCACACACTTCATCTAACAAGGCCACACCTACTCTAACAAAGCCACATCTCCTAATACTGCCAGTCCCTTTGGGGACCATTTCTTTCAAACCACCTCTCTCTCTCTCTCTCTCTCTCTCTCTCTCTCTCTCTCTCTCTCTCTCTCTCTCTGTGTGTGTGTGTGTGTGTGTGAGAGAGAGAGAGAGAGAGAGAGAGAGAGAGAGAGAGAGAGAGAGAGAGATTGATTACTGGTATCCGTGTGATAGTACCTATGGAATTCTAGAGACACTCAGAATTTATTTAAACAATTGCATATCCTCCATTGTGATAAATTGACTTTCTATTTTCTACTCTTTGTTGGCCATGCATTTCTGTGTCCTTGCCTTGATCTACAAACCCTATGAGATTCAGACATTCTATCTTGCAATTACTTTCTTTCTTGGACCTATTATTAGTCCTCCTCTCATTTGGCTTATTATATCTTTTGACATAATTGAACACATTTAAAAAAATGTGTTGGCTCCATAACTTTTACTTTGATTTTTTTTCTGCTTACAAATGTCTGCTCTTCTTTGTGAACTGCTACCCATATCCCTGGCTTGCCCTACTATGTTTTTACATGTGTTGGGGAGTCAGGGATAAGGGTGGAGGGATTGTGCTCAGATTTCAAAAGTTTTAGTTTATTTTTGTCCTGCCTCATTTTGTATCATGGATTTAAATATCATTTGTGTGATGTAGAAACTTAGCTAATCTATTTAATTTTGCTGAGCTTCAAACTTTCCTTCAAAATAAAGGCACAGAGTTTAAGAGCAGGACTTTGTAGAGACCCAACATAATAAAATACTTGGAGCAGGGAAGCTATTATTCAAGGATAGTTTGGACTCATAAGTCAGTTGTAGGATTTAATGAGCAGCTAACATTTTTATCTGTACTCAGACTTGGTGACTAAGTAGTATGACAGTGGTTTTATTTGAAGTGAAATTTAAATTAATCAGAATATTTTGAGTGTTATCAGAAACCAAATATTCTAGGAGAATGTGTTTTATTTCAATGTAGACTTTAGCCAATGCTTTATTACTCTTTAAGAGAGTACCTAGGCATCACTGTCTCATCTTTATACCATAAGTGTAGGAATGAAAGAGCTTAGTTCATAGTAGGTACCGCATAAGTGTTAATTTCTTTGTGGCTGCTTTCAGAGATTTCCCATCAACACTGAATTTTAATAGATTTTGTGTTATTTAGAGGATGTGTCTAGATTATTCCTGTCTTAGTCAATATTTTATTACTGTGAAGATACACCATGACCACAGCAACTCTTATAAAGAAAACATTTAATTGGTGCTGGCTTACAGTTTCAGAGGTTTAGTTCATTATTATCATGATGGGAGGGAAGTGTGGTGGTACACAGGCACAGTACTTGGTGCTGAAGAGATAGCTGAGAATTCTTCATCTGGATCTACAGGTAGCTGGGGGAGAAGGAGAGAGAGAGAGAGAGAGAGAGAGAGAGAGAGAGAGAGAGAGAGAGACAGAGACAGAGACACAGAGAGAGAGAGAGACAGAGACAGAGAGAGAGAGAGAGAGAGAGAGAGAGAGAGAGAGAGAGAGAGAGAGAGAGAGAGTGAGCAGCTGGACCTGGCTTGGGCTTCTGAAATCAACAAGGCCATAACTATGCCAAAAATGCCATACCCACTCTGTCAAAGCCACACTTCCTATTCTCTCTCAAGTCCCACCACTCCCTAATGACCAAGCACTCATATTGGAGCCAATGGGAGCCATTCCTATTCCAACCACTACACTTCCTGTCAGGCCACTAAAAAAAATATGGTGTTTTATTCCTTAGTTAAATTGTGGAATACTGGAGTCATACTGCAATAGGATTTTAGAAGATGGATTCTCTCTGATATCTGTTTGTATTTTCTATCTTATAACGTAGTATAATAGATTTTTGTCAAGATTGTTTATGAGACAGTTATCAGTTACTAATTACCTCTTCCTTCCTTTATCCCCATCCTTCCTTCCTTCCTTCCTCTCTCCCTCCCCCACCTCTCTCTCTCTCTGTCTCTCTTGGTTTTTATTTTATATATGGTCTTCCTATATAGGCTAGCTGCCCTCAAATTCACTGTGTATGCCAGGTTGGACTTGAATTTGTGATCCATCTGCCTCGGCTTCCTAAGTGTTATGATTACAGGTTTATACTCAGCCATCAAATAACCTCTTGAACATCAGAAGTTTTATTGTCTTTTCCCCATTGGCTAAGGTGAGCCATAAGATACTCAAAATAGAAAAAAAGACCCTTCCTATCAGCAGATGTTATTTTAAATATAACCGTTCATTATCAGGCAGAGTTACACTAAGTCAACTGAAAATTTCCTCCTTAAAACAGATTCATTTGTTTCTAGAAATGTCATGGTTCTCTCAGTCTCTCAAGTAGGTAGCTTTTTCTTAAAAAGAAGTTTCTTTAATTAATTTATTATGAATTTATGTGTTAATTCCCTTTGGTTACTTCTATAAATGCTGTTCCTTTAGAGGACCCTAATATACTACATACTATCATATAAACTTTCTCTAATGACATAAGCCTTTAATAGTTAATTTAATCTTTGATACATTATTTGATGGGAGGCCTTAGTCATTGATACACAGGTTTTCTAATTGAAAAATCAAAAATAATAATTGATTACATTAAATTGAATAAAATATAGTATGGAAATATAAAATAAGAAAGTTAAAGTTTATAAGCTTGAGATTTCTTTAGCAACTACACACACACACACACACACACACACACACACACACACACACAGACACACTAATTACTATGTGGTCCTGGATGACATTCTCAGGTCTAAGAAAAATGTTTGCTTTGACAGTAAGTGTACTTTCTCTTCCTTGACAGAGTAATGCTATATACAAATGAAGTATATAAGACTTTGTTTCTTAAATGTTAAAGAGTAATATGAACTATATAGGCAGATAGCTTACTAAAAAAACTTTTATTATAGAAAAGGAAGTTTTGAAAGTCTACATTCCTTTCTCATTTGATTACTAAATGCCTTAAATAATGCAGTTATTTTCAGTTTATATCTATCTCACAGAAAAGGTATTATCATATAAATAAGTACTTAAGTTTTAATAGGAACTACTTGTTCAACTCAGTGATTTCTGAAAAGCACTGCAAAATTGTGTTCATCTCCATCTTTTTTTTTTTTTTTTCGAGACAGGGTTTCTCTGTGTAGCTTTGCGCCTTTCCTGGAGCTCACTTGGTAGCCCAGGCTGGCCTCGAACTCACAGAGATCTGCCTGGCTCTGCCTCCCGAATGCTGGGATTAAAGGCGTGCGCCACCAACGCCCGGCCCCATCTCCATCTTAAAACCAGCAAGACAGCAAGCTAAAATAGGCAAAATTTGATTGTAGATTGGGGGCTAGTTGGCCTTCTTGGTTTTGTAATTAGAAACATGTTGATGATTTTATTTAATTTTTAATTAAAAATTACTTTTATTTCTTACACGTGGACATGTAGGTGCCATGGTGTGTGTGTGTAGAGGTCAAAGTAAAAATTTCAGTAAGTTTTATCCTTTCACTATGTGGATCCCAAAGATTGAACTCAGGTTTCCAGGCCTGGCAACAAGTAACTTTACCCATGGAGTCATTTTTTGCTGATCTGGAATATGTTCATGATCTTTTGAACAGTCCATGGAAGGTAACAGGGATATTAGTCTCCACTTCAGCCCTGGCAACTTCACTCAAGTCTTTGGCATTTAGAATCAGGAGGTATGCAGGCTTTTGTCCAGCTCCGGGGCTCACCACCACGCTCAGAACCACACCTGTTAATTAAGGCAGTTTTGAAATTTTGAAATCAGATCTTAATATTATTTGGCATTGAGATTATATAGATAGTAAGGTGGTATTACATTAAATATAGAAAACCATGTGACTTAGCTAGTTCTGGCTCTTCAATCACCTGTCTGTATGACCACTTGAAGGAGTACTAGATCTAAACTCTTTCTTCCTGATTAGCACTGCCCCAGGAAGGGGCTGACCTTGTCTTTGTCTCTTACAGCTGCAACCACAGTATCTTAGTACAATGACCAAAGTACAAACTCAATGTTGACTAAGTTAGTGGATCTATGTTCTTATCTGTAGTATAAGAACATAGTCTTTGCTCTATTTACTAGAAAAAAGTTATGATAAAGTAAAAATGTATACTTTAAAACTTTTAAAGCAGAAGAGTCTGTTATAATTATAATTTTCAAGACCTATATGTAAGTTTACTTCTTTCAGACAAAATGAAAACATACCTTTTACACTTTTGAATTGTGGGAGGCCAGCTGGGAGACTAGCTCCCACATTTTACCCCAGGGATAAGAGATTTAGATAGAAGGATAGAGGGGAGAGAAACAGAAACACAGGATAGCCTTGGGAGAGACTGGATCCCTATCCACCAGCCCCTTCTGTCTCTTCTAAAGGGCTATTTATAAGAATGCCAAGGGGTGAAGCAAAAGACCTCCTCCCAGCACAGCCAAGTGCAGACCCTTTCCAATCACTGGTAATCATGCACATGGTCAAGTAATCTTCTAATGCAGCTCTGCTGGGTAAAGCAAGCTCAGATCTCACTAGGAAACCTTTGTGGGCCTCCACATTGAATAAGTGATATGAATGTAAAAATTTTATGTCAGAAAATGGCCCCATAATTATTTCATTCTTCTACAGTTTCCCATATTTTATTAAATTAATCATTCAGACTATAATATTTCCCTATCCTTCCTTGCATTGATTTTTAAAAGTTATTTTGTTATTTTTATGTGTATGAGTGTTTTGCCTGCATGAATGTTTTGTAGAACTGTATGTCTGGTACTCATAGAGGCCAGTAGAGGGTGCTGGATCACCTGAGTTACAGCTGGTTGCGATCTATAATGTGGGCACTGGGAATTGAACCCAGTCTTCAACAAGAACAGTGCTCTTAAACACTGATTCAGCTCTCCACACTCCCTATCATTAATGCTTAATTGAGACTGATGCTATGTAATGCAGTTTTTCAATTATATGTTGAGGCTCTGAATTCTTTCTTAGCCCCGACTTATTAAAACAAAGAAACAAACAAACACTAGAGTTCCAGAGCTGCACATTCATTGATCTGCTAGAATATTCTATTTCTCTTATTAGAACTCTATCTGCTTTTTTTTAGAAATATATTTTGGTCAGGAAAAGCAAATACCTAGAATTCTTGCAGTCACACCCTTTTCTCATCCCTTCCATTCAGAGCTCCACCATGACACAGAAGGTATTTTGCTGTGGTTGTTGTTGTTGTTGTTTGTTTGTTTTTTAATATTAGCAATCAACAAGACCTGACCACAGATGAAAGTCACTTTCAAAGGAATTCAAAAGTTTAAGAATCACTTTTGAAAATTAGCGAATAATCAGCCTAACCCCTTTCCTAATATCAAACACATGTGTTTCAGCACAAAGAGAAGTTCAGACACATGAATTGATTTCATTACCATCATCCTCTTCCAGGGCTTCTGGATGAGAAACAAAGATGGGTTCAGATGGGTAAGATTCTGGTTCTTGCCACATCCAGATTTCTTTAGTTTTGACATTCAGCTTACAGAGCTGCTTGTGCCCAAGAAAAAGCAATTGGTTAATTAATGAGCTGCTTTACTTGACTAGCACATGACTCAAAGTTCTATTGGGTGTTAGTAAGGTGTTTCATTACCTTGTCTGGTACAAAGTGATTCAACCCAAGTCCATATGCATAGGTATAAGGTTTTCCTCCATATTTCTGATAGTTGATTTGAGGAAATTCAAAGGCTTCAAAACAGAACACAGACATAGGAAAACTCAGTCTCTTTAAGTGGGACATCTGTTCCCTTCTCAGTGATGTTTTCTCTATATTACTTACCTTGACGGGGCCCTGAAAAGAGAACCTCAGGTTCCAGCCAGATGGTCTCATCACTGCACAGAATTGCTGTGGCAGTTGTGTGGGCAAGTGTGACTAAATTCCTGCCTGTGTCAGCCTTAGGAAGAAGATAACAGAGACTTCAGTGAGCAGGGAAGAAAACCCAAGCATCTGTAAATGCAGACTTCTTAAATTTTGCCTCCTCTTTCAGGGCTCATCATGTGGAGAGTAATAACAAAACAAAAAGCAGTCTAGGAGCCTGGCTACTGTATCAGATTTTAAAATCTCTCAGATACCATATTGGTAGGTTATAAGTAACCCACTGGAAACATGCTGTTTAGGGTTAAATGTTTGCCTCTACTTGAACGTGATAGCCATATTGATTAGCTTAAAATCCTGGATAATGGTCATAGACTTCAGAAAAGGTGCCATGTGACACTGTCCTTTCCTAAAACTCCATTCTTCTATGTAGCCAATCAATCAGGCAAATCTGTTTCTTAACAACTTACTTCTGTTTGGAGGTCCAGCTTCCACATTTATTTACCCCATGGACTCTTGAGGAGTGAGGAATAAGAGATAGAAATATAGAGGAGAGAGACAGAAGCACAGGATAGCCTCGGGAGGGCCTGGGTCAAAACCCACCAGCCCCTTCTGTCTCTTCTAAAGGGCTTTTAAAGGAATGCCAAGGGGTGGAGCAAAAGACCTCCTCCCAGCAGAGCCAAGTGCAGACCATCCCAAACACCTGGTAACTATGCATGTGGTCAAGCCATCCCCAAATGCAGCCCTGCTGCATAAAGCAAGCTAAGAACTCACTAGAAAACCTTTGTGGGCTCCCACACTGTGTGCTAGGTACCATGCTAGGTGCTAGGAGGGCAAAGGTTATTTAGGGATTCTCCAAATAAATTCTCTATTACAAATGCAATTAGCATGACTGAAAACATCTTGGTCATTTGATTACTCCATGAGCACTTATTAAGCATCTCCTGTAGAACATGGATTATATTAGGTTTTGGGGAGACAGCTATAAGAAGGGCTGAAATGGCCACATGGCATGTGAATATAGAATTTGAGAAAACACATGAAAGCATTACAATCCAGGACTTTTGTAATGCTCTAGGACAAAGGAGAACATAGGTAGCACTTGCTTGTGGGTAGGAAGGACAGGACATTACAGTGGGTTCAGAACATAAGGCAGTTAGTGTGTCCCACGGACAAATGGGTGGAGGAAACTTTTTGTCTGTTTTAAGGAGTCAAAAAGACAAGGCCTAAGAACAACCTGAAGTTGAAATTTGACTTCAGATTAAAACAAGAACATGACTTTAAAACTCAGGAAGAAACAAGGATTGTCCAGGGAGTAAGGGTGATATAGAGCTAGTTAGCATGCTAGGGAATTGTGAATAAGCAGGTATGGCTAGAAGATTGTACCTGTGCCAGTGAGAAGCAGAAGTTTTGCAACCCTGGTAAGACTGGAACCTAAACCAGAGAAAGCCAGACTGTGGGGCTGGAGTCACAGTCTGGAAGCACTGAGATGGCTTCCTGCTTCTACCCACTCAAAGTTTCTGAAGGCTCGGAAGTTTAGGAAAGGTGACATGGCTCCATACAGGAGAAGAATGAGGAAGAGAGCAATTGAGGAAAGGTCAGCTCAGAAATGGCTGAAAAGATACTATATATACAATGGTAAAGCTAAACTGAGTGTAAAGGAAAATGAGACTGAGAACATGAAGGAAAGGCAATAGGAAAGTGATGACACCATACACAGAACTATCATAATCACATCTGACATACACTGTCAAAGGGGCTAGAAAAGCAGCCAAATAGTCTCTCACATCTCCTTTTACCACTGATCTGAACACAGAACACTGATACATCACCATGACAATGTTAATGAACAATATCAACAGTTTTTATATAGATGCCCGACACTATGCAATGCATTTGGCATGGATCATATACATTTAGTCCTCACAGCAGGTAAGTCCTATCTTTACCCCATTTTACATATGAGGAAATTGAGCCTCAGATGAAGGCCTATGGCAAGAGCACAGAGCTAGGGTGTGCCTCCATCCCAATTTTAAACCACCTGCTTGGCCACAAGATGACTTAGGATCCCAGACCCATGGAGAAGTCACACAGGATCTTAGGGACTCAATTTGTTCATCAGTGAGATGAAGCTGTCCTCAGAGAAAATTAAGGGTTTTGAGGAAGGACTGCTGTGAAAAAGTAGATTAAAAAAATATATAGTTTCTGAAGAACAACCAAGATGTCAGCTTCTCGAGGATAAAGACAATTATTATCTTCTAGCTAGGATACAAGAAAATGACATGTAGTTATATTGTCAAATAGAAAAACTACTAGGCCTGATTTTTAAAAAGACATTTATCTCTTCACATGTGCATATAGTGATATGCAAACATATGTACACAGCTCTTTAAATGATTGCATGAAAACAGTGGGAAACACTCTTGGATGGTATTTTACACTCTCTTCTAGGTATTGAGGGGAATTTCCCAGGAGCAGTGAAGCTTGTGTTCTATTTGGAGATTAACAAATATACTTAAGGTATACAGTGTAGCATGAGTTTAGGAACAAAAAATAGAAGAGGGATCCAATGTGTGAGGGAATTTGTGGGTTGAAATTTTAACACATAATCTGAGTAGGCCTCTTTGTAAAAGTGGCATTTGATACAAAACTCTTAGATGAGGAAATGGAGGAGGAAATCTTGGAGAAGAATGATGCTGAGTATGTTCCAGAAGCACCAGAGATCAGCATGGTGGTAATTAAGAGAGCTTTGTGGGGAGCTAGTGAGTTTAGATTGTGTAAGGCACATGGGTTATAGTGAGGACCTGGACTTTCACTGTGGATAAATGAGGGGAAGCTACAGAGAGTTTTGAGTAGACAAGGAACACACTGTGATTTATTCTTAAAGAAATCCCTCTGGTTACTATGCTGAGTGTAGAGTCGGGTACTTGTTTTGTAAATGTGGGTAACAGTGAAAGATTGGACTCAGCAAAACCAGTTTGTTTTATAGTAGTCCAATTTAGAGAAAATGATTCTAGCTAGACTGGTAACATTGGAGTCAGTGAGACAGGGTATATGGAGTTGACAGTTTTCTGGTGAATGGTGTTTGAAAGTGAGAGAGGCATTGAGCTCAGCACCTTGGTATCTAGTCTGAACAATTAAAGGTTGGTATTGTCTCAGTATGTGTGAAATTGTTATAGGCTGGTGCACTTTTTGGTGGGGGCAGATAAGAAATTCAGGTTTTGTTTCTGAATATTAAATGGCAAAGTAGAGGTGGTGGTTATCTTGAATCTTGAGATTCAGAAACAGGGAGAAATGTTATGCAGACTACTTTAAAATTAAAATAATATGTCAAAGAAGTGAGAACACAAAAAGATAGTATGGGAGCCAAAGACTGAATTATAGGGGCTTCTAGCAAAAGGAAGGTATAGTGGTAGCTTGTTGAGGTAAAATATGTTAAGAGGACCCGGTATTAATTATGGTTCATTAAGACTAGCAGTGAAGGATAACTGAGAGGGAGAGAGGGAGGAGGAGAATTGCTGGAATGATGTATCTACTGCAAGGATAAGTAAGATTATTTCTGGTTAGGAAGATAGATATTCAGGATATAGGTATGGTGCTGGTGGGTAGTATATGAGGCAGCAGGAATCTGTGATTCTTTTCTGGTTAATTTGTTTCGGATAAAGAAAAAGCACCATCAATATTCCACATGAAAGTGGGGTGGGAGGTATAAAAGTGAGGAGAGGAGGTGGAATATTTAACTAGCAAAGTAAAATGATATGTGAAGTTAGGAAGCGAAGCAGTAAGATTTGTGGTCAGACATTTAAAGTTGAACCAATTAACATGATTGTGTGTTTGCAGCACTTAAATTTAAACTCAGAGGTACAAATACAGAGAGGATAGATAATCTAATTGAACTACAGTATGATTTTTTATAAAGAGGTGAAATAAATGATAATCTACAAGGATGTTCATAATCATTGACCATGAAAGATAAATCGAGTGAAATGGGAAAGTGACATTTTCAGGGTAATAAAGGATAGTAAGTGATATGTTCAATGAAAGAAAATTTATAGTAGAAGTGATAGGTAGCAGGGCAGGTAATATTAAAATATAAAAGGTACAGCTAGAGCATGGAATGAATGGGATTGAAAAAGCATTGACATTGCAGAAGAGCATTCATACTCTAAAAGGGATTATAGCTTCAGACTGTCTACTGCCCAATCTGTTCTCCATGCCATTGCCAGAGGGGCCCATGTCATATACACATCTCACACCCTTGAACTCCCTAAGTGAGCCCTTACCAATTATATGCTACCCAGAGTCTGATAAAGCCCCTGTACAGTCTCACTCCAATCCATCTTTCCAGCTTATAACTGGAAGTTTTTCTCCCCGCCCACTGATACCCAAATAACCAGTCAGAAGCTTAATATTAATTCCAAACTGTTTGATTTATGGCTGAAATTTCAAGATTATATGTATAAACATGACAGTTTCCAAGAGAGATAAAACACACTTGATATGTGAAATCCTTGTAAAGGAAGTTACCTTGTTTATTGTCAAAGGAAGTACATATCTCCTCACTTCAGGCTGAGGTGCCTTCATGGCATTTCTTTTCACTTCTTCCCAGTTCTCACGCAAATTGGCTAAATATAAGTAATTATAAACAAATTCAAACCTGTGAAAACAAGAAATCAGCATGAACACAATTACAAATAATTTGTCTTGTTTTGTTTTGAAGCAGGGTCCAATGTAATACAGGCTGGCCTTGAACCTAAGATCTTCCTGTCTCTTCCTGCTAAATGCTGGGATTTAAGGCATGTACCACCACATCTAGCCAATTACAAACAATTTTAGAGGTAATTCATGACTTTGAAAGCACATATATCTGATTGTTATTAAGGCCACAACCCAGACTGCTATAGATAAAAAGAGTTTCAGAACCACTTCCTTCTCCTATTCACTGAGGGGAAAATTAAGAGGTCTGCCTCATGAATATGTTGCAGTAACAGCAGCCTATATAATTGTTGTTCTGCTTCATTGTCTCCACTCTGTGTCTTCAGGAATCAATGCATTTTTAATTTATTCTCTATCCTGAGAATAGCATGTCTGCTTCTCTTATTCAGAATGACGGAGGGAGGGTTCAAGGCATCTTATAGGCCTTGTGCAGTTTAAAGGTACTTTCCAAGTCACAGAACCTTCTATTTTCAGATCTGGTTCAGATCCAGTTGGTTTTTATTATTTAGTACAGTTCTGATGTTCAGTCTATTTCTAATTTTCTAAATTCTGATCATTATCAGTTACACTTTTTACTATTTCATACCACTCCCCTTTGCCCCCTTTCATATTAAACAACAAGGGCTTGCACCTCTATTAAAGTATTTTGTTTCCAGAAGAAACTGGACATAGGGCATTTATCCAACACATTTTCTTACCCTTTCCAGCAACAGAGATCCACAATCAGAAACCCATTGTCTTCATAAGTATTGATATGATGAAAGAGATTGAAAGGGGAGGTCCTGTATTTATTATTGAAGTATTTTCTTCTTTTTTTGTCAGCAACATGAAGCCAAACCTAGAAAAGTAGGAAAATATTTTAATAAATTTATAAAAAATAAAATATTTTCCTCAGTATCACAATTTAACAAATGAATAAATGAATCAGACATACCCCCATGCTTTCATTGGACTCAAAACAATCCATGTAGTTCGCTCCCCAAAGACTCCACGAAGAAAGAAACTTGAAAAGATTAATTTTGACTGGAGTCTCCACAAAAACAATATAGTTTGGAGTCAGACCAAAACTGTTCAAAAACACAAATGGGCTTGTAAATGAGAGGGTCAGTTCTTGGTTACAAAGAAATAGGTCTATACAAAGTATATTTAGTTACTCAGATCTACAATTCTTATATGAAATAATTAGCTTTAAACTTAGTTTTCTACAAGAAACTGTCCTGATCATGTAGACAAAGGATAAATTTAAATTTGAGCCGTTCTTTAAATTACCTGTGTACATAAGATGGCTTGAACCGATCACTGCAGGGGAACTGTACAACAATCTCTGACTTGTTTATTGGGTCTTCCTTGTCTGAAATAAAGTGGTTTTTAAGGCTTTCGATCATCATCATCATCTTCTGCATCATCATCATCATCATATTTAAAACAGCTTATACAAGCAAAAATACATTTTCAGATGTGGATCTTTTTTCAGAGCTTGTTTTCATCTCCTCAGTCACTGGGCTATCTTAGTGGAATTTTATGTTGTTAAGGGGGTCTTGAGTAAGGTTATCTCAAGGTCCCACTAAGTTCCTTTTGGGGTAAACACAAAAATTTGTACATCTTACAAAGAAGATTTACTCAAGAAAGTGAAGTGAAAGTTGGAGAGCAAGGAGCCATTTGACATATGGTTAGATAAAGAACTGAAGCAGAGGACAAGAAAGTGGCAGCTGAGGGTCCTGGACAGAAAGTCACAGGTACAGACCTGAGGGCATCTGATGGGATGGAAGTAAGTTATAGATTGACAAGAAAACAAAGATACACCAGCCACAGATTGAATTAAAGAACAAATATCCCAAACTTAATATTAAAAGACAAAATTTCTCCTATTGAGGGTGCAGGAGAAGTTTACTTTTTATAAGCTCTTGGGGGTCTCCTTCCCTCAGGCTTCCCTCTCTTTTCTGATTGGTCCTAGCCCAGGTATCCTCCCTTCAATAGGCTCTTTTCCTTTGGCCTGTCATTTACAGTCAGAAACAGTTTCTGTCTCTTCCAGGGAGGGGGAGCTTCTCCCACCCTGGAAGCACCAAGTTGCTCTTCTTTGAGAGGCCCATCTTGTTTCTCAGATCCATTCATGTTCTGCTCACTTCCCTTCACTGTGAAGATACCCTAACCTAGGAAAATCCTAAGAGCAGCAAATTTGTTAAACGCATAAGGAAGAGTACTGTGGAGTCACATCTTAGAACAAGTGGAAGTCAGGTTTAAGTACAGAGAAGTAAATTAGTGTTTTAGTGTGGGCAAAACCCCCTCATGGTATTGCAAAATTCCTTAAAACCATAGTATGGATGAGCAATATCAACAGTTTTGTCCAATAAGTATTATGCATACTAAAGTTTATGCACGAGAAAATAATACAAATGACTTCTTAAATCATGGCAATGAACTCACTCCCAAAATTTCTCAGTCTAACCAAAGAGTAACTCAATATTTTGCTTGGTATATGAGTAAGTGCTCAATAAATGTTTCATAAATATAAATTCAAATTACATTTAAATACACATATGCACTAGATCTTGAAATATTGTAGAATAGAACTTAGCCCCTTGTTTTCTGGATTTTGAAGCCATCATTGTCTATTGTCCTGCTTCTGGACATTAGTCATCTAGGATAGGAATGAGAGCGAGTCTTATCAAGCCCAATAATAATCCTGATACTATAATCTGTATCCTATATTTCTAGCATTTTTGAGTGACTTACTTGCTTGCAGTGGAGGAATCTTAACAATGTTGTAGGCAACTGAAAAATTTTTCCCAAAGCAGTTGCCAATATTGTAAACAGTTCCATCACTTTCAATATGTGGATGAGCAGTGGCGCCATTGACTGAGACATAGTTGCAAAGATCAACCTGTGGAATGAGAAATAAGTCTTGGGGGTCCTGTCAGCTTCAGTTGTACACTATGAGCAGGGTACTGGGTATAGTATTGGCATTGAGGTTGTCAGTAAACTAATGGCAGGATATCCAAACTCCTTTCTTCTATCTCTTTGAAAAAAAAATACATTAATGTTATTTATAGTCCTGAATTCCATGACTGATCTCCTAGACAGCCCTTATCTCCTTTGTACTCCCATTTCCAAATAAACATTTTAAAGTGTATCTGCTTATATAATTTCTTTTAGCAAAGACTTTCAGTAACTTTTCATCAGGAAAACAGTTCATTTCAAATTTATAGCCTATTATTTAACCTTTCAGATTTACCCAACAGCATGCCACGGCTCATTTGAAACTACTTATACTTCAAGATGACTAGTTCTCAGTTTAAATATTGCCCCTACCTGAAATATCTGAGCCATTTTTGGCTCAGACCTAAAGACATTTCTTGTATTTAGCAGACAAGGTCAGGACCATCAAGCCTCTACAGTGTATGGGACAGCCCTACAGTGAAGGGCCATCTCCTGCCCAAAGCTTCCACAGAGAACTGTGACAGGTCTAGTTTAAAAAGATTATTTGCAGTCTCTGCAAACATATGCCTTATTTTTCCATCTCTGTATCTTTGATAACACAACCCCTTATTCTAGAATGTTTTTTGATCAAATTTACTGAAGCTACATGTATTCAGAAAGTATATAAGTTCAAACTTTGATCTCTTTCTCCACCCTAAACAAGTACCTCGAGACATATTTCTGTATCTGCTTTCCTTAGGTTTACATTTACTTAAAAGATTCACCACATTATGAATCCTTCTATTGGGTCCCTCTTTGATTTCCCCATCTAGAGGTTAAGCTTGCTAAAGACAAGCACCTTGCAAAATATGTTAACACATACTGGTTGAGACTGTGTGTCTATTTTAAGAAATAGTCATGAAGACTGAATAAGTTCTCAGCAAAGTGTGTCATTTTCTAATATTTTGGTTTATACTATTCCATTTAAAATACAACTTTATTTCTAATAAAAAGTGTCTAAAAGGACAAACTGGTGCAACACAGTTGCCTAGAACCATCAGTGGCAGGTTTTCAATATTAAAAGCTATAATTTTGAACACTGGTATTTATATCTTATAGGTCAGAGACAGAACTGTGTTACTCATTGATATATTCCTTGTATCTTACAAAAGTTTTTGATACATGGAAAAGTCTCAGAAAATATTTGTGTTACAACTGAATGAATGTTAGCTGTTTTAAGTGGTTTCCTCCCATCTATGTAAGTATTTAAAATGTCATAGATTAAGAAGTAAATTTTACCATACATATGTTATATGTCTAGCAGTTGGTGACCAGCAAGAAGTTGAAACTTAATATGCCTCATGTTCTTTCTGTTGAATTTATCCTAATGTTTTAATTCCCAGTTCCCAGTTTTATGTGCTTGAGCAATATTCCTTGAGCACAGTCTCCTACCTTCTTAATTGTCTCCAGGGTCTCTGGGTTAATTTTTGTGATAAAGTTAGTCTCTGTACAGGCATAGTAATCTTCTCCCACTGGGTAGATATTTACAAGGGCATTGTCAGTAACCTCCACTCCTCGAAAGTAAGAAAAAAACCTACAGAAGTAAATGATTTTTCCAGTTCAATAACTTTTAAGCTACATGAACAAAAAAGGGCTGATATAAAATGCAATTTGGTTTTATTAACCTGGAAAATATATTCTTGCAGGGGTCTGGGAAAGCACAGGTGCCAAATTCTGTTATAACAATCCTCTTCTCAGTCATTGCCCGAACATAAGCATCAGTGCGGATGAATCTGAAGGACAATGAGAAACGAGGAAAGGATACATTCATACAGGACACGTGAAAATACTCAATGTGTTTTCATCTAATTGGAAACATAAACTCAAAAAGAATAGGGAGAACCATCAGCTCCTTTTATTGGGATAACCAACAAAGGAATGAGCTTAATTAAATTGAGTCCTCTAAACCTAACTGTGATTGATAGGAAACTGAGTTGCCAAAAGTTAAGTGGCTGATATATGTGATTACAACCATGGCCAGAGTTAGAAAAAGTGAATGTGTCATATCATACCAGAAACCCACAATGTGGTGGATAGTTTTCATCAACTTGACATAAACTAGAGTTTTTGGGAAAAAGTGAAGTTTAATTGAGAAGATGCCTCCATCTTCCTCCAACCCTCCAAATTGCCTATAGAAATACGTGGGACATTAATTTTTTATTAATGATTGATGTAGAAGATTCCAGCCCACACTTGGTGGTATCACCACTGAATAAGTGGTAATAGAAAGGCTGAAGGCTGGAATGAAGGTTTAGTCATTAAGATCATTGGTCACTCTTCCAGAGGACTTGGATTCAATTCCCAGGACCCATGTGATGGCTCACAACTGTAATTCCAGGGGATCTGACACCCTCTTCTGGCTTCTGCAGACAATGCATGAATGTAGCACATAGATATACAAGCAGGCAAACATAAACATGAAATAAAATTTCCAAAAACTTTTTTAGAAAGAAAGCAGAGGGAGGGGCAAAGAGGAGGAAGAGGAAAAGAGAGAGTTGAAAAAGACAGGGAAGGAGAGGAGAGAGAGAGAGAGAGAGAGAGAGAGAGAGAGAGAGAGAGAGAGAGAGAGAGAGAGAGAGATATGCAAACCAATAGGCAGTATTCTTCCACGATCTTTGCTCCATTTCCTCAATTATTCCTGACTTGGCTTCACATTCTGACAAACCGTAAAGTGTAAGATGAAATAAACCCTTTCCTTCCCAAGTTGCTTTTGGCCATATTTGTTTTTATTACAGAAATAGAAAACAAACTAGGACACACGGGCACTTCACACATGTTACTCATCACATTATAGGACACAGTGTGCTGGGTTATGTTCCTTTCATTATCCCTCTGACTTTGTGTTTCTCTTTAATTTTAGAATTTATTGTATACTTTAAAACTTAGTTATTATTGAATTTTATCTCTTCCACAAGCTGATTGGCTGAGCCATTCCCCAGACTACCTGGCAAATGCTGCCTAAGGTTTATCACATGAGGGCAAAGTAAGTTCTGATTTTGTGTGTTTATGACAAGAAGTATATATGAATGTATACACTAGAAGGTATATGAAAGCTTTGCCTGAAGTCCAAAATTGCTTTGCTAGAAAAATTTATGCTTGGCAGGTCCTGCTTCATTTTTGTCACTGTTCATATCCTATTTTCAGTTTCCCCTTACTCTTCCTTTGATGTCTCTTCAAAATGCTTGAAATTCATGGTGACCATACCACTAGCAGGCTGAAACATTCAAATAGGAATCAGGGTATTTACTGTGTTGGTGTGGGGGCTTTTTGGAATGATGGCTTTAGCAATAACTATTGTTGTTATTATTATTAAAATTATTATTTCTATTATTATTCATGCTGTGGGATGTCCTGTATGCTGTAAAAATATGTTGCTATGATTGATTGATAAATAAACGCTGATTGGCCAGTAGCCAGGCAGGAAGTATAGGCGGGACTAGCAGAGAGGAGAATTGGGGGAATAGGAAGGTGGAGTCAGGGAGACGCCAGCCTGCCATCCAGGGAGCAACATATAAAGGCAACAGGTAAAGCCACGGAATATGTGGCAACATATAGGTTAACAGAAATGGGCTGAGTTAAGTGTAAGAGCTAGTCAGTGGTAAGCCTGAGCTAATGACCCAGCAGTTTAATTAATATATGTTTCTGAGTGATTATTTTATAAGTGGTGTGGGCTCCGTGGTGCTGGGCAGGACTGGAGAAAACTCCAGCTACAATTATGTGTATTATATTAGGCTTGCATGTATGTCTGTGTACTACATACATGCCTGTTACCTACAGAGGGCAGACAGGGGCATCAGATCTCCTTGGTCTGGGTTTGCTTCAGACAGTGTGAACTGCAGCTGCTAAGGTATGAGAATTGAATTCTGGGTCCTCTGTCAGAGTGGCTGCTGAGCCATTGCTTTAGCCCTCTAGCCAATAACTCTTGTTAAAAATTTTTCTGTCTCTGTCTTTCTCCGTGTTGCTCCTCTCTCTACCCCTTGCATGTCTCTTCTCTGTCTCTATTTCTGGTATTTCTGTGATATACTTGGTCCCTTCTTCCTTTGTGGCACCCTTTCTCTTTCTCAGTTCTTAAAAATTTTAAACACTGGTGTGTGTGTGTGTGTGTGTGTGTGTGTGTGTGTGTGTGTGTGTGTACATGTACACTGGAACATATGCATGTGCCACTGAATGCATACAGAGTTCAGAGACAACTTGCTGGAGTCAGTTTTCTTCTACTATGTAGGAACTAAACTCAGGTGGTCAGACTTAGTGGCATGTAAGGCTTACCTACTGAACCATCTCACAGGCCACTTTCTCATATCTTTCTGATGATTAAAAAAAACCCAAGATAAACAGTAGTCTAATAATTACAACAGTAATAGCAGCTTTTGCTTCTACTACATTCTTGCTACTCATTTAGTCATGAGTAGATTCTACTATTTCTTTCATTTTATAGATGACAAATAAAAGAATTAAAAGCCAATTTCTTGCCAGAAGTCATCAGTGAAGACAAGCAGTGCCTGGTGGATTCAGAATTTGAAAACAGACATGTTTGGCTCTGAGCTCTTGAGCCTATCTTGTTTTAGCATATATATGGACCTTGCAGATATACAGACATCCACAGACCATAAAGAAAGAAGAAAGAAATGAGTTTGGAGGTTTGCTCTGTGTTCAGGAAGATGAAAGTTCACACAAGGGGAAAGGCTCCACTAAGACAGGCTCCACTCTGGTGAGGACAGCCATGAAACAGTGCTGACTTACCTCCTATGGTATGTGACTTGGCCCTCCTTAAAGTCAAACTTATGCAAAAGAGCTTGTCCATCAAACAGGTGATAGAAGGGCTCGGATCCAACTTCAAAGAGCCCTGGCCCACATCGAAGGAGACTGCCAGCAAGCCAGAGGGGAATTATACCTGCAGCAAAGTGAGATAGCAAGTGATGCCACTTACTAGATTCCCCAGGTGCCTGTCCATTTGTCATTTCTCAGCTTACCTTTGGATGGAACATCAGGCTTTCTTATGCAGTTTGGTGGATTGAAAAGTAGAGGGAGTAAGGGCCAAAATATTATAACTAGGAATGTTTATATGGTGACAGGAAAAGTTTTTTGTTTTTTTTTTCATTTTGAGACAGGATTCCACTGTGGCACCTTTGATGGCCTGTATACAGTTTATAGACCAAGCTGGCCTCAAACTCAGATTCATCTGCCTCTATGTCTTGAGAGCTGAGAATAAAGGTGTGCACCACTGTACCTATGTAGAAAAACCTTTTAAATGAAGCAACATGAATGCTGAATTTTTAAAATCTAAAACTCCCATTTCTCTTGGGGTGTGAATCAGCACCCTTGATGAAATTCATCCTCTGTGGCAGAAAAGGTACAAGGCTAGGTGTAGGGTCTGAACTCAGATGAGAAACAATCCTGGGGATTTCCATCTTCCACAGTGAGGTTTGGTCAGTCCCTCTTATCACTAGAAAAAGTACATGTTTGCTCATTTCTTACCATGTCTTTATTTTCAAACAAGTAAGAATGAAGACTACAAATCAAGGTCACTAGCCTACAGGACATCAGATTAAAAACTGAAAGCATGTACATTTTGATACCAGAGCTAGATTGTTGGCACAACCATCCAGCTGAGGAGCACAGACTTCTCTTTCATAGAGCAGGAAGCAGAGACAAGATTTGCTCAAGCACTGACATTTCCCCTAGCATCCTGTTATAATCAGCAAGGCCTCGATGAGTCACATGGGGTCTTCAGACAGAGTTGACAATAGTAACAGTGACTGCTGTCTATTGCTTACTTGGTGTCTAATACTGGGTTAGTAATTCTACTTAAATTACCTCTTAGTCTTCACAATATCCCCACAAAATAAATGTTGGTCTTTAGAAAGTGAAGGAATTGAGGTAAAAATAATTAAGCCACTGATAGGAACCTCAGATGGTGAAATAATAGGGTTGTAACAACACTGCCACCTGCAAGTGCTTCTGATGTAATAGGCATGACACCACTTCCTTTCAATGAAAAACTATCAGACACTTGTCACTAGACTCTCATTTAAGACCTTTGTTGGACAGACACTTAGAAAACATTTTTTATATGGTGAGCATCGAACAAGGGACTGTTAGATTGAAGATGACAAAGATATAGTCTTCATTCTCAAGGAATTTCAGTTAAATAACAACTATCTACACTGCGGAAGTAGAGTGGAGGTAAATGAGAGAAGAGGAATTCTTATTATTAAAACCTGAAGTTCAAAAACAACATCAGAAGCTATCCTCAAAGCCCTGAATGTCTTAAATTTGTTCTTTCCATTTTACTCTTCATTTTTCTTCCAGGTTCAGATCCCTCCGATTTTTAAAAAAAATTATTCACTCTGTGTATATGTGTATGGGCATGTGCCAAAGCAAGTATTTGGAGGTCAGAAGGCAACTTGGAGTTGGCTTTCTACATGTGGGTTTGGAGTCAAACTCAGGTTTATCTAGTTTGCTGGCAAAGACCTTTAACTTTACCTGATGAACTGTCTTACCTGCCTCATGTCTAATTTTTTTCTAATGAATTAACAAGTCTTGGGCCAGTAAGAACTCACTAGTTACACTAGAGTGGTATTCAGGTTTATTTGATTTGCTTTTACTTAGTAAAACATTTTAGAGAAAAACAAAACAAATGAGTTCCATATTCCCTTTCCTGTATTGTGGAAACAACCAGCAATGAGAGACCTGAATGAATATGAAACCTGAGAAAAATGATCTTGACGGAATAGAAAGATTTCAGAAGAGCTAAACTGTGGTGGCCTGAACCCAGTACTCAGAGGCTAAAGCAAGAGGGTGTCATGTTTTACACCAACCTAGGCTATACAGCAAGACTACAGTTTAGAAAACACAACAAAAAAGCAAAGATCAATGAAACTAACCTGTGACATGAGCTGTTAGTGGTGATGACAGTTCCTCCACAGTTTCAAATAGCTTCTTATAGCCACCAGCAGGATGTTCAATTCTGAAATGTGGGGGTAATAGAAAGAAGCCTAGGTTTATTCTCAAAGAGTCCCAGGGGTCTCTTGGAGAATAGTGCTTTAAGGACAATTTCCAGTTTGGCTGCAGCCCAGCCTATTTAGGGTTTTATGAGATGCCCCTCTGGCCCTTCCTTTCATGTCAAGGAGAATATCCTCACTTTTAATAACAGTGGTCATATGGTTCTAATCCTACTTTCTGCAGTTTTTCATGCTCCTGAAGACATATCAACTAGTCTTGCTGTGCTCACTTCTCTTCCTGAATTGTGACACCCACAAGGTTCTTCTCAAGAATTTAGAGACACACAACTGAGGCATCTCTGACCTTCTCATGGACTCATTTAGGGTCAAGTGCACCACCCTTAGTTATTTATCATACTATGCTATTAGTTCTTCCCAACATCTCATGTCTCTACCAATTCTCAAGAGCTGTAGTACTTTCAAAAAGTAGATCAAAAGATTCAGGTCCTGTACTGTTTTGTGTGGGCCTATTTCTTATGTCTTATCTTTGCTTCTGTTTTATAACTTCTTAAAGTGCAGTCCTGACTAGACCTCCTAATTATAACTACTTTTTATCAATCACTTATCATTAAACATTTTACAAAAAGAATTTCATATTGTACTTGAGCATTTAAATCTTTCAACACTACAGTAGGGTAAGTAGCATTATGATATTACTTCTGAAGTTGGAAAAATTTTTAAGAATTAAGTAATTTAGACTTAAAAGCACATGTAATTTGGCAAAGACACACAGGTATAAAATGGCCAGACAAGACACAAAGCTTATCTCTGTGTTCACAACTGCCTTCCAGGCCCATTGCAATTTGTACAGATCTTACCACCATCTGAATGTGAACTTTGTATATTCAGTTCACTGCAGGAAAAAGTGTCTCCAGCTAGGCCCAAGGGCCTTCTTAAGCAATCCACCACCCAATACTATCTCTCTAAAACAACCTGAATACTCCATTTACTACCACAAAGGCACAATACAAGCTCTCTCAGAGATACTTACTGGATAGACATTTTCTCTCAGTGAAGACTAGAGAGTTCTGGCACCAGCTTTAGGACAAGGAAACAAGTCCTTAGCCAGGACTTTTTTTGTATTCCATCTAATCCCCGGAAGTGCCAGTAGCTCTGGGAATCCTCTCAACCCCTCAGCTGATACAGGGTAACAGAAGTGGCTTTCAGCACTTTAGATACTTGCACATTATTTGGACTTGGTGTTTCCATAACAGTGTTTTGGCTGTTTTCCACAGACCTGGATCCTTCCCAAGGACAATGAGAAGTGGGTTGGATAGAAAGGAGCTGTGTGGGAATGACATGACAGTCCTGAGCTTACTTCAGTCACCACACTTTTTTTGGTGTCCACCTCTGTCCACTAACTCTTTGCTATCATCTTCACCCTCATTCATTTACTCAATTATTAAAAAAAAATCTTTTGTATATGATCCAGAACTTGTTAGAGACAGCACAGTCATTATCCTCGTGTTGTAATTGTCATGGTGACCAGGTACGGTTTAATAAAATTTGCTAGTGCTAACATTGGACGTGTATGGGGTGCTATCATCACATGTTATATCCTTCTTTAGCACATTTCAGTACCCAGGTCCTTTCAACAAGGCTGAGGACTTTAACTATTATTTATAGTTGAGGAGGAAACACTACATGCTCTTGCTTATCACCACTACTTACCTGTTGCCCATCACTGTCTGTCCTGACTATTACTCTTTTTTCTGTACTCAGAAACTAAACAATGCTGTTTTATTCACATGTACACGTTCATATTAAGTTACTGTTATTATTAAGGACAGACATGTACTGTTTATTGGAGCCCTAGGAAAACAGATAAGATAGAGAGAGCAACAATAGCATTTTTTTTTCAGGAAAACTGAGAAATTAATTTAAATTTAACAAATGGTTATGACTACCCACCCTTCCACAACAAAGCTGTAGAACAGTCAATCTGACTACTCAGAAAGATACTAGGAACTTTCCCAGCTTGCTTGCAGCATGGACTCTGGCCCAATAAGAGGCAAAATGAGGAGGTAGTGGTATCACCCAGTGCTTGGTCTCACTGGAGGTTCTGCTCATCCATAATAGTCATTAGACAACTTAAGACACTGTGTAGAGGAGCTTAGGTAATAACTGGACAGTTAAATCTCCAAGTTCCATCTTTTAAATATTCTATAGATTATGCTAGCTACCTAACATTTTTTTTTTTTTTTTTTTTTTTTTTGTTTTTCGAGACAGGGTTTCTCTGTGTAGCTTTGCGCCTTTCCTGGGACTCACTTGGTAGCCCAGGCTGGCCTCGAGCTACCTAATATTTAACCTACATGTACATAGTTAAAGTTGGTTTCACTATTTGCAACTAAGTGTCCAGTTTCTATAAAATTATGGTGGTACTCAGGAAGAATGTCTCTATTTGTTTTAGGAAGTCCTAGAAGTAAAAGAGCAATCTGAACTAGGAAGACTATATAAGCCAATTAAAGTACAAGCAATACAGAGTTCAGGCCAAGCTTAGAATATTTATAAAGTTTAGATGTGAATGTAATACAGTGAACTAGAAAGAGGTATAACTGGCTTTCCGGGTGGGTTTCTTTTTGTGTGTGTGTGTCTGTGTGTCAACTTGATATAAGTTAGAGTTATCTGAAAAGAGGAAACCACAACTGAGAAAAGGCATCAATAAGACTGGCCTGTAGTCAAGTCTGTGGGGCATTTTCTGTGATGGATGAGCCTAATCCATTGTGGGTTGTACCATCCATGGGTATGTAGGTGGTCTTGGGTGCTATAAGAAAGCAAGCTGAATGAACCATGGGGAGCAAGCTAGTGAGCAGCTCTCCTTCATGTCCTCCACTTTAGTTCCTTGCCTCCAGATTCCTGCCTTGATTTCCTGCCCTGATTTACTTCAGTGATGGAATGTGACCTGAGAGCTGTAAGAGTAAATAACCCCTTTCTCCCCAAGGTTTTGTTGTTGTTGTTATGATGTTTCATCCTAGAAATAGAAACCTAACTAAGATACTGGTCTAGAAATAATGGTAGGTCAAGCTTTGTAGAATATTGTCTCATGTAAGAATATCAATAGTTTGTCATGGGAAAAGGCTTCACTGAAGAATAACATGGTCTACTTTGCATTTTTAAAGGCTATTTATATTATGGTTGTGATACTAGAATGGGAATTTTGGATAGATAAATCAAAGGGAGGAAGATATCAAACAAAGGAAAATGGCTCTCATGGAAGGATACACTGGTGATGGGTATACATGGTCAATTTAAAGAGTTGTTTTAGAGGAGGCCTGAACAAGCTTTGTGATTAGTACATGTTCTGGCAAAATAAAAGGCCAAAGAGATGAGCACTAGTATAATTCATTGGGGCAAAGAAAGAGCAAGAGAAAGAGGAGGGGGGGCAGGCAGGCAGGCAGGTAGACAGACAGACAGGCCAAGAATGGTTTGGGTTTATTTGATAAAAACAGACCACTGAGAGATCACTCAAGGGCACTACATGGAAACAGATTAGTTTGATGGCCTATTGGAGAGAGATATAAGACAGGGAAGATGATGGTAGTATAACAGAAGGTAAGGTAGTAAGAAGTTGGAAGGACAGGTTTCAAGACTATTACTTTTATTGGATATATTTTTCTCCTGAGTTTTTCCTTGGGTGTAGATGTATGGTTTATATCTTAACACTGTACACTTCCCAACTTCCCAGGAAATAAAAATTTTAGTATTCCTGGTGCTCCTCCCTGCCCCAAATGTCTTTCTTTGGTAGTTCTGGGTTGCCTTTGTTGTCTTAGGATTGAAACCATGTCTTTAAAAACAAGAACTAGACTTTTTTTTTCAGTGTGTATGTGTGTTTGTATGCTGTTTTGAACATTTGTTGTTCTTATTTTTAGGTGCATAGACTCTAGAAATTAGCACCTTGAAGAATGTGTTTTCAAAATTAAAAATCATGGTAAGTCATTTATGGAAGGTTTGAAGGTTAAGAGCTCATGTATGTTAAGTTAGTATGCTTCGATAAAATCTAGATGAAAATTGGTTTCTGACCAGGGCTGGTGGTGTAGGTCTATAATATCAGGCACTCAAGAGACTGAGGCAGGAGGATCCTAAATTCAAGTAAGCCAACTTAGTGCGACACCCAAACTCAAATTATAAAGTAAAAGGGACTGGGGATGTAGCTTAGTGGTAGATTGCTTGTCTAGTATGTGTGAGACCCTAACTTTAATCCTCAGTACCTCAAACAAATAACTAATAAATGAAAACAAATATATACACATGCAACCACCACCACCAAAAAAACAAACAAAAACAGGAGAACAAGAACAGAAACATCAATTACTTCCAATTTCTGGGGATACTGCATTGAATCCTGAGTCAACTGGGTGTAAGCATGGAAATATTTAAAGCGCTCACCCAACACTGGAGATTGAACTAGGGCCTTGTGGATTCTAGACAAGAACTTACCACTAAGTTATGTCCCCATCCCCAGATCTTCAAATGTACTTTTTATTTAGTTTTTTTAGCCAAAAGTGATAACATAAAGATCAAGTAATACCTGCTAATCTCCACTTTCAGGAGATTTGATTTTATATCTAGTATTTTGTTGATGATCCAAGTACACCTATTTTGTCATTGGTGTAAAGTTAAAGGTCAGGTGGACTCACCCTTTCACAATGTCATTTTGGCCTCTTTGTCCATAATACCCAGATGCAGACTTCTCTGAAGACCTAAGTTGATCTTTCGCCAATGAATTACTATTATTTCTACCCATCTTCTTCTCTTGTTAGCTCTCTTAACTTTTTATCACTTGGTAAAACCAGATATTCATGTTCAACTATATGAACTATTTCATTTTGATACACTTTGGTACATTTACTAAAACAACATTCCCTGAATTAAAGTAGAAAAGCATTTCCATGAAAGATGTTTCTATACTTCCTGGAAGAAGTCATTATTACAAGTGCAATTGAAATTGCTACTTTGTCTTGGCTCCAGACCTACTTCACTGTGACCCGTAGTGGGGAGTGAAGACTGTACTCTGAAAGCAGGAATGATGCTAGAGGGTGTTAAGTATAATGACTGAGGCAGTCTTTGATTTGTGAACAAGCCACTCACAAATATTTGTATCTGAAGAGAAATAAAAGCATCAGACTACAATGAAACAATTCACATAGGAAACAAGCTGGTGGAATTGAGATGCTTTTCAGACATTGCAGTGTAGATCACTCTATGAGTTTTAGAAAAATGGGGTGAACGACATATGATTTCTCTGTTGTCAATACTTTAGCACAAGTTAAATATCAAATGTCAGTGTCATCTAACAGTAAGAGGGGCAGTTGGCTGTGTGGATCTGCTGACATAGTTGGACTTGCTCTTAGAATCAGAATTTGTGATCAGCTGTTGATTGATCAGGGTCTTAGTGAAATAAATGGTGTGACTCCACTTTACTAAGTGTGTCTCCACTGCAAGAGGCCAGCCTATTTATTCTTGCCTAGTAGAGATAAAATGAATGGAAACACAAAAATATCATTTAAGATCTAGGCTCAGAAAAGATCCATTCATGTAGGCAGTGTTGTGTTTAGAGCATTACCTCAAGTACTCAAAACTTGTTTGTTGAATGTAGTTAGTAGAGGCCTCTGAAATATTGCTTTCACAAACTAAGTAGGCAAGAAAAAAATTTGTTTATAAATGAGTGCTCAAGAATTTGGCTTTCTTCTACTAAAGAATTTGAAATATCTTACTTAAAGTGTTGATTATACTTTGATTTTAATTAATCAGCTCTTGAGTCACATTCATGAAAATCACTAAAAACGGATTCTGAGTCAGCCTTGTTGGATTAATGGTGGCTCAGCCATGAAAAGCCTGTGGTACTCTTATAAGTTTTCAGGTCCTGCCAACTGGGTGACAGAACTGGTTCATAATATGAAAGAATTTTAAATACGGATTAAAATTACTTAACTAATAAAATTTTCTTCTGGAGGCATCAAAGAGTTATTCTGGTAGCATTAAAAATCTTGGTGGTGCTGATACAGTTTATAGAATTTTGTATTGATAGCTCTTTCTTACAAGTAGAAAACTGGATTACCAAACAGAAGACAGAAGTTAACAGATTTGTGTATGTTCATTATTTGTTGTTTGTTTCTTCACTTAGAAATTTTCCTGATGACAGTGGCCCTGCTATATGTCACTGTAGCAAAAACTGCATTACTTAATAATAATTACTAGATATTTTAGGACACTATAGATGACCTTGCTTTTTATTTTGAATTTATGCTTATTGGATACTAGTGTACTGAAATAAAGTTGACTTTTAAGTATTCATCTTTTGACCTGTACTCTTTAGAAACTATTTTATTAGTTTTTATTCCCTTTTTGTAGATTCCATCAGAGTACACACAGATAGTCTTGTTCTATAAACAAAGACAGATTTACTTTTTCTTTTCCATTACAAATGTCTTTTATTCCTTTTGTTTCATTGTCTTATTGCACTGACTGGAAACTCTAGTATAGTGATGAGAAAGGACATCCCTTTTTTATTCTTGACCTTAAGGTCAAAGCACTGAGTCTTCCATCACTATATCTAATGTCAGCTTGTTCTTTTCTAGATATGCTCTACAAGTTAAAGAATTTTTTCTCCCTATTGAGGATTTTTAATCAGGAATATATGCTCTAATTCTTTTTTTTTTGAGTATATAAAATACAATTATAGTAAATATTTTAGTGTATCCAGATGCTAATATTAACATATTAATTCTAGGTCGCCATTTATTGATTTTTATCGGTTCTTTATATGTTTAAGAAGTTTTGGTTGGATGACAGATATTTCATTTTTTACTTCATTAGTTTATGAGTTTAATCTGTAATCCTTAAATAGGTCTGTGCTTCTATCAGGGACTTTGTGTTATTTAAAACAGTTTGAACTTTAAGGCTTTTACTTTAACAATTTGTTAGGTGGAAATAGAGTAGTCCTCATAATATTAATTTTCCTAATACTGTATTTCTCCTGAGATTCTTGTGTACTCAACCAAATTGTCCATGAAACATGGAGCTTTTGTTCTTTAAAAAAAAAATCAGGACTGGAGAGATAGGTCAGCAGTTAAGAGGACTTATTCCTTTTCAAGAGGACCTGAGTTCAATTCCCAGCCTACATGTGGTGGTTCACAACCATCTGTAACTCCAGTTCTGGGGGATCTAATTTCCTCTTCTAAAGTCTATGGGATCCAGGCACAAATATGGTACATATACATACATTCAAGAAAACATTCATTTATAAGATAAAAGATGAATAACTTTTAATAAATATTAAAAATATTTTCCTTTTGTTCTTTTTCTTTCTTGCTAATGGAAACAGGTACTATCAAGTGGTACACTGTATAAGATCTCTAAAGGTTTGCTCTCTATTGTAGTCTTTTCAATAATTTCTTATAGTTTTTTCCTGCAGATTTTAAATCCATTTCCTCATCTCAGAGAGTCTATTCCTTTCTGAGCCTATCATCCAAATGCTTTCCTGTTACTAATGTGTCAAAACTCAAATAGGAATGATAGGCATATGTGTAATTCTAGGACTCAGGAAGCTGAAGCTGGAACATTATGAGTTTCAGGCTAGTCTGAGTTATATCGAATGTTTGAAACTAGCCAGGATTATATTGTGAGGTCATGTCTCACCAAAGGTAGACAAGAAATATGATTATCTCATTGAGGAATTTACTTCGTTTGGTGATCATAGTTATTTATGAGCTCATGAATAGTACATTGAAGACCACTGTCATTCTTTTAAAGTGTTTCAGACAAGAGAATGGGTATGGTGTCATGGTAGAGCCTTAAATTTTCCAATTAATAGGATTTTTTTTTTAAAAAAATACATTTGGAGATCTGTATGAGCTCCCAGATTTATACAGAATAGGTTTTTGCTGTCACTGTTATTGGCAGAAAGTATTTTGACCATCTTTGGAAGTGGGAATTGAGATTATGGAGTTTCATGACTGAAGTCATTAGGTGTGATTCAGTGCTAGCAGAATTTCTACAGTATAGAAAAACAAAAGAAAACAAAGCAAAAAATCAACTAAGAATGATCATTAGACTTGTAAACTACAAATGATCACACACACACAAAAAAAAAACCCACATATACACACAAGGGTAGGAAGACAGAGAGGGGAGGGAGGGAGAGGTGAATAATAAAGTCCCTCCCTTCATCAAATATTTTCCTAGTAAGGGGATAGAAAATAAAGCCAGGTAACCAAAAAATACAACATATGATATATGTTACATTATGCATTGTTTCACTGTTACAATACTTGCTATATTATTCTAAGTGATTGATTTGTCTTCTCCAAACAGTCTGGCAACTTTTGTAGGAGAAGAGCTAGGGGTTCTTATTTAGCCTTTCATCTGCATTGTCTAGCACAGTACAAAGCATATAGATGGATCAGTGAATGAATAAATAAATGAATGATAAGTAGTTTGTATCTTTTGTTCTAAGAATAATTGTCAAGAGAGTTATTTTGGATTGAGTAGTCAACATATTCTCAATTCTAACAGAGGGTGGTATATAATAATAATAATTAGTGTAGTAGTTAGCATAGTTGGAAGTTTTCCTGTGTCCCAGCCGGCCAGTGGTAGGGACAAATCTCTCCCACTTGTGTCCCCCAAGTAAACACATAGAGGCTTATATTATTTATTACTGTTTGGCCATTAGCTCGGCTTATTACTGATTAGCTCTTACACTTAAATTAACTCATAATTCTTATCTATGTTTAGCCACATGGCTTGGTACCTTTTCTCAGTACTACCTTGTCATCTTGCTTCCTCTGTGTCTGGCTGGTGACTACTGACTCTGTTCTTCCTCTTCCCAGCATTCCTTTAGTCTGCTCTCCCCACCTCTACTTCCTGCCTAGTTACTGGCAATCACCATTTTATTAAACCAGTGTACAAAAGCATCATCCCATAGCAATTTTGTATATGTTTTGCTGTAAAGTGATCTCCAAATGCTCATGTTGAAGGCTTAGTTATACTGGTAGCACAGTTTAGAGGTGATTGGATACTGAAGGTACTACTTTTATAAATTATTTAAATCATTGATGAGTCCAAATTTAATGAGCTGTCAGGAGGCAAAACTTAGTCTGAGGAAGTAGGTCACTGGAGGAGTGCTTTTGCGTGTTATATTGTCTCTGGACTCTTTGGACATCTCTTTCTGGCTGCCATGACATGAACAGCTTTTAGGCTCTATGCTCTTCTGTCATGATGGTTCTGCCTTACCAAAGGTCTAAAAGCACCAGAGTCAAGTTATGATAGACCTCTGAAACAGTGAAGCAAAATAAATCTTTCTTCCTTAAAGTTGATTTTCTCAGCATTTTGTCACAGCTGGGGAAAGTTGTTTCCTCAAGTTTCAATATTAACCTTATAATGATGACTTCAAACTTTTTTAAATTTACTAATTTTACATTTATAGAAGTGAAAAGCAGAATTTCCTAAATTTACACAGAAAGGTTAATTGTGTGTCCATATGTGTAGCATGTTACAATATAGTTATGGCATGGTGAAATAAAACTCAGTAACAACTATTGTGGACAATGATGACAACAAGGTCCTTGCCTATTCTTCTAGTATCTATAACTGCCTGGAAGTGAAAAAATAGATGAGTTAACACCTTCTATATCCTTCTTAATGTTAATTCACTGTGAGCAAAACAATGAGAATATAACTGGGAGAAAGAAAAGATAAACTATTTTTATGATACCACCTATATCATATGAAGGTAATATTATTATGGTTGATAAAAAAGTTGTGGGCAGTTTATAACATTTTAGACTTGATGCATAGAGAATGCTCAAGAACTTTTTTTTTAAGGTTATGTGGAATATCTTTTGCTCAGGCCAAGCTATTCAAACCATGATTCAGTACACAGAATTCTAAACAGGTTTCCCAAAGAATTTAGTTTGGAAAACTCGGCAAAAGTAAGTTCCTTCTTAGCTGTAATCAGTACAACAGTGCAACACTACTTAGGAGAGGAGAGAAAATCATGTATAAGTTATAGGAATTTATTGCTATTTTATAATTAAACATCTAATCAAATATTTGTTAAATTTGCAAATGTAATTATGAAAAACTAAAATAGCAGAAATAGCCCAGACTCAAGTCAGACTTGTTGAATTAGTTGACTTTAGAATCTGTTTACCATGCATACAAAAAAAAAAAAAAAAAAAAGAAAAACCTGAGAGGGGAAAACAGATTAGTAGGTTTTAATAGCTTACCAAGAAAACTTGTTGATTAGTGCCCAACTGCTGAAAATAGCACAAAATGGCTTTTAAGCTGCAAGACATTCCAAGTAACTGCTGTAATGTCTGTTTCTGGCATCTATCCCTCTATGGATAAATTCACATTAAATCAGAATTATAGTATTTCTTTGTTTTGTAAATCCTACATATCTTACTTTGCTTTAGTTAATGAAAACTGCTCAGGGATTATTTAGTTAGGCATCTATCCAAAGAATCTTGTCCCTAAAAGCACTTTGATCTATTGTGTTTGTACTTCTAAATAAATATTTTTATATGATGTTTCTCCTGTTGAGTCAACTGCCATTTTATTATTTTGAGAATAAGTTTCTGAGATTTTAATGTATTATTATCACATTCATTATTTAAAGATACTTTAACAAGAATTTCTTTTCAAAACTAGACTTAGAGACTTTCAATTGCACTGATTCTGCATTTTAACTGTTATTTTCAAAAGATCTACCTTAGAAATAATCAATAAAGTTAAGAAATGGAGTAAATGTAACAGAAATAAGATTTCTTTGAAGAAATATTACATCAGTGTTGGTAGTTAAACAAGTTAAAAAAACATTCATGCAGTTACTAGATCACTAGACTCTAGAGTATCTAGGAAGAGAACCAAAGAACAGAGCATAAGTTCTAGCATCTTTCTCCAATATCCAAACTCTCATTAAATGGAAATCAGTAGTTGAGTTGAAAAAAACAAATTGATTGAATTAACCAATAATATAGTAACAATATATAAGTCAATAAAAATTTCAGTCATTGGCCTCCCAGCTGAAATGCCCCAATCTCCAGACCTTAAGCCCCAGGTCACATCTATGCCCCCTCCTCCTCCATCTGAGCCCCAGCAAGGCAGCTGGGCCCTGCTCCAGGGCAGTGGAATTCTCCCCTGTGCAGTCCCTACCAGGTGAGAGATCTGCCTCCAGGGTGTATCACCAGTGCTGCCACACAATGGATTCTGTTCCCCCAAGACCCAATCTGCTGCCCAACCCCACCTACCTCATCATCCTTTCTATGGCCAGCCATTCCCCACAACTTCAAAAGATTCTACAGGCATAAGCACAACCCATACCAATTGGAAGAACAGACTCCATAGGCACAGGTACAGCCCATACCAGCCAGAAGAATAGAAGGATATGCTGGATCTAGGCACCCAAACCCCCACAAAACTCAGGTGAGACAACCCTATTGGACCTGAAGATTTGTCAACCATCAGAACACTTGGTCATTCAGGAAGATAATAAAGGAAAAAAATAATAAAGGAACAAAACACCCACTCAACAAAGACAACACAAGAATCGACACCTGTACCTATAATCATCCCAAACCTAGATGCCTAACGCCACTGTAAGAATACATTCAACAACAGAAAGGGCAACATATCACCATCAGAATCCAATGATTCTACAACAGCAAGACCTGAACATTTTCACAAAACTGAAGCACAAGAAAATGACTTTAAAAATAACTATATGAAAGCACTAGAAGGGAAAATCCAATCCAAAGAAGCTAAACATATCCATGAAAAATCAAGCAATAGATCATCCCACAGCAACATACACCAAAGAAGGACAACACAACACAACCACAAAAAATAACAGGAATTAACAATCACTGGTCATTAATATCCATCAATATCAATGGTCTCAACTCACCTATAAAAAGACACAGGGTAACAGAATGGATAAGAAAACAGGACCCATCCATCTGCTGCATACAAGAAACACACCTTAACTTCAAAGACAGACAATAACTCTGAGTAAAGGACTGGGAAAAGGCTTTCCAAGCAAATGGACATAAGACACAACCTGGTGTAGCTATCCTAATATCTAATAAAATAGACTTCAAACTAAAATCAATCAAAAGAGATCAGGATGGACATTACATATTTATCACAGGAAAAATCCACCAAGAGGAAGTCTCGATTCTAAACATTTATGCTCCAAATACAAAAGCACCCACATTCATAAAAGAAACACTACTAAAGTTTAAAACGCACATCAAACCACACACATTAGTAGTGGGAGATTTTAACACACCACACTCATCAAAAGACAGATCTACCAAACTGAAACTTAACAAAGAAATAAAGGACCTAACAGATGTTACGACTCAAATGGAATTAATAGACATCTACAGAACATTCCATCCTAAGCACATGGGGTGCTTCTTCTCAGCACCCCATGGAACCTTCTCAAAAATTGACCACACGCTTGGCCACAAAACAAATCTCAACAGATACAAAAAATTGGAATAACCTCCTGTATCTTATCAGACCACCATGCCTTAAAGTTAGACTTCAACAACAACAAAAATTATAGAAAACCCACAAACTCATGGAAACTGAATAATGCCCACCTGAAACATCAATGGGTCAAGGAAGAAATAAAGAAAGAAATTAAAGATTTCCTCAAATTCAATGAAAATGAAAGTACAACATACCCAAACTTATGGGACACTATGAAAGCAGTGCTAAGAAGAAAATTCATAGCTCTAAATGCACACATAAAGAAGATGGAGAAATCCCATACCAAGGAATTAACAGCACAACTGAAAGCTCCAGAACAAAAAGAACAAACTCACCCAGGAGAAATAGATGCCAGGAAATAATCAAATTGAGGGCTGAAATCAATGAAATAGAAAAACGAGAAAAATACAAAAAAATCAATGAAACAAAGAGTTGGTTCTTTGAAAAAATCACCAAGATAGACAAACCCCTAGCCAAATTAACCAAAAGGCAAAGAGAGAGCACCAAAATTAACAAAATCAGAAATGAAAAGGGAGACATAACAACAGACAACGAAGAAATCCAGAGAATCATCAGATCATACTTAAAAAACCTGTACTCCACAAAAATGGAAAACCAGGAAGAAATGGACAATTTTCTGGATAAATACCACATATCAAAATTAAATCAAGACCAGATAAACCACTTAAATAGACCAATAACCCCTAAAGAAATAGAACTAGTCATCAAAAGTCTCCAAACCAAAAAAAAGCCCAGGACCAGATGGATTCAGTGCAGAATTCTACCAGACTTTCAAAGAAGAACTAATACCAATTCTCTTCAAAGTGTTCCACACAATAGAAACAGAAGGAACACTACCAAACTCTTTTTATGAGGCTACAATTACTCTGATACCCAAACCACACAAAGATGCAACAAAGAAAGAAAACTACAGACCAATCTCCCTTATGAATATTGATACAAAAATACTCAACAAAATATTGGCAAACCGAATTCAAGAATACATCAAAACAATTATCCATCACGACCAAGTAGGATTCATCCCAGGGATGCGAGGATGGTTCAACATACGAAAATCAGTCAATGTAATACACCATATAAACAAACTGAAAGAAAAAAACCACATGATCATCTCATTAGATGCTGAAAAAGCCTTTGATAAAATCCAACACCCCTTCATGATAATGGTCTTAGAAAGATCAGGAATACAAGGGACATTTCTAAACATAATAAAGGCAATTTGTAGCAAGCCAACAGCAAACATCAAATTAAACAGAGAGAAACTCAAAGCGATACCACTAAGTTCAGGAACAAGACAAGGCTATCCACTCTCCCCATATTTATTCAATATAGTACTAGAAGTTCTAGCTAGAGCAATAAGACAACAAAAGGAGATCAAAGAGATACAAATTGGCAAGGAAGAAGACAAACTTTCACTATTTGCAGATGATATGATAGTATACATAAGTGCCCCCAAAAACTCTACCAGGGAACTCCTACAGTTGATAAACTCCTTCAGCAAAGTGGCAGGATACAAGATCAACTCAAAAAAATCAGTAGCCCCCCTATACACAAAATGATAAAAGGGCTGAGAAAGAAGTCAGAAGAACATCACCCTTTACAATAGCCACAAATAATATAAAATACCTTGGGATAACACTAACTAAACAAATGAAGGACCTTTTTGATAAGAACTTTAAATCTCTAAAGAAAGAAATTGAAGAAGATATCAGAAAATGGAAGGATCTCCCATGATCATGGATAGGTAGGATTAACATAGTAAAATTGGCAATCTTACCAAAAGCAATCTACAGATTCAATGCAATCCCCATCAAAATCCCAACACAATTCTTCACAGACTTGGAAAGAAAAATACTCAACTTCATATGGAAAAACGAAAGACCCAGGATAGCTAAAAGAATCCTATATGATAAAGCAACCTTTGGAGGCATCACCATCCCTGACCTCAAACTCTACTATAGAGCTATAGTAATAAAAACAGCTTGGTACTGGTATAAAAACCGACATATGGACCAATGGAATTGAATCGAAGACCCTGACATTAATCCATGAACATACGAACACCTGGTTTTTGACAAAGGACCCAAAACTATACAATGGAAAAAAGAAAGTATCTTCAACAAATGGTGCTGGCATAACTTGATGTCAATATGTAAAAGATTACAAATAGATCCATATCTTTCACCATGCACAAAACTCAAGTCCAAGTGGACCAAAGACCTGAACATAAATCCAGTTACACTAAACTTAATAGAAAAGAAAGTAGGAAGCACTCTTGAATGCATTGGCACTGGAGACCATTTCCTAAATAAAACACCAACAGCACAGACCCTGAACACAACAATTAATAAATGGGACCTCTCGAAATTGAGAAGCTTTTCCAGGGCAAAAGACATAGTCAATAAGACAAAAAGACAGCCAACAGAATGTGAAAAGATCTTCACCAACCCCACATCTGACAGAGGATTGATCTCCACAGTATATAAAGAACTCAAGAAACTAGACATCAAACTACTAAATAGTCCAATAAAAAAGTCGGCTAAAGAGCTAAACAGAGAATTCACAAAACAAGAATCAAAATTGGCTGAAAGACATTTAAAGAAATGCTCAACATCCTTAATCATCAGAGAAATGCAAATCAAAACTACTCTGAGATACCACCTTACACCTGTCAGAATGGCTATGATCAAAACCACCAATGATTATGATGCCTCCAGATGTTGTTTTATTGTACAGGTTTCTTTTAGCTATCCTGGGTTTTTTGTTTTTCCATATGAAGTTGAGTATTATTCTTTCCAGGTCTGTGAAGAATTGTGTTGGTATTTTGATGAGGATTGCATTGAATCTGTAAAATGCTTTTGGTAAGATTGTCATTTTTACTATGTTAACCCTGCCTATCCATGAGCATGGGAGATCTTTCCATTTTCTGACATCTTCTTCAATTTCTTTTTTCAGGGACTTAAAGTTCTTGTCATATAGGTCCTTCACTTGCTTGGTTAGTGTTACCCCAAGGTATTTTATGTCATTTTTGGCTATTGTAAAGGGTGATGTATCTCTAATTGCCTTCTCAGCTTCTTTGTCCATTGTATATAGGAGGGCTACTGATTTTTTTGAGTTGATCTTGTATCCTGCTATGTTGCTGAAGGTGTTTATAAGCTTTATCAATTCCTTGGTGGAATCTTTGGGGTCACTCAAGTATACTATCATGTCATCTGCAAATAGGGAAAGCTTGACTTCTTCCTTTCCAATTTGTATCCCCTTAATCTCCTTATGTTGTCTTATTGCTCTGGCTAGAACTTCAAGTACTATATTGAATAAGTATGGGAGAGTGGACAGCCTTGCTTCATTCCTGATTTTAGTGGAATTGCTTTGAGTTTCTCTCCATTTAATTTGATGTTGGCTGTTGGTTTGCTATATATTGCCTTTATTATGTTTAGGTATGTTCCCTGTATTCCTGATCGCTCCAAGACTTTTATCATGAAGGGGTGTTGGATTTTGTCAAATGCCTTTTCTGCATCTAGTGAGATGATCATGTGGTTTTTTTCTTTGAGTTTGTTTATATGGTGTATTACATTGATGGACTTTCGTATGTTGAACCACCCTTGCATCCCTGGGATGAAGCCTACTTGATCATGGTGGATAATTGCTCTGATGTGTTCTTGGAGTCTGTTTGCCAGTATTTTATTGAGTATTTTTGCTTCAATGTTCATGAGGGAGATCGGTCTGTAGTTCTCTTTCTTTGTTGCATCCTTGTTTGGTTTAGGAATCAGGGTAATTGTAGCCTCATAGAAGGAGTTTGGTAATGTTCCTTCTGTTTCTATTATGTGGAACAATTTAGAGAGTATTGGTATTAACTCTTCTTTGAAGATCTGGTAGAATTCTGTGCTGAAACCATCTGGTCCTGGGCTTTTTTGGGTTGGGAGACTTTTAATGACTGTTTCTATTTCCTTAGGGGTTATTGGGCTATTTAAATAGTTTATCTGGTCTTGATTTAACTTAGGTATGTGGTACCTACCCAGAAAATTATCCATTTCTTTTAGGTTTTCCAGTTTTGTGGAGTAGAGGTTTTTGAAATATGACCTGATAATTCTCTGGATTTCCTCAATGTCTGTTGTTATGTCCCCCTTTTCATTTCTGATTTTGTTGATTTGGATTCTCTCTCTCTGTCTTTTGGTTAGTTTGGATAAGGGCTTGTCTATCTTGTTGATTTTCTCAAAGAACCAACTCTTTGTTTCATTAATTTTTTGTATTATTCTCTTAGTTTCTAATTTATTAATTTCACCTCTCACTTTGATAATTTCCTGGCATCTATTCTTCCCGGGAGACTTTGCTTCTTCTGGAGGCATCACAATCCCTGACTTCAAGCTCTACTATAGAGCTACAGTAATAAAAACAGCTTGGTATTGGCATAAAAACTGACATGTGGACCAATGGAATCAAATTGAAGACCCTGACATTAACCCACACGCCTATGGACATATAATTTTTGACAAAGAAGCCAAAAGTGTACAATGGAAGAAAGAAAGCATCTTCAACAATTGGTGCTGGCATAACTGGATATCAACATGTAGAAGGCTGCAAATAGATCCATATCTGTCACCGTGCACAAAACTTAAGTGCAAGTGGATCAAAGACCTCAACATAAATCCATGAACCTGCTAGAAGAGAAAGTAGGAAGTAGTCTTGAACGCATTGGCATAGGAGATCACTTCCTAAATATAACACCAGTAGCGCAGACACTGAGACAAACAATCAATCAATGGGACCTCTTGAAACTGAGAAGCTTTTATAGAGCAAAGGATATGGTCAACAAGGCAAAGCGACAACCTACAGAATGGGAAAAGATCTTCACCAACCCCACATGTGACAGAGGACTGATATCCAGAATATATAAGAAACTCAAGAAATTAGACATCAAAACGACCAACAGTCCAATTAAGAAATGGGCTTTAGAACTAAACAGAGAATTCTCAACAGAGGAAACCCAAATGGCTGAAAGACATTTAAGGAATTGCTCAACATCCCTAATCATCAGGGAAATGCAAATCAAAACAACTCTGAGATACCACCTTACACCTGTCAGAGTGGCTAAGATCAAAAACACTGAAAACACTTTATGCTGGAGAGGATGTGGAACTAGGGGAACTCTCCTCCACTGCTGGTGGGAATGCAAGCTTATACAACCACTTTGGAAATCAATATGGTGCTTTTTTAGAAAATTGGGGATCAATCTCCCCCAAGATCCAGCTATACCACTCCTGGGCATATACCCAAGAAATGCTCAATCATACCACAAGAGCACTTGCTCAGCTATGTTCATATCAGCATTGTTTGTAATAGCCAAAACCTGGAAACAACCTAGATGCCCTTCAACTGAAGAATGGATAAATAAATTGTGGCACATATACACAGTGGAATACTACTCAGCAGAGAAAAACAATGACATCATACGGTTTGCAGGCAAATGGATGGATCTAGAAAAAATCATCCTGAGTGAGGTAACCCAGACTCAGAATGACAAATATGGTATGTACTCACTCATAGGAAGATGCTAGATGTGGAACAAGGATGACTGGACTGCTACTCACATCACCAGTGAGGCTACCTGGAAAACGGGACCCCAAAAAAGACACGGAGAAATGGATGAGATCTATATGAACAGCCTGGTCATGAGTGGGAACAATGAAGGGCGACAGTCGAGGGAAAGAGAGTGGGAGATCCTAGCTGGATGAAGAAATAAGAGGGAGAACAAGGAATAGGAGACCATGGTAAATGAAAACCACATGAGAAGGGGAGGAAGCAGAGAGCTAGGGAGACCCATGGAGATCCACAAAGATACCCCTGCAAAAGACTGCTGGCAATGGTTGAGAGACAGCAGGAACTGACCTACTCTGGTGATGGGATGGCCAGACACCCTGATAGTTGTGCCATAAACCCCATCCAAGGACTGAGGAATCTGGATGCAGACATCCACAGCTGGGCCCCTGGTGGAGCACTGGGAGTCTAATTAGTGAGAAAGAAGAGGGTTTATATGAGCGAGAATTGTTGAGGCCAAGGTTGGATAAAGCACAGGGACAAATAACCAAATGAATGGAAGCACAGGATCTATGAACCAAAGGCTGAGGGGCCCCCAACTGGATCAGGCCCCCTGAATGTGTGAGACAGTCGATTGGCTTGATCTGTTTGGGAGGCAGCTGTGCGTTGGTGCCGGATCCTGGGCTAGTTGCATGAGTTGGCTGTTTGAATCCTGGGACTTATGCAGGGATGCTTGGCTCGGTCTGGGAGGAGGGGACTGGACCTGCCTGGACTGAGTCTACCAGGTCGATCCCAGTCCTCGGGGAGACCTTGATCTGGAGGAGGTGGGAATGGGGGGTGGGCTGGGGGGAGGGGGAGGGGGGTGAGAGGGGGAGAACAGGGGAATCTGTGGCTATTATGTTGAACTGAATGGTGTTGTAAAATAAATTAAAAAAAATACCTTAAAAAAAAAAAACCAATGACAGTCAATGTTGGAGAGGATGTGGAGCAAAGGGAACACTCCTCCAATGTTGGTGGGAATGTAAGCTTGTACAACCACTGTGGAAATCAGTATGGTGGTTTCTCAGAAAATTAGGAATCGAACTACCTCAAGATCCAGCCATCCCACTCTTGGGCATATACCTAAGGAATGCTGATTCATACCATAAAGATACATGCTCAGCTATATTCATAGCAGCACTATTTGTAATAGTCAGAACCTGGAAACAACCTAGATGCCTGTGAATGGAAGAATGGATGAAAAAAAAATGTGGTACATATGCACAATGGAGTACTACTCAGCAGAGAAAAACAACGAAAGCATGAAATTTGCAGGCAAATGGATGGAACTAGAAAAAAATCATCCTGAGTGAAGTAACCTAAACCCAGAAAGACAGTTATGGTATGTACTCATTCATAAGTGGATTCTAGATATAAAGTAAAGAACAATCAGACTATAACCCATAGAACCATGGAGGCTATATATATAGCATGGAGGCCCCTTGGACGACTGTGGCTTATAATAAATTTTGGTTTTACTAAAAAAAAATAACTATATGAAGATGATAGAGGCCTTAAAGAGGAAATGAAAAATTCCCTTAAAGAAGTTGAGGAAAAGACAAACAAAAAATTGGAAGAAATCAATAAATTTCTTTAAGAAAGCCAAGAAAATACAGTCAAACAGGTGAAGAAAATAGTTCAAGATTTGAAAATTGAAATAGAGGCAATAGAGAAAACACAAACAGAAGGAATTTTAGAAATGGGAAATCTGGGTAAGCAAACAAGAACTACAATGGAAGCATCACCAACAGAGTATAAGAGATGGAAGACAGAATCACAAGCACTGAAGATATGATAAAGAAAATAGTTTCATAGTTCAAAGAAAATGTTAAATTCAAAAGATTCCTAACACAAAACAATCAGAAAATCTGGGACACCATGAAAGGACTAAACCCAAAAATAACAGAGACAGAAGAAGGAGAAGAATTCCAGATCAAAGGCACAGAAAATATATTCAAAAATGTCATAGTAGAAAAATTTCCCAATCTAAAGAAGGACATATCTATAAAGGTACAAGAAGCTTATAGAACACCAAATATCCTGGACCAAAAAAAAGTTCCTTCACCACCTAATAATCAAAACACTAAACATACAGAATAAAGAAAGAATATTAAGAGCTATAAAGGAAAAAGGCTAAGTATCCTATAAAGGCAGACCTATCAGAACTATACCCAGCTTTTCAACAGAGACTTTAAAAGCTGGAAGGTCCTGGACAGATGTATTGCAGACACTAAGAGACCTCAGTTGCCAGCCCAGACTATTATAACCAGCAAAACATTCAGTCACCATAGACATAGAAAACAAGATATTTCATGACAAAATCAGATTTAAACAATACTATCCATGAATTCAGTCCTACAGAAAGAACTAGAAGGAAAACTCCAACCCAAGAAAGTTAGCTGCACCCATGAAAACACAGGCAATAGATAATCTCACAGCAGCAAAACTCAAAGAAGGGACACATACACACACACACACACACACACACACACACACACACACACACACACACTACCACCACCACCACCACCACCACCAAAACCAAAAAATAACAGGAATTGACAATCACTGGTCATTAATATCTCTTAGTATCAATGGACTCTATTTGCCAATAAAAAGACACAGGCTAACAGTATTGGAATGAAAACAGGATCCATTCTTCTGCTGAATACAAGAAACACCTCAACTTCAAAGACAGACATTACCTCAGAGTAGAGGTTTGGGAGAAGATTTTCCAATTAAATAGACCTAAGAAGCAAACCAGGGTAGCTATCCTAATACCTAACAAAATAGACTTCAAGCTAAAGTTAATAAAAAGAGATGGAAACAGACATTTCTTATTTATCACAGAAAAAAATCCATTAAGATGAAGTCTCAGTTCTGAACATTTATGCCCCAAACACAAAGGCACCCACATTTTTTGTTGTTGTTGTTTTGTTTCTCAAGACAGGGTTTCTCTGTGTAGCTTTGGTGCCTGGCCTGGATCTCACTCTGTAAACCAGGCTGACCTCACACTTGTAGCAGGAATCTTAAAAGTTCTGGTCAACTTCTCAGTTGGTCTTGTTTCCTCAGCCTGGAGGCCTCTGAGTCCTCCTCCGGAATGGGTCTCAGCTGAATTACTGCTCAAAAGCCTGAATGCTTAACCAGTCAAATGCTTAACCAGCCAAATGCTTCTAGTTTCTGGTCCTCACACCTTATATACCTTTCTGCTTTCTACCATCACTCCCTAGGATTAAAGGCTTGCTTCCTGGGATTAAAGGTGTGAGTCACCATGCCTGGCTGTTTCCAATGTGGCCTTGAATTCACAGAGATCCAGAGGGATTTCTGTCTCTGGAATGCTAGGATTAAAGGCGTGTACTATCACTGCCTAACTAGTGGCTTTTCTGTTCTCTGACCCCAGATAAGTTTATTAAGGTACACAATATTTTGGGGAACACAATACCACCACACAAACTCATAAAGATCTGCCTGGCTCTGCCTCCTGAGTATTGGGATTAAAGGCGTGCACCACCTCTGTCCTGTAGGTACCCACATTTGTAAAAGAAACATTACCAAAGCTTAAATCACACATCAAACCCCATAAATTAATAGTGGAAGACTTCAACACTCCACTATCACCAATGGACAGGTCTGCCAGACAGAAATTTAACAGAGAAATAAGGGAACTAACAGATGTTATGATTCAAATGGACTAAACAGACATCTACAAAACATTTCATCCAGACACAAAAGAATATACCTCCTTCTTAGCACCTCATGGAACCTTCTCTAAATCTGACCACATACTAGGTCACAAAGCAAATCTCAACAGACACAAAAAATTGGAACAACCCCCTGTGTCTTATCAGATCACCATGGGTCAAAATTAAGAGTTCAACAACAACACAAACTATAAAAAGCCTACAATGTCATAGAAATTGAACAGCTCTTAACTGAATTACCACTGGGTCAAGCAAGAAATTAAGAAAGAAATTAAAGACTTCTTAGAATTTAATGAAAATGAATGCATAAACATGTCCAAACTTACGGGACACCGTCAAAGCAGTGGTAAGAGGAAAGCTCTTAATACTAAGTGCCTACATAAAGAATTTTAAGAAATTTGTGACATAATAGCACACCTGAAAGCTCTAGAACAAAAAGAAGCATACATTCTTAAGAGGAGTAGATAGCAGGAAATAGCCAGAGGGCTGAAATCAATAAAATAGAAACAAAGAAAACAAACAAACAAACAAACAAAAAACACTTATTCAAACTAACTAAAAGAAAGAGAGAAAATATACAAATTAACAAAATCAGAAACAAAAAGGGGCACATAACAACAGACAATGAGGAAATCCAGACAATCATTAAGTCATACTTCAAAAACCTGTACTCCACAAAATTAGAACATCTAAAAGAAATGAACAATTTTCTTTATAGGTACCACATACCAAAATTAAATCAAGACCAGATAAACAATTTAAATAGACCTATAACCCTTAAGGAAATAGAAGCAGTCATTAAAAGTCTCCTAACCAAAAAAAGTCCAAGGCCAGATGGTTGCTGTGCAGATTTCTACCAGAATTTTAAAGAAGAGCTAATACCAATGCTTCTCAAACTGTTCCACACAATAGAAAAAGAAGGAATATTTCCAAATTCTTTTTATGATGCTACAGTTGTTCTGATACCCAAACACAAAGATGCAGCAAAGAAAGAGAATTATAGAGCAAGCTCCCTTATGAATATTAACACAAAAAATACTCAATAAAATACTGGCAAATTGAATCCAAGGACAAATCAAAAAAGCATCCACCATGACCAAGAAGGCTTCATTCCAGAGATGTAGATATGAGTCAACATATGAAAATCTGTCAATGTAATTCACCATATAAACAAACTGAAAGAAAACCCGCCACATGATTATCTCATTAGATGCTGAAAAGCCTATGACAAAAATCTAGCACCCCTTCATGATAAAGGTCTTGGAGAGATCAGGGATACAAGGAACATACCTAAACATAATAAAAAGCAATATAAAGCAAGGTGACAACTAACATCAAATTAAATGGAGAGAAATTCAAAGCAAATCAGGATCAAGACAATGCTGTCCACTCTCTCTGTATCTATTCAATATAGTACTCAAAGTTCTAGCTAGAGCAATAAGACAAGAGAAGGAGATCAAGGCACTACAAATTGAAGGGAAGAAGTCAAACTTTTGCTATTTGCAGATGATATGATAGTATCTATAAATAACCCCAAAATTCTACCAGGAATCTCCTACATCTGATGAAAATCCTTTAGTGATATGGCTTGATACAAGATTAACTAAAAAAAAAATCAGTATTCCTCCTATATATAAATGGTAAATGGGATGAGAAAATAATCATGGAAACAATACCTTTTACAATAACCATGAATAATATAAAATATCTTGGGGTAACTCTAATCAAACAAGTGAAAGATTTGTATGACAAGAACTTTAATTTTTTGAAGAAAGTAACTGAAGATATCAGAAGATGGAAAGATCTCCCATGCTCTTAGATTGGTAGGTTTAACATAGTAAAAATGTCAATTTTACTAAAAGCAATCTATAGGTTCAGTGCAATCATCATTAATATCCCAACACAATTCTTCCCAGACCTCAAAATAACAATACTCAAGTTCGCATGGAAAAACAAAAAGTCAGAATATCTAAAACAATCCCATCCAAGAAAAGAACCTCTGGAGGTATCACCATCCCTGACTTCAAGCTCTACTATAGAGCTATATTAATAAAAACAGCATGGTATTGAAATAAAAACAGACAGGTGGATAAAATCTGATTTTTCTTAACACAGAATGAATCCAAAGCTTCTCATTTCCTTTCGAAATAAAAGTATAACTTCTTCTCCAAAGTAACATATCTTTTGACTTAAATTTTGAAGCAAGGCATTTTCAAAATATATAGGTTGGATTAATCCATCAACACTTATAATCAAATGTTTCTTAATAGCTGTTGCTCCTTCCCCAGCAGTCAATCAATTCAAATACAACACCATTTGGCTGGTGACTCCTAACTCTGCCCTTCTTCCTCTCAGAATTCTCCTACTCTGGTCACCCTGCATATACTTCCTGTCTGGTTACTGGCCAATCAACATTTTATTAAACCAATACGAGTGACAAATCTTTACAGTGTACAAGAGCATTATTCCACAGCAGGCATTTACTGTGTAGCCCAAATGACCATGAACCTATAGCAATCCTTGTGCTGAAGCCTCACAAATACTGTGACTATACCACAGAAATATGGAAATTTCAAAGAGAAAAACCCAATCATAATATTTCCCTTTCTTGTAAATGTAGCAAGAAAAATGACTCTCATTGTTCACAGTAATATTATATAGAGTCACAATGAGCACTGAGTTCTAAAAAACCAAACTTTTGTTCCCAAGTGAAGTACAGGGTTAGCCTGTGAATCTGTGGTTACATAATCTCTATGAAGCAACAGATATGTAACAGTGCTTTGTGTATGTTTCCATTTAAAAATACCTTATTTACTATAGATCTGTACACATTGTTGAGTCACTAACATTAATCTCATGGCTAATACTAATGAGCAATTAATGAGTAAATATAATTTATCTGTATTTGTTCCCAAAAGCTGTAGGAGGAAGCTCTCTGATGATGGCTGAGGAAGACAATGATCAATGATCTATAAGTATAACAGAATGAAATTAAGAGTCAGTTTATTGCTATGGTTTATGTTGTTATTTTTTAACACAGTATTTGGTTTTACGCTAGGTCCCTGAGCTACCAAATCTCAGGTTCTTGGTCACTTGGTCACCCAAGCAGTGTTGGGTATGAGCTCCCTCTAGTGTAGTGGGCCTTCAGAAAAATCAGATATTGGTTGGTTACTACCACAAGCATTATGCCACCATTGCATTGGCATTTTTTTTTTCATGCAGAACACCACTGTAGATCAAATGGTTTAGGTCTGGCTTGGTGTTTATGTTTCTTCTTTGGTAACATACAGAATATCTTTCTGTACCAAAGATGCTAGAATATATGGGTAAAAGTTTTATGTAGGCACTGGCTTGACTTCTCCATGTTCAATGAGTGGGGTAGGTATTGTCTTCAACCATGGGGCCTTGCCATCAGTTTGTAGAAAGCAGCCTATAATCTTGGCCACAGTATAGTTTGTTTGAGGATTTCCATAAGGCTTCTTTGGCCAACTCAATTAGATGTAACCCAATCCTGGTATTGAAACATGCATTTGGCGACAAGAGATGGCCAGTTGGGGCTCTGTCTCCCCAAGTTTTTGGTGATTTCACTTAGATCACCTTGGTATATGTGTACATTTTCAGAAGCTTGCACTATATTAGGTTTCCATACTATCCTTCAAAAGGCCATTAATTTTAGCTTTCTCTCTCCATATTCCACCATTCATACCCCTCTCTTTTTCCTCCTCTCCATGTGTTTCTCTTGTTCCAGCCCCTGCACTCATTGGTTACTATTTATTCTATTTCCCTTTCCTAGGGATATCTGTCACTCCCACTCCCCAGTATGCCTAGTTTCTGTGGTTCTACAGAGTGTAGCTTGGTTATTATTGACTTAACAGCTAATATTTACATATAAGTGAATGCATACCGTATTTGTCTAAGAATTTCAGGATTTCATTTTTTAATGTTTGAGTATACTGCATTGTATTACATTTACTTATCCACTCTTTTGTTGAGGGACATCTAGGTTGTTTCCAATTTCCGTATAGTATGAATAGAGCAGCAATGAACATGGTTGAACAAGTGTCTTTGCCAGCTATAAGATAAAATCTCAAAATAGTTTTGATTTGATGTCTAAAGATGTTGAATATTTCTTTAGGTGCCATTTGAGTTTCCTCTATTGACCATTCTCTATTTAATCTGTACCCCATTTTAACTGGGTTATTTGTTTACTTAATATCTAGTTTTTTATTTCTTTATATATTTTGTATATTATCCTTCTACTGGCTGTGTAGTTTTTAAAAACAATATTTCCCATTCTGTAGGCTATCATTATGTCTGAATAATGGTGTCTTTTGCTGTGCAGGAGCCTTTCAATTTCATGAGGTCCCATTTATTAATTTTTGATCTTAGTGCCTGTGCTAGAAATGTTCTGTTCAGAAGTTATTTTCCTGTGCCAATGAGTTTAAGGATATTCCCCACTTTTTTTCTATCAGGTTCAGTGTATCTGGTTTTACATTGAGGTCTTTGATACATTTGCAGTTGAGGTTTTCCAGGGGGATAAGTATGGATGTTTTTGGATTATTCTATATACAGCTATCCTGGTTGACCTGCATCATTTGTTGAAGATGCTGTCTTATTTTGCCAGGGTCTATTTCTGACTTCCTTATATAAGAAATCAGGTGTCCACATGTGTTCAGATTTATGTATGGTTCTTTAATTTGATTTCATTGACCATTATGTCTATTTTGTGTCTATATCATGCTAATTTTATTATTATAGCTCTGTGGTACAACTGGGGAAATAATTTCAACAGTAATGGACATAGATATGGGATCTCTTTAGGGGTACACACAGGAGATCTACTAAATAGGGCTAGTAATTTCTCAGCTAAGGACTGAGTAAGTGGTCTGATGTGTAGCATAGAGGCATTGGACAATATTGCTATGAAGAATACATATCAACAGAGTGTATTGCTAGCAAAAGCTAATTTGATTCAGGACTCTTTGGAAACAGTAGGCAATATAATTGTCAATTTTCTTGCCATTATTTTTCACAAAGAACACATTTATCACATATTATCTAGCTCAGCCTGTACTGTTTATGATCATAGTGTAATTGAGGCATAAAACAAGTTTTAATTGATTTAGTAGGGAGGTCAAGGCTTTGTCTTTCATTTATCAATTCAGCTGTACTTAGGTTTGCTTTCCATATAGGTAGCTTTTCAGATAGCTCCCCCAAGACAGAAATTTTTCTAAACTCCTTATAGAAAATTCTGTGAATAAAACCACTGTCTATTATGTATAACTGGTATAGCAGGTAAACATATTTCACTCAGCCTCTGCTTCCTGAGATGGTCTTAAACTTGTGGCTGTCCTCTTGATTCTAACTCATGATTGCTGAGATTATAGACTATACTACTATTCCTAATTGAGGCAGTTATTTATGGCCTTACAATGACTGGTTAGTGATGTCTCAATTTAAATCTACTTCTGTTTGATTTGACATCCGTGTTCATTCCATGTCTATTCTGCAAACTGTATGTTATGGTTAATATTTTTACGATACATGTGTACATGACAATTGATACGAGATCAGTGGTTAAAAATTGCCTAACAAAGGAATGGATGTACTTGAAAATTTACTCGTTAAATTTTGATTAATTTTACCCTATAAACCTAAAAATACTGAGCAAAGTCAAATTGTGCATGAAGTGCTTATCAGAGGCCTGTAGATGGCACTGTTGCCTCGTTATAAATGAGTTCTAACTTAAGGCTTTCTTTAAAATTGCATAGAAACCACACAGACAGCAAAGTCCGATAAATTCCCACCCAGCAAACTCCCCTACTCTCTTGGCCTCTGCCCACCTTATCCCCAGTCTCCCAACCTCCTACTCACCACACTTTAGCCCTCAACTGGGGAGAAGACACTCCGCTCTATCAGGGACCACCCTGACCAACAAAAGCCCAGGCCCAAACTGGGGTGGAGACTCTTCACTCTACAGAGACTGCACAGACTGGGAAAAATTCAGGTAGGCTGTCCACCTACCAAACTCCCCATTTTCTCAATATCTCAGCCTCTTCCTACCCTCTACCCAGCCCCACTCCCTCCTACTTGCTATGCCTCAGCTTCCAACTGGAGCAGACACTCTCTACCCTACCAGAGACCAAGCAGACTGGGAGTAGTCTAGATAGACTGCCCGCACACCAAATTCCCCCACTCTCTCATTATCTCCCCCCCCCCACTATCTCCTGTCCTTCATGCTCTTAGTTGCCTTGTCCCAGCCTCCAAATTTGGTAAAGACTCCCTGCTCTACCACAGACCACACAGACTGTGAAGAGCCCTGGACACAGAACAGAAAACCAGAGAGCAAAAAGAAGCCAAGAAATAAAACACTCATTCAACGAAGACAAACTCTCAGAAATTGGTACCTCGACCTAAAATTACCCCAAACCTAGATGCCTAGAGGCCAGTATTAAAACACACTCAATAGTAGCCAAGGCAATATGTCACCACCAGAACACAAATATTTAAATAGAGCAAACCTTGAATATTCCAACACAACAGAATCATAAGAAAGAAAGAAAAACCTTAAAACCAGCTTTATGAAGATTAGTGAGGTCCTTAAAGAGAAAATTAATATATCTTTTAAAGAAAGTCAATTAAAAAAAACAGTTGAAGGAAAAAAAGTAAAACTATTCAAGACCCGAAAATGGAAATAGAAGCAATAAAGAAAACATAAAATGAGGGAATTCTGAAAATGAAAAATCTAGGTAAGTTAACTGGAACCACAAATGCAAACATTACCAACAGAATACAACAGATGGAAGAGAGAATCTTTGGTGTTGAGATATTGTAGAAGAAATAGGTACATCAGTAAAAGAAAACTTTAAATCTAAAAAGGTTCTGACACAAAACATCCTGGAAATCTGGGAAAGTATAAAATGACCACATCTAAGAATAATAGAAATGGAGAAGATTACCAGCTCAAAGGCACTGAAAATATTTTCAACAAAATCATAGAAGAAAATTTTCCTGAACCAGAAAAAGAGATGCATGTAATGGTACAAGAAGCTTACAGAACAACAAATAGATGGGCCCAGAAAAGAAAGCCCCTCACCACATAATATTCAAAACACTAAACATACAAAACAAAGAAAGAATACTAAAAGCTGCAAGGAAAAAATACAAGCAACATATAAAATCAGACCTATTAAAATTATAACCAACTTTTCTTTTTTTTCATTTTTAAATTTTATTTATTAAATTTAATTTTACATATCAGCCATGAATTCCCTTGTTCTCCCCTTCCCTCCAACCCCCTGAATCCCTCACTCCCTGCCTTCCCCTCAGGCAACCCCCCATTCCCATCTCCTCCAGGGCAAAGACTCCCCTGAGGATTGAGTGTTTATTTGAGTGTGAGTGGTTCCAGACTGGGAGGGGCACAGAAAAACTTCCATCTACACTGTCTCATTTCTTGATCCAGAAAAGGCTGAGACTCTCTCTAAGCCCTGCTCAACTACTTCCTGTGTCTCTCTATCTTTCCTCAGTCCTCCAAAACCTTTATGGATAATTTGGTCAGCAAATAGCTAGCTCTGCACTCTGCTTCAAAGCAAACTTTATTGTCAGTCTCAGGTGCAGCATTAGTTTGCAATCAAAATATCCCAAATCTTGCCGGGCGTTGATGGCGCACGCCTTTAATCCCAGCACTCGGGAGGCAGAGCCAGGCGGATCTCTGTGAGTTCGAGGCCAGCCTGGGCTACCAAGTGAGCTCCAGGAAAGGTGCAAAGCTACACAGAGAAACCCTGTCTCGAAAAACCAAAAAAAAAAAAAAAAATCCCAAATCTTATCTCATTTTTGCCTAAATAAAATTGGAAAGTTTTCATTCTAACACAGTAAAATTATATACAATGAGAACAATTACCAGGTAAGAATTATATTCACAATGTCTAGTCCATTTGCATTTGGCAAATTCAGAGAAAATACTCCATTATCTGTCCTATCTTGGTGAATCCAGAGTTTTGTACCTGGATTCTATCCTCACTTTCTATCCTAACTTGTGTTATTACCAACCTAAAACTATCTTTTTAGACCTCAAAACATTTTCTTAGATAAATGAGTTAAGCTCTATGTTTCTCAAACTTATAAACTTCACACCTCTTTTGTGAGTTTACTTTTTGAATTTAGTAACCAGAAAAACTGTAACTATAACTATTTTCAACTCCATAAGTGACCTGAGAAGATACCAGGAGATGGAATGATCTCCCATGCTCATAGATTGGTATGATTAATATAGGAAAAATGGCCATCCTATCAAAAGCAATCTACAGATTCATTGTAATCCTTATCAGAATTCCAACACAATTTTTACAGACCTTGAAAGAACAACACTCAAGTTCATATGGGAAAACAAAAACCTGGGACATTTAAAACAATCTTATACAATAAAAGAACTTCTGGAGGTATTATCATCCCTGATTTCAAGTTGTACTACAAAGCTATACTAATAAAAAACTGAGTGATATTTGGCATAAAAACAAACAGGTTGATCAATAAAATTGAATCCAAGACACTGACATAAGTCCAGACACCTATGGACACCTGATTTTTAGATAAAGGATCCAGGAGTATAAAATAGAACAAAGAAATAATCTTCAGAAATGGTGCTGGTCTAACTGGGTATCTGTATGTAGATGAATGCAAATAGATTCATATATATCAACCTGCACAAAATTCAATTCCATTTGCATCAAAGACCTCTGCATAAAACCACATACATTGAATCTGATACAAAAGGAAGTGGGGAAAAGCCTTGAAAGATTTGGCACAGGAGACAACTTCCTGAACCAATAGTTCAAACGTGAAGATGACAATTCATAAATGGGACCTGATGAAACTGAAAAGCTTCTGTAAGGTAAAGGACAGCACTAGTAGGACAAAACAGCAGCTCACAGAATGAGAAAATATTTTTAACTCCACATCTGTCAGAGGGCTAATTGCCAAAATATGTAAGAACTTAAGAAACTAGATATGAACAAACTAAATAATCTATTTTAAAAAGTGGGGTACAGTGCTAAACAGAAAACTACCAAAAGAGGAACCACTTAAAATAATGTTCACCCCCTGTTGTGGTATATTTTGATTGCACTCTGACACTCCTGAGACTGACAATAAAGTTTACTGTGAATCAGAGGGCAGAGATAGCTGCTAGTTGATCAGAATTAGTCATGGAGGTTTTGGAGGATGTAGGGCATATTGAGAGACACAAGGAGTAGTAGAAGGGGCTTAGAAAGATTTTCAATCCCCTTTGGATTGAGGAAGGACAGAAAGAGCAGGTCACTGGTCACTTCTTGCCACTTCTCTGATCAAACAGAACTTTACCCCAATATCTGATTCTTGAGTTTTATTTAATAAGAGAACAATATAAGTAATCTTATATTTATATTTATATTCTAACACCCAATGACCACTTGCTTTGCTGCCACTGAGTCATCACTTACTGCCATCTCTGTTGTTCAGGTGGCCCCATGCCCTCACTTCCTATCATATGGGTTTTTTTCTGCACCTCCATGTGTCTTCATTTGAGGCAACTTTCTCCCTCTCTGCATGGGTTGTGGGCTTTCCTTGGACATCCTCCCTGGGCCATCATAGCTTCAGCTTGGAGGCCTTGACAACTGCTTACACCCCGTTTTCTACTGCTGCTGCCACTACTACACACCCTCAGCCCACAGCTACATGCAAGCAGATGCAAGTGCCCTCAGTTCAACTATGCAGCACACTGGCAGCCCACTGTGACCTCATCTCCTGCCACACTAGCCTGGTTGGCTGGGCAACACTCCCTTCCCCATAGCTGAGTGATGCTCTTACAGCTAGCTCCCCTCACATAACTTAACCTACACTGTCTTCATTAGCAGATCTGGTGAGACATCTGAGAATTCTTAAGGGGGGGAACTAGTTTTATAAATAAAAGGTTTTCCCTCAATTAGAATGGGGAACAATATTATAACACAACAGAAATTGTGGTACCCTTTTCTAATGTGAAATTGTCTCATGAACAGAAAATGAATATTGGCAAAGAGCTTTCAGTAATTTTTTGGGAGAGATTATACTTACTGACTCTCAATATGCAGAAAGAGTTGTTTTATAGATTGAAACCACTGAGATTATTTCAGATGACTCAGAATTAACTTTGTTATTTATTCAATTACAAAAAATAATCAGAAATAGAAATCATCCCCTGTATATAACACATATGAGATCCCTAATGGATCTTCTACGCTCTCTAGCACAAGCTAATGATGAAATTGATCAGTTATTGGTAGGAAATTTCCTAGAAGCCTCAGAACTCCATAAGAAACACAATATTACTAGCAAAGGGTTGAAGAAAGATTTTTTCTTTTACTTGGTAACAAGCCAAGGAAATGATAAGGAAATGTCCTACTTGTTCTTTGTAAAACCAAATTCTATTACCTATAGAAAGTAACCCTAAAGGTACTGAAAGAAATAAAATTTTGCAAACAGAAGTGTTTCATTTTGTAGGGATTGTAAAAATGAAGTATATGCACTATACCATTGACACATATTCATGATTTCATTAGGCAACAGCTTTGAGTTCTCAAAAGTCTGATTCTGTACTTAAACATTTAATAGAAGTTATGGTCATTATAGGAATACCTGTACAAATTAAGACTGACAATGCACCAGCATATGTCGCTAGTAAAATGAAGCAGCCTTTTGAATATTACAACATAAAACAGTTGCAGATATACCATACAATCCCTACAGGAGAAGCAGTTATAGAAAGATATACTTTAAAAAGATATACTTAAGGGGTAATAAAGACAGCCAGAAATAGATTACACAATGCTTTATTAACCTTAGATTTTTAAATGCTAATGAGCAATGCATGACAGCTATGGAGAGTCAGTGGATAATAGAAAAAAAATGGTTGAATTAAATCAGCCAGGATATTTTAAAGATGTGTTGACCTCAGAATGGAAATCAGGATATGTGTTACACTGGGGAAGAGGTTTTACTGTTGTTTCCATGGGAGAAGAAAATGTATGGATACCATCAAGACTGATAAAGATTAGATTTGAAATGGAGAGACCTCTTGATTAGGAGAAGTGACAGGGTAGTCATCCAATCTAAACTAACTTATAAGACTAACAAATGCCTTTCATTTGATCAAACATAACCTGCCTCAAAGAGAAACCATCCAAAGTTAGGGTTGGGGCAGGGTTTTGTTTTTTTCTTTCTAGGAGAATAAAATTATCAAACTAAGGAACCTGAAGATTACTGGACAAATGAGACATCTGAAGAAGGACAAATCATCAAGAGAAAAAATCTCTGAAGAAAAAGAATAAAATGGCGTAATGGTATACCACATTTCCAACAGGACAGAATTTCATAAGTCTTCCTAAATGTTTGTTTCTGCTGTTATCTACAGATAGTTAAGGCAAATAGTTTTGTAGTCCCAATTCAGTTAAAAATTAAAGCTGGCTTTGAAGTTGGAGCATGGATTTCAACTTCTTTAAAAACAAGCATGCTTGTTAAAGGAAAATCCAAAATCTCTGTCGCATGTCAGAAATGACATGTGGCATGGGAGAAAAGAAAATCAAAATTCAGCTGGGACCTCCCACTCCCCTAAGCTCTCTTTCCCCTGACCCTTGCCCTCCATTACCCCCTCCACACACTCCCAGTTTGCTCATGTAGATCTCATCTATTTCTCTGTTGTGGGAGATCCCTGTGTCTTTCTTAGGGTCCTCTTTTCTAGGTAGCCTCCCTAGAGTTGAGAGTTGCAGTCTGGTTATCCTTTGCTTTACATCTAGTATCCACTTATGAGTGAGTACATACCATGTTTGTCTTTCTGAGTCTGGGTTACCTCACTCAGGATGATATTTCTAGTTCCATCCATTTGCCTGCAAACCTCATGATGTCATTGTTTTTCTCTGCTGAGTAGTATTCCATTGTGTATATGTACCACATTTTCTTTATCTATTCTTCAGTTGAGGGGCATCTAGGTTGTTTCCAGGTTCTGGTTATTACAAATAATGCTGCTATGAACATAGTTGAGCATGTGTCCTTGTGGCATGATTGAGCATTCCTTGAGTATATACCCAAGAGTGGTATAGCTAGTTCTTGAGGGAAGTTGATTCCCAATTTTCTAAGAAAGCACCATATTGATTTCCATAGTGGCTGTACAAGTTTGTAATCCCACCAGTAGTGGATGAGTTTTCACCTTGCTCCACATCCTCTCCAACATAAACTGTCATCAGTGTTTTTGATCTTAGCCATTCTGATGGGTGTAAGATGGTATCTCAGAGTCATTTTGATTTGCATTTTCCTCATGATTAAAGATGTTGAGAAATTCTTTAAATGCCTTTCAGCCATTTGAGATTCTTCTGTTGAGAATTCTCTGTTTATCTCTATAGCCCATTTTTTTTTATTGGACTGTTGGGCATTTTGAGGTCTAATTTTTTGAGGTCTAATTTTTTGAGGTCTTTGATACCATGATAAATGAAGATCCCATGGGAATAGGAAGAAGCAGAGTGCTAGAGAGGTCCCCAGAAATCCACAAAGATACCTCCACTATAGACTACTGGCAATGGTCGAGAGTGCCTGAGCTGACCTACTCTGGTGATCGGATGGCTGAACACCCTAACTGTCATGATAGAACTCTCATCCAGTGACTGATGGAAGCAGAAGCAGAGATCCATGGCTAAGCCCCAAGTAGAGTCCCAGGATTCCAATTGGTGAGAGAGAGGAGGAATTATATGAGCAAGAGATATTGAGATCATGATTAAGAAAAGCACAGGGACAAATAGTCAAACTAGTGGAAATGCATGAACTGTGAACAATAGCTGAGGAGCCCCATGGAACTGGATCAGATCCTCTGGATAAGTGAGACAGTTGACTAGCTTGAACTGTTTAGGGGGCCCCCAGGCAGAGGAACCGGGACCTGTCCTTGTGCATGAACTGGCTTTTTGGAACCTAGGGCCTATACTGAGATACTTTGCTCATCCTTGGTGTAGGGTGGAGGGGACTGGACCTGCCTCAACTGAATCTACCTGGCTGGGCTGACTCCCCAGGGGAGACCTTGCCTTGGAGGAGGTGGGAATGGGGTGTGCATTTGGGGGAAGCTGGGGAATGGGTGGAGGGAGGACAGGGGAATCATGGCTGTTATGTAAAATTAAATAAATCATAAAATAAAAATATTTTAAAAATTAAGGGACTATTCTAGTGCTACTAATCTCACCATCCTTTTGCTTTTATCTTGACTCTAAAACTTTTCTTGAGATATAAATATTGTCTCAAAATTTATAAGATTAATATGTATGTATATTTAAACTTTCTGTCATGTTATTAATGGTCATATAGAGTACTAACTAATTCTAAAAATAGGCTTCATCTAGCTTCTTGTATGTAATTTTGGGCTTGAGTCTGAAGAAAGTAAGTGAAACTAAGTTTCTGTACCTTGAATGTACTTAACCAGTTGTGGTCATTTAACCTCTTAGATATCTGCTACATCTGATATTTAAAATGTTTATGTTTTCTGTAGTGACCTGTGTCCATTCCTATCAGTGACCTATGAGGTCTCTAAGAAGATGATGGGTCCATACAACACTGAATTTACCTGGATTGTGGTTAACACCACTAAGCTGACAAACACCACCCAAAGACCATCTTTGGACTACAAACTACTCAGGACAACTTCAAAAAGTTAGCTGAGATGGTTCAATCTCATAGACTACCTCAGCTGGTAGTCTTCAGATAAGCCCTATACTTTCCCATCATATTAATACTGGACAACAGCTAGCTCTCCTAAGACTTCATTATTATCTCAATTTTCTAAGATTCACCTAAGATGCCATTGCTTCCAGACAGCAAGAAATAATTTTAAGAACATGATGTCCAAATTCCTAAAAGGTGAGATGGATGGCTTTTTTCACTTTATGGGTTATAGATGTTTGTTATTGTTTAGGAGGGTTGGTTGCAATTGTTGTTGTTCACGGTCAAGGAGGAAACTAAGCAAAAGAGATTAGATTTAGGGATCTCCTTCTGAGATGAAAAAAGGGGGGATATAGTAATGATATGAAAACAATTAGAATATTGAATCTACCTTTAAACTAAAAAAACAACCACTGGTCTCAATTATTTTACACTAGTTTCATATATTGATACAAATTTCAGGATATTTTTGTTAGAACATATTATACATATGTTTCCACTCTTGTTTAGGGTACTTTTATGTATTAATATAAACTTATGATTATTTTTCCTAACTGTATATATCTTTCTACTCTTGATTAAGGCTTTCTACTTATGCAGCTTATTTAACAATCTAATGTAAATTTATAGTCCTTAAAATTTATTATTACAAACTAATGGGAGAAATATCACTAGCAATCCATAGAGTTTGCTTAAAGGGCAAAGAAATTTATTAGATAAAGAAACTCACAATACAGAACAGAGTAAATATGGCAGGATTCTGGAATGGTGAGGCATGGTCCCATGCTATTCTTCCACCTGTGATCATCCAATCATCCAAGTCCCACAAGGAAGTGAAAAGAGGCATGTACGTGCATCCCAGGCCTTAAGGGCCCCGAGTGGCCATGCTCAAAGGGCATTACTTCAAGGTCATAAGCAGGTCTAAAAATTACCTGCTACCTCACTAGGAATGGTGGGTGCTTCAAGGTCATAGATAGAACAGCTATGCACTATAACAAACTATTTAGGATAATTAAGAAATGCAGTTTAATAGTCATCTATAACAATCAAATTTGTAGGCATGTTAGGTATGTTTTCAATGTCAAACAGAGATATATTTTAGATAGATATATGGTCTTCAAACACTTCAGAAATCTACAGAATATGGCATTTAAGATGTTTTAATGACATAAGGCTTTTCATGACGGTGAGACATGGCTGCTTCAGGCAGCATCAATTTACTTCAAGAAAGGATGATGGACATCAGAGAACCTTCATATGGAGTTTGCTTTCACTTTGATAAAGCTAGCCATTGGAGAAGAAACTGCCCTTGCCTCAATTGCTGACAGTATGCTGTTGAAATTGGACAAGCAAGACATAAAAGAAGGCAACTACCAAATTTTGCCAAGACAAGGTAGGGCAGTCCTTTCAAATTCTTGCATCACAGAAAAGTTTGTCAGTTATGTCAGGCTTATAGGCTGAAGATGAGTGCCCCAATGTTGCAAAGGTAACTTGGGTGACTGCCCAGGCAGCCTAATGTCTCTGTCATTTTTATACTTTTGGAAGTTGTTTGCTCTGCACTTCCTGTTTATTTAGCCAACATTATAAACTTCTTGGGTCTCTGATGGAGTTGAAGACTAGATATAGTTACAGTTTTCCTGGTTACCAAATTCAGAAAAGAAACTCACAAAATAGGTGTAAAATTTATTAGTTTGAGAGACATAAAGCTTAAATTGTTTATCTAAGAAAATGTTTTAAAGTCTAAAAAGATAGTTTTGAGGTAGTAATACAAGCTTGGATGGAAAGTGAATTAGGTACAAAACTTTGGACTCATCGAGATAGGATAGATAATGTAGTATTCTCTCTGAATTTGTCAAATGTAAATGGATGGGACATTGTGAATATAATTCTTACCTGATAATTGTTCTCATTGTATGCAATTTTTTCTGTGTTAGAATTAAAATCTTCCCATTTTATTTAAACAAAAAGGGGGAAAGGCTGTAGAATATTTATGACACTCTGACACTACTGAGACTGACAGTAAAGTTTACCTTGAATCAGAGGGTGGAGCTAGCTACTAGATGACCAAAATTAACCATAAAGGTTTTGGAGGACTTAGGATGGATAGAGAGATACAGAAATTAGTAAGGATGGAACTAGGAAGCTTCATGGGGTCTTTTGGATTGACGAATGAGAGAGAGAGAAATATATGTATATATGAGAGACAGAGAGAGAGAGGGAGAAATAGAGAGGGGGGAAAGTCACTGGTTGCTTGTCTAATGCTTCTCTGATAAATCAGGTTTTTAACTGAACATTTGTGCTAAGTTTTATTTAATGATAGTACAATATAAGTAATCCTTAACAGTCCTTAGTCATCAGGGAAATACAAATCGAGACTACTTTGAGATTCGATCTTGCACCTGTGAGAATGTCTAAAGTCCAAAACATATCCAAAATGCTGGAGAGGATATGGATCAAAGGGAACACTCCTTTATTTCTGGTTAAGTACAAAATTGTACAATCACTATGGAAATTAATATGATGGTTTTTCAGAAAATTGGAAATTGATCTACCTTAGGAATTAGCTATACCACTCATGTGCATATACTCAAAGGATGCTCCATCCTATCACAAGGAAACTTGTTCAACTATGTTTATAGCAGCTTTAATTCATAATAGTCAGAAACTTAAAACAAGTTTGATGTCCCTCAACTAAAGAATCCATAAAGAAAATGTGGTACATTTACACAATGGAGTATTGCTCATCTGTTAAAAACAATGACAATGAAGTTTGGAGGCAAATGTATTGAACTAGAAAAAAAAATCCTGAATGAGGGAACTGAGACTCAGAATAACAAACATGGTATGTACTCACTTAAAAGTAGATATTAGCTGTTAAGTAAAGGATAATCATGCTATTTTCCACAGACCCAAAGAGGCTAAGTAAAAAGGAGGGCTCAAGGAATTGGGGTGGGAAAACATGGATCTCCTTGGAAAGGGAAATAGAATTTGTGGCTATTTTGTGGCTATTTTGTGGTTTGTGTGGGGATGAGAATAGGAAACATCAGTTGGGGGAGGAATGGAGGGGAAAAGTAAGGGGAGAGATAACTGGAAATGGGGAGCATTTTGGGAGTGATGTGGAAACCTAGTACAGTGGACACTCCCTGGAATCTATATGGGTGACCCTATTGAGGACTCCTAGTAATAAGGGATAAGGAGCCTGAACCAGGCTATCTTCTATATCCAGGCAAGTCTTTCATGGTAGAACTGGAACACCACCCAGCCACAAAACCTTCAATCTACAATTTTTCCTGCCTGTAAGATATGCTGGGGTAATGGTAGTATAGAATTTGGAGGAGTGGTGATCTCCAGTAACTGGTCTAACTTGAGGGCCAGACCATGAGAGGGATCCCATGCTGTAAAACAGCTGGATGGCTAGAAACTAGGGGCTGTATAGCCCAGAGACCTAGGATAAAACCAAATAAGACAGTCTAAAAGTCAATGAAATTATTCTTAATGATATTCTGTTATATTCATAAATTTGTGCCTAGCCCAATTATCACCAGAGAGGCTTCATCCAGCAACTGATGGGAGCAGATGCAAAAACCTGCAGCCAAACATTAGCTGGACCTAGGGGAACCTCCTGAAAGAGGAGGAAGAAAGATTGTTGGAGCCAGAGGTGTTGAGAACACCAGGAGAACATGACCTACAGAATCAACTAAGTAGGGCTTATAGGGACTCATAGAGACATAAGTGTCAATCACAGAGCCTGCAGGGGTCTGCACTGTGCTCTCTGCATATGTTATGGTGGTATAGCTTTGTTGTTTTTATGGGACTCTAGCAGTGGAAGTAGGGGAGTGTCTCTGACTCTTTTGCCTGCTTGTAGAGCCCTTTTCCTCCTACTGGGTTGCCTCATTCAGCCTTGATACAAGGGTTTGTGCCTAGTGTTATTGTAGCATGTTATGGTGTGTGCTGTGAAATAGTCCTTTTGTACACTGTATATATTAGATGACTGACTAATAGCTGGACAGGACATGGATAGGTGGGAAAGCCAGACTAAGGACATGGGGAAGAAGGGAGGAGTCAGAGGAGTCACCAATGAGACGCTGAGAGGAAACAGGAGGTACAAGATGAAAGAGAGATAATATCATGTGGCAGAATGTAGATTAATATAAATAGGTTAATTTAAATTGTAACAGCTAGTTAGTAATAAGCCTGAGCTATTGGCTGAGCATTTATAAATAATAATAAGTCTTCCTGTAGGTTATTTGGGGGGCAGCTGGCAGGAACGAACTGATCAGCAGTCTGGATGGAAAACTCCACCTACAAATGGTATTCCAATGTGTGTAGCCAGATGTTTCTGTCCCACCCAGTCCCACAGTCATTCAGTCCCAAGGAAACACACAGAGGCTTATATTAATTGCAAACTGTTTGGCCTACGTCTCAGGCTTATTATTAACTAGTTCTTACAACTTAATACAAGCCATATCTATAAGTCCATGTTTTGCCACATGGCTTTGTGGTGTTACCTGTGTTCCATTACATTTTGCTCCTCCAGAAATTTCCCAGTGTCTCTCCTGACTCTGTCTTCTTCCTTGCTTGGCTATAACATGTCTTGCCATAGGCCAGAGCATCTTCTTTATTAACCAGTGGTAGCAACGCATATTCACAGCATACAGAAAGACCATCCCACAGCATTTCCCCTTTTCTGTCTAATCAAAAGGGAAGGTTTTTTTTTTGTTTTTTTGTTTTTTTTTGGTTTTTCGAGACAGGGCCTTTCCTGGAGCTCACTTGGTAGCCCAGGCTGGCCTCGAACTCACAGAGATCTGCCTGCCTCTTCCTCCTGAGTGCTGGGATTAAAGGCGTGCGCCACCACCGCCTGGCCAAAAGGGAAGGTTTTAACTTTAACATAATAAAATTACACAAAACAATTACTAAACAAGAATTACAGTTACAATATCTAATCTATTTCTATCTGGCTAAACTAAAGAAAATATTCTATATCCTATCTTTGGGAGTCTAAAGATTTATATCTAATTTACCTTTTATTATAATTAAGGAAAATTATAATTATCTAGTCTTCTACTCCATCAAAGACCCCAGAAGGACATAATATTGCCTAAGTAAACAGGAAGTGTACTATAAGCATCTTCCAAAATTCTAGAAATGACAGAAACATCTGGCTGACTGGCCAGTCACCCAAAGTATCTCTGTAATGTTGGGGCATCTATCTTCAGCCTACAGGCCTAATGTTTCTGGCATACATTTTGGTGAAGCAGAAAATTTGAAGGATCATTTTACCTATTTTGGCAAAGTTCGTCAGTCCCCTTTTTCTGTGTCCTGCAGAATGTCTAGCAGTTTCTTCTGTGAAGCAGGAACCTGAAGGACCACATGACCTTAATTTGGCAAAGTTCAGTGGTCACTATCCTATAGGTTCTATATGTCCAGTTTTTAGAACATACTGTCAAACAATACAGACAAGAGCAGTTTCTTGCCCAAATGGCCAAATTTGCCAAGAAGAAGATAAAATCCATATGCAGTGTCTTTGATACTCATCTTCCTCTTTGAAGTAAATTGGTGCTGCCAGAAGCAGACATGTCTCACTGTCCAGAAATGTCTAAGTTTATTTTATTTTATTTTATTTTATTTTTAAAAGTCTAGGTTTTTACAATATTTTAAATGCCATATTCTGTAGGTCTTTGAAGTGTTTGAAGATTGCCTATCTATCTGAAATATATCTCTCATATCTATAAAACATAACTAACATGGCTATAAGTTTGACTATTATAGATGGCTGTTTCCAGTGTGGCTTTGAACTCACAGAGATCCAGATGGATCTCTGCCTCTGGAATGCTAGGATTAAAGGCATGTGCTACCACTGCATAACCTCTATGTTTAATATTATGGCTGTTCTGTTCTCTGACCTCCAGAGAAGTTTATTGGGGTGCACAATATATCAACCACATTTCCCCTTTTTTGTCTAAAATTAAAAAATGCTTATAACTAATATACAAAAAATTAAATCCAATAAGTATATACAACATGTATAGTTAAGAATTACATTAACAATGTCTAGTTTATTATCATTTGAAAGATTCAGATAAAAAACTCCATTATATACACTAACAATGTCAAGTCCATTTTCATTTGATGAATTCAGATAAAAATTTTCATTAGTTATCCTTTTTAAAACAAGTAGTTCTTTTTTAAAAGTAGATTCAATAATTGACCTTTTTATCTTATCATATCCATATTCTCTTTTTTCTTTTCATAATAGATTCAATAATTTACCTTTTATCATATTTATATCTTCCCCTTTTTCTTTTTAGAGTAGATTCAATTATATACCCATGTATTCTATTATTTCTTTATCTTTTTTCTCAGAGCAGATTCAATGATCTACCTCATATCTATATTCTCTTTTTTCTTTTTCTTTTTTTTTAAAACAAAAACTCTGAATCTAATCTCCTTGCTTCTAATCTCCTTTTTCCCTGACCATTAACAATTAACAACTTGTAACCAACCATCATAAACCATGACAATATAAGTCATTGAATGACCAAAAAACTACCCACCCCACCTCTTGGTGACGTGTGCATTGTTTTCTTAAAATTACTTCCTGTTTTCTGGGGGTGAAGATCTCTTTAGGGAATCCTGAAAAGAAATTTTTGGGGTTAATTGTCAAGTCCTGAGAGATTTAGCTGTATCATTTGTCCAGTCTCTGCATAATCGGAAAGTGCAGGGCTTGTCTTAAGTCCTTGTTTGAGTAATCTATGAATCTGGATCATCTCAGCTAGCCATCTTGAAACTGTCCTGAACAGTTTGTAGTCCAAAGTCAATCTTTCCGTGGGGTTAATCAGCTTAATGATTTTACCATAGTCCTAGTGGAATCATCATTGTGGGGTTCCATCATCCTTTTGAAGATTTCAAAGTTGCTGTTAGGTGTGGCCATGATTCCCTGCAGAATTATTTTGTGCTGCCTCTGTGGTTTGGAGCAATCACAGTCTGATAAATGTCTGTCTCTCAGAATCATGAATGTTCTTCCCTAGAAGAGAAAATCTTCACAGCGATGCCTCCCCACCATTGGTCTTGCCAACCTTTTCCAAACTGACCTTTGCTGACACTTTCTTGTAACACAATGGTCCTGGCAATTCTTCTCTGAACAAGTAGTAGTAAATGCTTTGTCCCAGGTAGCAGCATCACCTCAGTCACCCAGAAACTCAGAGCAGCAGCCACTGCCTCCATGGTCCTACCACCATTTATGGCTCTGCCCCAGTCAAAGCACCCCTAAAGAGGTGGTGTGGGGCAGGTAGTTTTTTGGTCTTTTAATGGGTTTTTGGGTCTGGGATAATTTTCATTGTGTAGGAGGGTTGGTTACAAGTTGTTTTTAAGGGCTAGGGAAAGGGTTAAGCAAAGGAGATTAAATTTAAGGTTCTTGTTTCAAAATTTAAAAAAAAGGATATATGAAAATGATAGAATAGAGGGTAGATTATTGACTCCACTTGGAAAAATAAAGAGAAGATATAGATACGAAATAGATAAAAAAGATAGATTATTGAATCTACTTTTAAAAGACAATTACTAGTTTTAAATACTTTACATTGGATTGGATTTTTGTATATTATATACAAATTATATATATTGAGATTGGTATTGTTAGAAAATGCTATACATGTATTTCTAATCTTGTTCAAGATATTGTACTTATACCGTTCATTTAACAATGTAATGCAATTTGCTTGAATGTTATTATTGCCAACTATTAGGATATAAAGAAACAAAAGTTAGTAGTTAGACATTACAATCGAACTGGTAGTCATATTAGGTATTCATTGTTTGTATATATTGTATATAGTTATTGTACTTTTTATATATAGTTTTGCTTATATAACTTTTTTCCTGTTTTTCTTTTTATTAGAATAGAAGGGGGAAATATGATGATATTTTATTTGTGCTGAAATACGATTTTATTTGTATGTTAATAAATAAAGTTGCCTGAGGGTCAGAGCTAATTTAGCAGAAATCTGGCAGTAGTAGCAAATGCTCTTAATCCTGATCACATGATAGGCAGAATCTCTGTGTATTCAATGAAACAGCCAGTATGGAGACACGTGTCTTTAATCTCAATACCAACCATAGAGACCAGGAGGTCTGTATAGACAGGCAGTGACAAGGAGGTCATGTGGTTGGAGTGGAGGTCTGAGAAGGCAGAACAGAAAGTCAATAAAAATATAGACACACAAGAAGAGGTCTTTTTCTGAGGGGAAGGAAGACAGTGATAGCAAGGGGTAAGTAGGTGGTCTTAGATCTTGGCTGCTGCTCGATCTCTGGGCTTTTAACTCTGCATTTGACTCTGTGTTTCTTATTCAAATAAGATCATTTAGAATTAAATCTATAAGCAGAAACCAGGAAGCTGTCTCTTAAAGGAGCTGTGCATTTGTTTGCCACCAGCAAACAGAGCCTATTTGAAAAAATGCAAATACTAAAAAGCTGAGTTTCACTCTCATTTTTGTGGACCTAGAAGTTCTCTTTGTTTTCTATGCTTTTTTAGGCTTTATGTGGGTGTACATACACTGCATGGGAGACAAATGTAGCTTGAAGTTTCTGTCCCACCTGGTCCTGCAGTCATTCAGTTCCAAGTAAACACACAGAGGTTTATATTAATTACAAATTACAATTGCTCAGGCTTATCATTAGCTAGCTCTTACAACTTAATTGAACCCATACCTATTAATCTATGTTTTGCCATGTGGCTTCATGGATTTACCTTTGTTCTATTACATTTTGTTCCACCTGGCAGTATTCAGCATCTCTCCTGACTCTGCCTTCCTCTTTCCTGAATCTTTCCTTGGATTTCCTGTCTTGTTATAACCCGCCTTTCCATAGGCCAGAACAGCTTCTTTAGTAACCAATGGTAGCAACACATATTCACAGAATACAGAAAGACCATCCCAGAGCAAACATGGGGTCATAATTCCCACATAAGACAGAATAAAGCTTAAAAAAGGATTCTAACACAAAATAATGGAGTCAAATGTGACTTCTTGGTAACCACCTATTCTTAGGTAAGCTTTGATTGCTACCAGCAAGTAGAGGCACAGCTCCTTTAAGAGACAGCTTCCAGGCTCAGTGATGGGGCAAAAATGGAGGGGGGCATGGCTCCTTTTAAAGGCTCTGCTATGGAACACCTAAATGGGGTTTATGAGCAGCAGGTGGTGCACTACTTGGTGTCAGTATGGACCCAAAAACTCCCAAGAGTGGGGATGGCAAATGTGGCTCTCACCAGTGCTTCGGCCATGAAGCTAGGATATCAGGGAATCAAGTGAGCAGAGCCATCTATCAAAACAAGCAGAGGTCCTAGCCATGCTCCTTAGCAGTTTAAAGGCTCATGCAGTCAGAAAAAGATTACAGATATGCAGTAAAGACAGATTCAGATGAAAAAACCTCTAAGTTGGTTACAGTGTGCTTAAAAATGCCCAAAGGCTTAAGAGAGAAAAGAAAAAGGGGATAGACAGTCATAAAAATGAAGTATATATTTTAAAAATATTAAAGTCCTTAAAAGGGAAATAAAGTAATATAAAACAAAAAGTCATGTGCAGATGGGAAATACACAGAGAAACTGGATTCTGTTTGTTATTGTGTTGTCTATAGCAGAATGTTATTTTAAGGTGTGTTACTTTTATTTATATTGAATTTGTTTAACTCTGTGAAGCTGTATTACTGTGCCTGTGTAAAACCCCTGATGGTTTAATAAAGAACTGGCCAATGGCAAAGCAGGAGAAAGGATAGGCAGGGCTGGCAGGCAAAGAGTATATATAGAAGGAAAAAACTAAGATGGGAGATCAAGAATCTAGCAGCTAGAGAAGGAGGAGGACTCCATGGGCCAGCCACCCAGCTACACAACCAACAAACCACAGAGTAATGGTAAGATTTACAAAAATAAGAGAATAGGGAAAGGCTCAGAGGCAAAAGACAGACAAGTTAAGTTAAGGAAAGCTGACTAGAAACAAGCTAAAATAAGGCCAGGCATTTATAATTAAGAATAAGCCTCTGTGTGTGATTTACTTGGGAGCTGGGTGGAGGGCCCCACAAAAGAGACCAAAAGCTGACAAAAGTAGTTGTCTTTGATTTTTTTTTGCTGCTAAGAGACATTGGATTATAAAAGCTGCTAGATTGAACCAACCTATATGTTTTTAAAAATATCTTGACTTCAAATTATAAGTCAAAAGGTGTGTTGCTTTGAGGGAGAAGTTATGCTTTTATCTTCACAGGAAATGAGAAACTATGGATTTATTTCAGGTTAAAGAAAATCAGGTTTTATGAGGGAAAGCCCCCTGAAATCCTGACTGTGGGCACCATGGGCCCTGGCCCCCGACTGTGAGTGGCTGCTGCCTTGCTTGCTGACCTTTACCAGATGTCCTCCCTATTCAGATTCCCTGCCGGTCTCCTTCTCACCTAAGGAGATCTTACCAGAGGTTCTTTGTTCCTACATCCTGTATTTGGTGTAAACAACTTAGATGCATCCTGTATTTGGTGTAAACAACTTAGTTGCAAGAATGTAGAACATTGGGTCTAGAATGTAGACCATTGGTAGCGAACTTCTGCCCTCCGGGGTTCCTCCATTTGTGTTGTAAGCCTGTATTTAAGGTTTCTTCCCTCTTTCAATAAACGGCATTCGGCATTCGGCATTCAGTCATGGCGAATGACTCGCTGTCTCTTGTCTCTATTTTTAATCCACAGCTTGGACATGGTAAACGGGTATCAGTAATGCGGGCGTTACTGCTACACCTGACTACACACACACACACACACACACACACACACACACACACACAATAACCTAAAGGAACCATAAGACATATAATGTATATTTTATAATTTCAAACATAAAACAAAAAAAATCATCTTTTACTTGTGCACACCATATATTCCATACTTGTAGTGTATGTTACTTTTAAAAGTTTATATATTTTTGCCAGGCAGTGGTAGCACACGCCTTTAATCCCAGCACTCAGGAAGCAGAGGCAGGTGGATCTCTGTGAGTTAGAGCTTAGTGTGGTCTACAGAGCGAGATACAGGACAGGCACCAAAACTACACAGAGAAACCCTGTCTCAAAAAAAACAAAAAGCAAAACAAAACAAGCAAACAAACAAAAAAGTTTATATATTTTCAGAACAAGAGGACTAAACACCAAAGAAAATGGATGTCACAGGTGATTCAACATTTCAAAATGCCTGTTAGTTTCCTCATAATTCTGCATACTGTGGGAGCCTGTTCTCAGGTTCCTCATGGCTTTACCCAGCATGTCCGCATAGAGGATGATTAGGACCACAGGCCTGAGTGCAGGTGTCTGAGATGGTCTGCACTTGACTGTGCTGAGGGAGAAGGTCTTTTGCTCCACATCTTGGTGTCTCTATGAAAACCCTGGGGCAGAGACAGTCGGGGCCTATTGGAAAAGGTTCCAGGCCCTCTCGAGGCTATCCTTTATTTTCTATCTGTTTATCTCCACAAGATTCTCTGCAATAAATCCTTCTATCTAATATTTCCTGCTGCTCACACTCAAGAAAACTCTGGGGAGCTGTGGGGTTGGTGGGTAAACACCCCACAGAATGGTACCATGAACAGGGACTAAAGAAAAAAGAAAAAAAAGGGACTAAAGAAAAAAAAGGGGGGGACAAAAAAGGGGGGGACTAAAGACAAAGTAATAGGGACTGAAGATAAAGGAAAATAATAGTTTTATTACAGAGTTTTTGGTGAAAGTGTGAGTCAGCCCTGCCAGTGGAAAGGCATGCTGGTGTTATGGGAAAAAAAATATATATATATATATTATTGAGAGGCAGGGGTTTTATCCTCGAGAGAAAAGGAAAGCGGACTGGAAGGATGTCCGATGCTGCAGCAAAATTCTCTGCTGTGAAAATTTTCTATCTTCTATCCCCTTCTCAATTTCTATCTGTGAAAAATAAGTATAAGGTATAGGGTAGTAATATAGTGTAGGAAAAACTTATAAGTGTAAGATCGTGTAGGGAAAAATAAGTAAGGCAATAGACAGAAAAACTCTTCAGCTTTCTAACTTTGGGGGATATGAAAGCAAACTGGGGGGGGAAATCTTTGGACTTCGTGGGTAGTAAAAAAGCTCTTCTTTGAGCTTACAGGGAAGAAAAAGTTTCCTGTGGAAGCTTTTGACCTGGGGACAGTTGAAATGCTAAGTCCAAGAAGCAGGAGATAGTGTTTTCTCCCTGAGGCAAAAATGGGGGTGTAAGAAGTCAAAGTTTAAAGTTGAAGTTTTGGGAAAAGTTGGTCTTTCTTTCTCTTGGGGAAAAAAAAATCTTTCTCTTAAACTATAAAGCTTTTTTTGGTAAATTTTGGGGAAAAATCTCTCTAAAAAGCCTCAATCTTTCTCAAAAGCTCTCTTAAACTTAAAAACTAAAGCCTTTAACTTTCTCTCTCAGAAGGACAAAAATTAGAATCACCTGAAGATATTAGTATGGGGACTACCTGTGATTAGCTCTAAGGGAAAACAACAAACTTAAGACAGCAAAACCTCTCTAAGTTCTTTCAAGCTTTAACAATCCTCCCTGCAATGCAGGAGGCAGGAACAAGTTTCTAAAAACCTCTTCTAAGCTCTGTCTCTACAAGCTAGTAAAAGACAGTGGGTCAGAGTACCCTGAGGGAAACGCTTGGGAGAGTGTGGGTAAAAAGCTACAGAGAGCCCAAAAGGGCAGAAAACTTTGCCTAAGAAAAGCAGAAAAACCAAGCTTTTCAGTTACAGCCAAGCTGAGGCATCAAGGGTTTTGTTTCTGACTGAGTGTTTCAGAATGAAAAGGTGGTCCTAATTGTCCTAATGCAAAGATCCCCTGAAGCAATGCAAACTGTTAGCATTGTATCCTCCCTTGTGACCAAAAACCCAGAGGCGACTGGCCAGCGTCTCTGAATTGGAGCGCATTTCCGGGATACTAGGGTTCCTGCAGTTGTAAACTTCTGGAGCACAGAGCTGAGGCAGGAAGTTGCAGGACCCAGGGGAAGATTGCTAATGAATGAACAAAGCTAAAGCTTGTGGGAATGGCACAATTGTCTGCTTTCCTACAAGTCCCGGGTTGATAAGTCCACAACTGCAAAAAGAAATCTGAGAAAAAGCTTTCCTATTAGAGAAAGGACCTTTCTGGGAAAACAGTAAAGCTGAACTGTGTCTGAAGCAATCCTGCTGCCAAGTCAGAATGCTGTCTGGGGAAAGAGCCCAGCCAGGGCAGAACAGAACTATCTAGGAGTAAAGCTTTCTTTTCTGTCAGAGAAAGCACCTCTTTGAGAAAAGCTTTGTTTCAACTGACTCCTGGTGAGATGAGGGAGTGTAGCCCTGAGGGGTGATTGCCTCTGGCATAAGCTCTGTCCTTGAGCACATGGACAAGCAAATGCAACCCACTGGGGGACTGGGCCAGGTGAAGGTCTGATGAGGCAAAACACTTGTCCTAATGGGAGTTTAGAAATGGCAAAAACCTCCCTTGTTAGATTCTCAGTCTGTATGCAAACCACACAGACCCCAAAAACAGAAACAGACAAAAAGCCCCTACTGTGATACCTCAGTAAAACCCCCCACTCTATCCCCTACAGACAAAGAGAAGCTTAAACCAGGATTCCTAAGTGTAGATAAGAACTTAGACCCCCTTTCCCCAGGTGGCTGTATCTGCTACAGGGACTTTGGAAAACACAGTCAGGATATTCAGCCAAAAGACTAAAAAGGGAGGCAGTTTAAAATAAATTATATGGTCTGTGCCTTTAAGAATTAGCCTCACAAAGAAAGGGGAGTGCTCCTTCCAACCTCCCTGCTGTGAGTGAGAGATTTGGAAGAGCCTCCCTGGAGGCTTGTAAACTTAGAAAAACACCTTAATTTTACATACTGTACCTAAAGTCTCCAGTGGCAGCTTTGGGGACATGATCTAGGCACAACAAGCCCCTTACTCTATTGTCCCAAAAAGGGGACCTTAGACAATGATATCTCAATATAGATAGACCCAGGCCAGTTTCAAGTCCCCAGAAATGATGGCACCAGCCCCAGGAACAAAAGAGCAGAGTCAGGATGTCTGATGGTAACCAATTAACCACGAGATGCCTCTCTTCAGAGATAACATGACCAGACCCCTAAGAGGAGTTGTAAAACTCCTGACAGGGCAAACAGATAAGCTAGAATAAGATAAAGTCCAGGCCTGGGAAAAACTGGACCAATCAAGGATGGACCTGTACTAACCCCCTCCCCTCTAAGAAATTTTATGGGTTTTGCCTATAAAAACTAACTTCCCCAAGAAAGAGTAACTCTTCTCTGCCTCACTTGAGATGGCTTGAGTTGAGTTCCCTGTCATGACTTGTAACAGATAAACCTTGCTTTTGCATTCTGGTATGCTCGTCCTTGGTGGTCTCTCTGGGGGTTATGATCTGGGCACAACACCTACCTTCAGTAGCAGGGAAAGCTGCCACTGTAGTGTCAGAAACTGTCTCTTGGGTAGAGGGGGATTAACTGAGACCAAACTGGGTACTGTCAGGGAGAAAGACTCTGAAGAAACAGAGGGTACAGATTCCTCCCCAGAAAATGCATGACCTGACAAAGCTGCTAGAGTTTGAGGCAGATTCAGGGGTAGAAAAAAAGCCCCTACCTCCAAAGGCAGCTAGCAGAGGTACAGAGCCGCAGACAGATAGCTGAAGTTCTGCATCTTGGGGGGTGGGGGGGAAACAAGCAAAATGAGAATAAGATCAATGGGAGAAAATCTCTCTGAAAGAGCTATGGAAAAGCTGTTGTACATTGTGGGCGCCATGGGCCCTGGCCCCCGACTGTGAGTGGCTGCGGCCTTGCTTGCTGACCTTTTCCAGGTGTCCTCCCTATTCAGATTCCCTGCCGGTCTCCTTCTCACCTTAGGATCATCGGAGAGCTTACCGGAGGTTCTTTGTTCCTACATCCTGCTTGTGGTGTAAACAACTTAGGTGCATCCTGTATTTGGTGTAAACAACTTAGATGCAAGAATGCAGAACATTGGGTCTGGAATGTAGACCATTGGTAGCAAACTTTTGCCCTCAGGAGATCCTCCATTTGTGTTGTAAGCCTGTATTTAAGGTTTCTTCCCTCTTTCAATAAATGGCATTCGACATCCAATTGTACGGATGACCCGCTGTCTCTTGTCTCTATTTTTTAATCCGCAGCCCTTCGCTCGGACATGGTGAACGGGTATCGGTAATGCGGGCGTTACTGCTACAGTACATGATCTTGCTTTTCACTGACTGGCTAAAACAAACACAAGCCCTGAGGAAAGTTGCTATCAGAAATGCCAGCCTCAATGCGTGCTAATGAGGCAGGTGTGGTTCTGATCCAGGGCCAGTGTCAAATGAAGGATACCTTGTTGAAGCCAGCTGAGGAGAGAATAGGAATCTCCCAATGTGCCATAGCTGAAAATGTAAAATGCTTGTTCAAATCTCCAGTTGCAAAGGCAAGAGACTTTGTTCAAATCTCCCAGGCAAGTCTAGTAAAAGAGAACCAGTTGACTCTCAGACCCAAAAAGAAATATGGGAAATGATATAAGTGACTGATATTATTATGGACTGATATAAGGGAAATGCATTCTGGGAAAGGTAGTTTTTCTGCTAAGATGGCGACATTGCCCTGAAACAGTTTTGTCACCTCTAAAATTAAAATACAGCTTTTAAAAGAATAAGGAGGAAAATCATAGCTGAAAATATAAAATGGTTGTTCAAATCTCTCGTTGCAAAAGCAAAAAACTTTGTTCAAACCCCCTGGGCAAGAATTTGTAAGCAAGTCTGGTAAAAAAAAGAACTTAGAAGTTCACTCTCAGACCCAAAAAGAACTATGAGAAATGAAGTCCAAAAGCTAGCTTGCAATAAGGGACTGATATAAGGGAAATGCATTCTGGCAAAGGTAGTTTTTCCATTAAAGATGGCGACATTGCCCTGAAACACTTTTGTCAGCTCGAAAATACATTCATGGTAAACTTAAAATACAGCTTTTAAAAGAATAAGCAGGAAAATTGTCTAAGAGTTTAAGTGTCAGTTCCATTGGAAAAATTGAAAGGATATGGAACTAGGTGCTTCGCGGTTTGGGGCACCATTGGTAAAATGACTTATTTTTCCTAATAGCTGTGCAAAGTTTTTATGGTAGTTGGATGACAAAAAGCTACCTTTAAGAGCAAACAAGCCACTTAAAAATCCTTAAGAAAGCAAGAGAAATAAGATTATACACTGAATGTTGTCTTAGATATGAAGTAACTTATGTTGAAATTTAAAAAGTTCTTTGCCTTTTGAACAAACTGCCTGCAATGAGTAATTTCTTTGCAAATCTAATAAGGAGACAAGGAAACAGGCATTCAAAAAAGAAATGACTGCTTTATAAATGGGAAACAAACTTAAAATCTAGCTGTCTTACAAAAGAATTGCTTCACCTGAAAGTTCCTTATAAGAAATCAATGCTAAATATCACAGCTGCTAATATCAGGAGTTCAAGCTAATAAAGTGAAAATACTAAATCCTGAAAATGCTTTTTCTCAAAGTAAGCTAATGAAGGATATATTTCACGAAAGAACATCTATGTTCTTGACTCCTTTGAATAGTAACAGTTTTGGTGAAAATATTGGAACTAACAACAATCAAGTCAAAATGTTTCAACAAATCCAAGACACTATTCCACAAAAGAAAGCTACCATGATTTGTGGGCCATATTAGATCTCACTCCAATCTTCCTGGTCCTTTAGCTGAGGGTAATGCGAAATGGAAAGATCCCTGGTCGGGATTATGGAAGGGTCCTGATCCTGTGTTAATAGGGGGTTGAGGACAGGTTTGTGTTTTTTCATAAGAGGAGAATGAAGCTTGGTGGTTACTGGAGCATCTGGTAAGGAGCGTGGAACTAAGAAAAGTCAGCTCCAATGATGTTCCTATAAAAGAACCAGAATGAAAGTGGCTCGATTAGTGTTTTTGAAGTTTTGTCACTGGTTAATGCAAACAGTGAGGAAAGAGTTCAGAGCTGTGCTGCTTTGGCTTTACTTATTTTCTTTAGAAAATACTTTATATCACCTAATAGCTGTGCAGTATTTGGCAAAGAACATTACAGCAGCTAAATGTGGTAATTTCACCCTCAGCATGAAGTGAAGTTTTTTGGTAGAGCAAACCAAAAGTCCTGCTGTAATAGAAATGTTTGTCTGAATTGAAGCACTTAGGGGAACTATTATGAATTTGGGTGAAGGAACAGCCTCTAGTAAAAAAACTGTCTACCACTGACAGTGCATCTCTGCTGGTTCTATAAAGGCTGAGAGAACTCAGCAACTTTGGGATGTGGCTTTGTTCTGAGAATGTTACAATTCCCTAGCAACAAGTATCACAACTCTATAATGACAACACTCACTAAATCCCAGTGCTTTATAACAAAGTTGACTATAAACACTAAACTTTAGAAATGATGTACATACTTCCTGTCTAGTTAAGAGAATCTTTCTAATAGAGATGGTGATAATAATTAAGAGTAAGAAGTAGAAAGAAGAAAATAAGATATGTGAGATTGTAGAAATTATTCTGTCTTGTTAGATCTGTGTTAAGAAATCTTTAGGTGTTTGCTAAGTTAGATATATTTTAATGGTAGTCCTTTATAAGTTTGTAAAATAGATCTATAGAGTTCCTTTAAGAATATAAGCTTGCAAGAAGTATCTAAGGTAGTCTTAAGACATGTAGTAATAAGCTTAAAAGATGCTAGTTGTAAATGTAAATTTAAATAAGAAATAAGAAGATGGAATGAATATAAGTATATAAGAATTAATAAGAAATATATTTGCTAAAGTAGTTTTATAGTTTCCTTAAGGTATAAATAAGTAGATGTTAATATGTTATATGTGAGTTTGTAAAAATGTGTAAATGTTGAGTGAGTTTACGCTTAAGCACATGTTATGTGAGTTTGTAAAAAAGTATAAATGTTAACTATGAGTCTATTCTTAATGTATATGGTGAAAGAACCTGAGACACAGAAGGAGGTGTCCTAGTAGACTGCAAAGTAGGCAGTCTGAATGGCTTCAAAAGCTCCAGAAGCCACTAAGAAGCTAAGAATGATGGACGCCAGAAGCAGCACAACAAGGCATCCACAGCTGAGATCCATGGAAAATTGGTGTAACACAGAAAAACCTGAGCTAACATCAAAAATGGTGCAGTTTAGAATACTACTGTACCTAAAAAGGTGTCTGGCTTGAGAATAAAAGTTCAGAGACACTTGTTTGAACAAAAATTGTTAACTGCAAAAAGTTTTGTTTGAAAAATGTCTCTTCATATTTGGAAGTGAAAGCCTGATACCAGAATTTATTTCTTGTTTGAACTTTTTGAACTTAAAATGAGATAAAATTACAAAGATTTTGGTTATGGATATCTCATATTTGGAAGGCTAGTACCAGAATTTATCATTTGAATTTTAAGACTTAAGATATGAAATAAAAAATAGAGATTTCATTGCAATGGGACAATTTTGAGTAATGACCTAGGTACGGTTTTCTGGAATTGGGTTAAAAATGGAACTGTTTAAATGAAGAAATTTATTTCTACCTGTAATCAAGATGCAGTTTTGTGTATGCATATATGCTTTATTAACTGGTGATTCATGAATTGTTTCGTGGAACTCTTTATGTAAAATGGAATTACTTATGGAACTGGTTTTGTGTTACAAATGGAACTGTTTAAACAGAAAAGTTTGGGTTTTCTAGGTAGGCTTGAGATTTTTGATTAAAATTATAAAGAAAAGGGAGAGTTAATATTCCTTAGTCTTTTTAATTCAAATTGTTGTTTGAGTGGATTAATGTCATGTTTTGTTAGTAAGAAATGCAAATGGGGTATACTAAGAGACTACTTTTAAAGTGTGTAAAGAGTTATTAAGAAACTGCTTTTGGATGTTTTGCTAAAAGTTTTCAAAGTGTTAATGATTAGATAGAAAATATTGCTTTTCAATATGTGTTTGTAGGAATTGTATAAGTTTGGGTTCCTCTAACTAGGTTTGAGATTTTGTTTAAAAAATTATAAAGAAAAGAAGGAGTTATGAGATTGAATTATGTTTGCAGAAACCTATTGATATTAATGCATCCTGGTTTTGTGGAGTTAAGAAAATGTTTAAGTTTAATGTGAGTACATTGAAGTTTTTCCTATGTTCTGTTAACAAGAAAATTCAAATGATTGAGTTAAAGTTATAAGATGGAGAAAATTGTTAAGTATATATAGCACCATATATGCTAATTCAAATGGTTCTGTTAAGAGGTTGCTTTGAGTTGTAAGATTGAGAGAATTGTGACTATGTATACCAATATTTATGTTAACCTGTTAATGGTAATGATGAAGCTAAGGGATTCTTTTAGTTTGTAGTTGCCTTTAGAGTTTTTGGTTTAGAAAGGGCTTGAGGCAGCTAAGACTGCTGTAGTCACCTTGGACCTAATTCAAAAGAGAAATGCCATCTTTATCATCCTCTACTTCCATATTTGGAGGTGTAACAGCTATGAAGATTGCTGAAAGCCATTAATAACTATTTTTTATATATTAAGAAAGGGGAACTGTAGGAGCCTGTTCTCAGGTTCCTCATGGCTTTACCCAGCATGTCCGCATAGAGGATGATTAGGACCACAGGCCTGAGTGCAGGTGTCTGAGATGGTCTGCACTTGACTGTGCTGAGGGAGAAGGTCTTTTGCTCCACATCTTGGTGTCTCTATGAAAACCCTGGGGCAGAGACAGTTGGGGCCTATTGGAAAAGGTTCCAGGCCCTCTCGAGGCTATCCTTTATTTTCTATCTGTTTATCTCCACAAGATTCTCTGCAATAAATCCTTCTATCTAATATTTCCTGCTGCTCAAACTCAAGAAAACTCTGGGGAGCTGTGGGGTTGGTGGGTAAATGCCCCACAGCATATAAAGCAGCTTTAAGGCTGCTGGCTGAAATGGTTCAACCTCATGGACTACTCCAGCTGGGACTTCATTATTATCCCAATTTTCTCAAGGTCCCCCCAAAGATAATGACACCCTTAGACAACAGAAAATAGTCTACAGAATGATGCCCACATTTGCAAAATATTGGTTATTGATATTTTTTATTATTTAAGGGGTTTTGATTACAGTTGTTATTGGTAATGGTCAGAAAAAAAGTGAACACAGGAGATTAGAATCAGGAATCTTGTTCTGAAAATAAAAAAGGGGGATGTAGAAATGATAGGATAAAAGGGTAGAATATTGAATCTACTTTAATAAAAAAACTATTTAGCTCAAAATATTTTATATTCGTATGGATTTTGGTACATTGATACAAATTTAAAGTTATTTTTACTATATTAAATGTATGTTTCTATTCTTATTATGCTAATGCAACTCAGTTTAAAATGTATTGTATAATTAAGAAATATAGATTAACAGTCATCTATAGTAGTCAAAATTATACTCACATTAGGTATGTTCTCAAGATCATACGCAGATATATTTAGATGATAGAAGATAGATAGATGATAGATAGATAGATAGATAGATAGATAGATATAGACAGACAGATGATCTTCAGACAAGTGAAAGACCTACAGAATATGGCATTTAATATGTTTAATAACTGTAGCATTAATTCTAATTGGTCTCAATAATAAAAACTGAGAATCAGTTATCAGGGTGAAAGGTGAAAGATGAGAGAAGCAGAGCATTCAGCCACTAGAAATATTTCTTACCTCTAGGAATTCTCAGACTGACACAGCTAAGCTCCTGTCTCCACTCAGCCATGTTTCTTCCTGTTTCCTCCTCCCAAGTGCTGGGATTAAAGGTGTGTGCTACCACTGCCTCACCTCTAATGGCTAGCTCTGCACTCTGATCTTCAAGCAAGCTTTATTTGTGAGAGCACAAACAAAATATCTCCACATTTCCCCCTTTCTTTGTGTAAAATAAAATAGAACCTTGTAACTAATATAATAAAAACTAAATACAATAAGTACAATATATGTAGGCAATAAATAAATCAACAATGTCTAGTCCACTAACAATTGACAAATTCAGAGAAAATACTCCATATCTATTCTATCTTGGTGAGTCCAAAATATTGTACTTTCTATACTAACTTTCATTATCCAAACTATCTTTTTTTTTTTTTTTTTGATTTTTCAAGACAGGGTTTCTCTGTGTAGCTTTGCGCCTTTCCTGGGACTCACTTGGTAGCCCAGGCTGGCTTCGAACTCACAGAGATCCACCTGCCTCTGCCTCCCAAGTGCTGGGATTAAAGGTGTGCACCACCACCGCCCAGCCCCCAAACTATCTTTTAATATATCTCAACATTATACACTTTACACCTCTTTAGTGGATTTCTTTTCTGAATCTGGTAACAAGGAAAACTATAGCTATAAATTCTTTAACTCCACCAGAGACCTGACAAGGAGATAACATTACCTGAATAAGCAGGAAGTACAAGCATGCAACTTCCAAAAAATATGGGAAATGACAGAAATAGCTGGTTACCTAGACAGTCACCCAAAGTTCCTTTCCAATATCGGAGCATCCATCTTTGGCCTACAGGCCTACCCTATCTGACAGACTTATCTTTGAAGCAGGATTTTCTGAAGGACTATCCTACCTTGTATTAGCAAAGTTTAACAATCCTTTCTTTTGTGTCCTGTTTGTCCCACTTGGACAGCTAACTGTTGTCTGTCAAGGCAAGGGCATTATCTTGCCCAGTGGCTAACTTTTGCTTCAAAGAAGGTAAATTCTATATGTAGTTTCTTTGGTGCCCATCATCTTCTCTGAAGTAGATTGGTCCTGCCAGGAGCAGACATGGCTCATTGTCATTAAAAAACAGCAACAGCAACAACAACAAAAAAATGTGTTGTTAAAACATCTTAAATGCCATATTCTGCAGATCTCTGAATTGTTTGATGATGACCTATCTATTTATAATATATCTATTTGACCTTGAAAACATACCTAATATGACTACAAGTTTGATTGTAATAGGTGGTTAACTACTAACTTGCATTTCCTTATTATCCTAAATAGTTGATAATAATAACTTTAAAGATCTAGAAATTTCCATTACATTGTCAAATGAGCTGCATAGATATAATACTTTGAACAAGAGTAGAAATATATGTACAGTATGTTGTAACAAAAAAACCCTTAAATTTATGTCAATATACAAAAATTCATATCAATATAAAATATTTAAAACAAGTAGTTGTTTTTTAAAAGTACATTTAATAATCTACCCCTTTATCCTATCATTTCCATATCCACACTTTTAGATTAGATTTAGAATCCACATTAGTAGATTCAATAATCTACCCTTTTATCCTATCATTTATGTATCTCCCTTTTTCTTTTTTCAAAACAAGAACCCTGAATCTAATCTCCTTTGTTTAGCTTTTTTAAATGACTACCAAAACAACTTATGAACAACCACCCTAAACAATGACAAACATCCATAACCCATTAAACAACCAAAAACCACCCACTCCACCTCTTGGGAATGTGGGCATCATGTTCTTAAAATTACTTCCTGCTCTCTTGGGTGACATCATCTTTAAAGGATCCTGAAAAGAAAAAGTTGGGTTACTTGTCAAGTTCTGGGAGAGGGAGTTGTATCATTTGTTGCCCAGTCTCTGTATAATGGAAAAATGCTAGACTTGTCCCAAGTCCTGGCTTGAATAATCTGTGAGACTGGATTATCTCAGCTAGCTACCTTGAGATTGTTCTGAGAAATTTGTAGTCCAAAGCCAATCTTTAGGTGGTATTTTTCAGCTCAGTAGTTTTATCACAGTCCTGGTGAAATCATCATTGTGGGGCCCCATCATCCTTTTGGAGACTTCAAAGGTTGCTGTTAGGTGTGGTCATGGTTTGCTGCCAAAAATTTAATATTTTGAACATCATATTCAACAGATCTTAAAGAGGTTATTAAAGGATCAATATTTATTATGTACATCCAGAGTACAAAAACTTAATTTCTAGTTACTTGATAGAGACTCAAACCTGAAATCATGTACAGGAAACTACATGAGCTTTTTCTAGAATTAGTTAGTACTCTATATGATCATTGATATTATGACAAAAAGTTTAATATATATATACTGATCTTATAAATTTTGAGATAATAGTCATACCTTAAGAAAAGCTTTAAGGAGTCAAAATAAAGCCAAAGGATCATGAGATTAATAGGAATAGAATAGTCCCTTAGTTTTGGCTTTTCTTCTGTCCCATATCAGGTGGCTCTTCTAAAATGAGATAGAGATTTTGGATTTTACTTTAACAAGCATGCTTATCTTTAGAGAAGGAGAGAGCCACACTCCAACTACAAAGCCAGCTTTAATTTTTAACTGGACTAGGACTACAAAAAGACCATTTTCTTTATGTGTCTGTAGAGAACAGCAGAAACAAACATTTAGGAAGATTTATGAAGTTTTATCCTGTTGAAAATGTGATATATCAATAAGCCAATTTACTCTTTTTCTTTGGACACTTTTTTCTGGATGATTTGTCCTTTTTTTTTTTTCACATGTGTCATTTGTCCAGTGGTATTCAGATTCCTTAGCTGGATGCCTTTATTCTCTTGAAAAGACAAAAACAAAACCCTTCACCAATCCTAATTTTAGGGAAATTTCCTTTTTCCATGTTATATCTGATCAAGGGAGAAGCATTTGTTAGTTGAAGTTTCCTTTTGCCATATCATATTTGATCAAGTGAGAAGCATTTATTAATCATATGATATAGGAGGAATGTAGCCGGCATGCTGAAAAAAAAAAAAAAAAACCACAGCTGTTCCCACTGATCCAAGTTAGAATCTGCTGTTGCACTTGGTGATTGGTGACAGATGACTATCAGAATGCTGGGGGCCAATGACAAAAAGATAGCACAGCTAAGAGAGTCTCTAGTTGTCAATGGGAAATCGAGAGGGAATATATATGCTTGCCCCATATCTGCAATAAATTATTCCACTGCTTGCTTCTCCTCTGACTCCCAGTTTCTGTGTCCTTGATACCACACCTTCTCACATCCTCCCCAAGGGGTGTCCAGATAGGGCCACTCACAATAGTATAAGTTAGTTTAGATTGAATGGTCATGCTGGTTGATGAAGTATCATCTCTTGTAATTAAGAGGTCTCTCTTGTTCAAATCAAACCTTTATCAGTTTTATCTTTAGTTTATCTTCTGCTTGAGAAACAAAAGTAAAACCTCTTCCCCAACATAACACATATCCTCGTTTCCATTCTGTGGTCAGTACATCTTTATGTATACAGGGTGATTTAATTCTGTAGTTTCTTCTATTACCCAATGTCTCTCAGAAGCTATTGTTCCTTTCTCATTAGCACTGAGAAAATTCAAAGTTAATAGAGCATTATGTAATCTCTTTTTAGGGATTTTGTTATCCCTTCCTGTTTATTTGCCATTGAACCCTTTAGAGCTCAATTTTATCTTTCTGTGACTGCTTGGCCTATAGGATTGTGTGGTATACCAGTAACATGCCTTATATTGTAATAAGCAAATAACTGTTTCATTTTTCCAGAGACATATGCTGGAGCATTGTCAGTTTTAATTTATACAGGTATGCCCATGATGGCCATAACTTCAAGCAAATGTGTGATTACAGAATCAACCTTTTCAGAACTCAAAGAATTCACCCATTGAAACCTTGAACTGATAACAATGGTGTGTTGTACATATTTTAAATTTCCAAATTCTACAAAATGAAACATATCCATCTGCCAGATTTCATTCCTCTGAGTACCCTTTGGGTTACTTCTTGCAGGTAGTGGAGTTATATAAAAAACAAGTATATTATTTCCTTATAATTTTCTTGGCTTGTTGCCCAATGATAGAAAAAATCCCTTTTCAAATCCTTGCTATTGACATGTTTTTTTAAATGAAACTCTGATGCTTCCAGCACATTTCCTATCAATAATTGATTAATTTATTCATTACCTTGTGCTAGAATGCCTGGCAGACACATATGAGATCAGATGTGTGCTATATATAAGGAATGATTGCTGTTCCTGATTATTTCTTGTGACTGAATAAATAACGAATTTAATTCTCATCAGGAATAAATTCAACAGTTTTAATGTGTAAAACATCTCTTTCTGCATACTGAGAGTCAGTAACTATTTTAAGAGCTTCTATAACATTCATCAATACCATAAGAATAGCATATAATTCTGACTTTTGAACAGAATCATAAGCGTTTTGAGCCACATTACATAAATTTTCTGATTTGTGACCTGCCTTCCCTTATTTAGAATGTAGGTGATCCAGATATTGGTGTTCCCCATACAATGTGAGGAAGGATTCAGTTAGTTCTCTAGAAATTGAATTCTCTTGCTTTTGGGATATTTGTTATTAATCTCTCTAAAAAAAAAAAAAAAACTATTGCAATCTCTTTACTGAGGCTCACTTTCTGCCCATAATTTGTTAATTTCATCATTAGAAAAAGGTACTGCAATTTCTGTTGGGTCTACTCTTGCTAATTGATGAAATCATATATTTTTTTTTAGAATCAGCTCATAGACCTTGTCCACATAAGTTTTCAATTTTTTACTCTGTTTCTGTGGTAAAAATATCCATTCTAAGATATATCTTCCCTCTGCATTAATATTCCTGTAGGAAAATGCATATAGAGTAAAATAACCAAAATGCAATCAAGCTCTGGTCAAATGATCCACATGTGCATTGTGAAATTTATTTTCCACCAAAGCCAATTCTCTATCAGTTTCAGTTAATAATGCTTTTGAACTATTTAAGTCTTTGTCACCATTCAAAGTTTTGAACAAAATAATCAGTTCTTGATTTTCTACTCCAATAGTCATCTCTAGATAGAACATGTCTCCTAGCAATCTTTGAAAATCATTAATAGTCCATAATCTATCTCTCCTAATTTGCACGTTTTGGAATCTATTTTTCTGTAGACCAATTTATATCCTAAATAATTGATAGAACCTCCTCCTTGTATTTTTTCATGAGCAATTTGTAATCAACAAGGCAAAATTTTCCTTACTTCTTCAAACATTCTTCTTAAAGTATTTAAATTTGAGTCACCTAGTAAAATATCCTCCATGTAATGGTAAACTACACATTGAAGAAATTGCTTACACATTATTTCCAATGGCTGTTGTACAAAATATTGGCACAGAGTAGGGCTATTTAACATTCTGTGGGAGCACCTTCCATTGATATCTCTTAGCAGACTGAGAATTATTATAAGTAGGCACCAGGAAAGCAAATTTTCCCCCATCTTTGTCTTGTAAAATTATAGTAAAGAAAAAGTCTTTTAAATCAGTAACTATAAGATGAAATTCTTTAGGTAACAGAGAAGACAAACAAATTCTAGACTGTACAGAGCCCATTGTTGAATCACCTTATTAACAGGTCTTAGATCTGTTACCATTCTCCATTTTCCAGATTTCTTTTTAAGAAATCCTTGGAGGAGAATTCCAAGGGCTGGTTGATTTTTCAATATGTTGACCATTTAGCTGCACCTGTATTAGCTGTTCTACAGCCTACAGTTTCTCTGATGTTGAAGGCCATTGCTTAACCCATACAGGTTTGTCTGTCAACCATTTTATAGGTAGGGCTGTTGGTGCCTTTGAACAACCAGTTGCTGTTGTGCCCTGTTCTTGTACAACCTGAATGGTTGATAACTGTTCTTTACAATACCTTCTATTATTTTGCCAGAAACATACATTAATTTATGGTTTGATCCTGAGATTGGAGGAATGTTAATCTGAGTATTGCATTGCTGTAACAAACCATAACTCCATAAGTTCAATGGTATATTAGCCACATATGGCTTTAATTTTTCTCTCTGTCCTTATGGCCCTATACATTTGACACATCTTACACTCTGTTTTACCAACATTCCAGTCCTTAAAAACTGAACACTTATCTCCTGAAGAGGCCAATTTGGATGGCAAAAGTCTGTACAATTATTCTTACATCCTATGTCTACAAGCCATTCAATGATGATGTCCTGCCATCGAATGTCATTCTGTATACTGTGAATATGTGTTGCTCTGATTGGTTGATAAATAAAGCCATTTGGTCTATGGCAAGGCACCTTAGAGGCAGGCAAGAAATCTAGGCAGAAAAACAGGAAAGAGAAAGGCAGAATCTGGAGGAGATGTCAGCAACCTGCCCAAGGAGGAACATGTAATGGAACACAGGCAAAGCCGTAGAACATGTGGCAATACATAAGTTAATAGTTATGGGTTAATTTAAGATATAAAAGCTGGCTATCAAGAAGCTTGAGCCATAGGCTGTGGCCATGCAGTTATATTTAATATAAGCCTCTGTGTGTTTACTTGGGGGATACATGTGGGAGAGATTTGTCCCAGCTATTAGAAGGCTGGGACACAGGAAAACTTCTGACTACAATGTCATTTATTTGTATTTTTAATTTTGGTCTTTGTTCATTTATAGATGTTTGCCAAAATATTTCCTTTATAGTGTCTCCTGAATTTTTGTTCTCTCTCTATAGCTGTTTTATCATCCAGAGCAGTGTGGTTTTTTACAATCAACAATAGATTATTTAATTGCTCTTGGAAGGAGTTTATTCCATGGTGATAGGAAATGACTGAACTGAATTTGACATGGGGGCCTGGTGAGAGGCCCCTCAAGGCATTTCCTGATGGCAAAGGATTGCCTTGATTGTCTCTTGTTAATCTACATTCATTAGTGCAAATGTCTGTCTTTGCCCCACCGTTTACATACTCCAGAAGGGAAGGATGTTCTGTTGTGATTATTCTTAGAAAAAAAATTGTTTCTAGGAATGCTTGCTTACAATCCCTTTTTAGGTGACCTTGTTTACTTCAATTGAAACACCTGACATTTCAATTTTTCTTCAAACCTCTGAAAATCGTATCTCTTATCCAAGCATCATCACAGCTATAAGATTCAATATTGATTGTATAGCAGATCTAATACTTTAATGGTGCTGATCTTAACTTTAAAAGCCCAATTATCTTTTTGCATTGTGCATTAGCATTTTCAAATGCCAGAGATGCAATTATTATTTGTCTAGCTTCTGAATTTGATATCATTCTATTTACTGCTGAAGTCAATCTTTGTAAAGAATGAGTAAAGGTTTCTTTTGGGCCATATATAACTTTAGTAAATGACTCAATTTTCTTTCCTACTTCTTCAATTCTGTCCTAAGCATTCATGGTTGCTGTGTGGCATAAAGCCAGGGTGTGGTCATCATATAGAGATTTCATTTGTACATTAGCATTTTCTCCCTCTCCAAGAAGTTGGTCTTGGGAGAGTTTCATTCCTCTAGCCCTACTTCATTGTTCAACGGTCTTAGCCTCATCTTTTTACCAGGTCCTCCACTGTAATTGAGGACCAGCCTCCAAGATTTCTGTAACCAAATATCTCCAGTCTTGAGGAATAATTCTATTACAAGATGACCATGAGTTTAACATGTGCTTCACAAAAGGTGAATGCATGCCATATGAGACTCTCACTTCCTTGAATCTCCTTAAATCTAACATTTCCTCAGGAGTCCACTCAGCTCCTACACAGCCTTGGGGATATGTATCATTTGACAATTCCTGTATGGTTACTAGATAAATTAAAGTTGGCTATTTGAAAGCCTTCGGCTGTTCTTCTCTAACCTTATAATGCAGTGCTGATATTGGTTCTCCTTTAAATTTCTGTGTGCATCTAAATATCTCTATGATCTGTTTTAATGAGTTTTTCTAAAACTTGTATCTCAGCACTCATATTAACCAACTTTTTAAATGATGAAACAAAAATGATCAAATAGAAAATATCTGTAATGGACATTGTATTAATCCCATCTAAATTAATTATCCTCCCATGTAATTGCTCCATTTTCAAACTGTGCATCCTGTAATCATACAGAGACCTAATAGTTTCCTTGTGACATGTGACAGTGAGATTCGTTTGCTTTTGACAGCACCAATTTACTTCAAATATGATGATGGGCACCAAAGAACCTTCATATGGACTTTGCCCAAATGGTTAGCTTTTGCCATAAAGAAAGCAAAGAAACTGCCCTTGTCTCAATTGCTGACAGTATACTGCTATGGGATGTTGTGTATGGCAAATGTGTTGCTCTGATTGGTCAATAAATAAACCCTGATTGGCCAGAGGCTAGGCAGAAAGTATAGGCGGGACTAACAGAGAGGAGAAAAGAAAGAACAGGAAGGCAGAAGGAGTCACTGCCAGCTGCCACCAGGACAAGCAGCATGTGAAGATGCTGGTAAGCCATGAGCCACGTGGCAAGGTAAAGATTTATGGAAATGGATTAATTTAAGCTATAAGAACAGTTAGCAAGAAGCCTGCCACGACCAGTTTGTAATCAATATAAGTCTCTGTATTTACTTGGTTGGGTCTGAGTGGCTGTGGGACTGGCAGGTGACAAAGATTTGTCCTGACTGTGGGCAAGGCAGGAAAACTCTAGCTACAGTATACTGTGCAAACTAGACCAGTAGTATGCAAAGGAAAGTGACTGCCAAACTTTGCCAAGGCAAAGTAGTGCAGTCTTTCAAAATTCCCTGCTTCTCAGAAATGTTTGTCAGATATACCAAACCTGTAGGCCAAAGTTGCATGACTAAACAGTATAGAATAACCTAGGGTGACTCTCCAGGCAGTCAGATATTCCTGTCATTAGGTAACATTTCATCCTTTTGGAATCTTCGATGGAGTTACAGGCTAAATAATTACACTTAAAATTTTCTTTAGTTATGATAAAAAGGTAAATTAGAGATGAAACTTTAGACTCACAAAGATAAGTTAGATAATAGAATATTTTCTATGATTTTGCCAAATACAAGTAGACTGGATATTGTAACTAATTCTTACTTAATAACTGATTTTGTTGTATATAGTTTACTATGTTAAAGTTGAAACATTCCTTTTTATTATTTAGACATAAAGTGGGGCAGGGTGGCAGTGATGCATGCCTTTAATCACAGCACTTGGAAGGCAGAGCCAGGTGGATTTCTGTGAGTTCAAGGCCAGCCTGGTTTACAGAGTGAGATCCAGGACAGGCACCAAAACTACACATAGAAACCGTCTTGGAAAAAAAAAAAAAAGAGGGAGACAATGCTGTGGAATAATCCTTCCATACACTGTAAATTATGTTGTATCTTGTAGATGTAACCAACCATCTTATTAAATAAGAAACACAGTGCCAATACAGAGATGGAAGCCAAGAGGTCAGAGCAATAGCTATGAGATAAAAACTATACCCTTCACTATGGCTGTTGCACTACCTCTCCGAAAAAGAGACCCATTTCCTGTGTGTCTGTCTTTTTTTATAGTGTTTCTGTTCTGCATTCTCGTTGCTTGTAAACCCAACCACATGACCTCCTAGTCACTGCCTGTCTGTACAAACCTCCAGGTCTTCTATGGTTGGTATTGAGATTAAAGGCATGTGTCTCTATGCTGACTGTATCCTTGAACACACAGAGATCCATTTAGCTCTGCCTCCCAAGAGCTGGGATTAAAGGCATGCACCACCACCCAGCTTCTGCTAAGGCTTGCTATTAGCTCTGACCCCCAGGCAACTTTATTTATTAACATACATATCACATTTTAGTACAAATAAAATATCACCATAGTGACTGATTTAATAAAAAAGCTGACTGACCAATAGGTAGACAGGATAAGTTTAGGTAGGAAAATCAGACTAAGGACACTGGGAAGAAGGGTGGAGCCAGAGGAGTTGCCAGTGAGACATGGAGAGGAAAAAGGAGGTGCAAGTTAAAAGAAAAGTAATGCCACATGGCAGAATGTAGATTATTTCACTTAGCAGTGTTATCCATTTTCATCCACATTGTCATAAATGACAGAGTTAATATTTTTTGCAAGTAAATACTTCTCAATTAAGTGTGTATATTACATTAAAAACATCATGTGTCTACTGAGCTTAAGTTCCAGGAAAGCCAGAGCTACAGAGAAAGCATTTTTAAAACAAAAGAAAGCAAAACAAACAAACAAAAAAAGCAAATTGTGTGTCTTTGTGTGTATCTGTGTATGTACACAAAGAAGTATATGCAGGTGTCTGAAGAGAAGAGAAGATATAAGAGTCTTATATATAAGGGATAATTCCTATTCCTGGTTGTTTCTTGTAACTGAATAAGTAACAAAGTTAATTATGACTCATTAGGTATAAATTCTGCAGTCAGTAACTATGTTTAGAGGTTCAGAAAAACCCATTAATACCATCAGAATAGCATGTATTTCTGATTTTTGGACAGAATTATAAGGACTTTGAACCACTTCACTTAAATTTTCTGATTTTTAACCTGTCTTTCCTTGTTTATTTTCATCTGCATAAAATGTAGGGGCTCCAGATATGGCTATTACCTGTACAATGTCAGGTAAAATGCAGTTAGTTCTCTGTATAAGTTTAATTCTATGGCTTTGGGATTTTTGTTGTTAATCTCTCCCCAAATAATTGCTTCAAGCTCTTTGACAAGGTTTACTTTCTGCTCATAATTTGTCAATTTCATCATTAGTTAAAGGCACTACAATTTCTGCCATGTCTATTTCTGCTAATTGACAAAGTCTCAAATTTCTTTTTAAAATCAACTCAGAGATCTTTTCCACATAAGTTTTTTAAATTTTCACTGTGTTTCTTTGACAGAAATATCCATTCAAATATATCTTCCCTCTATATTAAAATTCCTGTAGGAGAATGCTTAGAGGGTAAAATAACCAAAATGTAATCAAGCTTTGGATCCATATGATCTACATGTGCATCCTGTATTTTCTTTTCCACCAAGGTCAATTCTCTCTCAGCTTCAGCTGATAATTCTCTTGGATTATTTAAGTCCTTGTTACTCTCTAAAGTTTTGAACAAATTATTCAGTTCATCATTTTTAACCCCAAGAATAGTCTGTAGATGAGAAATGTCTTTGAATAATCTTTGAAAGTCATAAAGAATTTATAATTGATCCCTCCCAATTTTCACCTTTTGGGGTCTAAATTTTTTTGTTTTGTTTTGTTTTTTAAAACTCAATTAAATTTTAATTCAGTTAATATCAAATCTCATAAAAAAATTTTCCCTTAAAATACTAAGTTTAAGGGAATTTTTTCTTTTGCTTTTTTTCCCCCATTTTTCTTTATTAAGAAACTTTCTACTCACTCTACATACTATCCACAGATCTCCCCTCCTCCCTCCTCTCACCTTCCTGCCCTCCCTCCCAAGCCACCCCACATCCCCACATCCCCCAAATCAAGGCCTCCCATTGGGAGTCAGCAGAGCCTGGCACACTGAACCTAGGCAGGTCCAAGGCCCTCCCCACTGCACCAAGGCTGTGCAAGGCATCACACCATGGGCACTGGGCTCCCCAAAACCTGCCCATACAGCAGGGATGGATCCCAATCCTTGGGGTCTAAATTTTTGTAGACCTATTTTATATCCTAAATAATTAATAGAATCTCCTCTTTGTATCTTTTCAAGAGCAATTTTAATCCGCAAAAAGGCAAAATTTTCTTTACTTCTTCAAAAATTCTTTCTAAAGTATTTATATTTGAATCAGCTAGTAAAATGTCATCCATGTAATGGTAAATTGTAGATTTAAGAAATTGATCATGTATTACTTCCAATGACTGTCATACAAAATATTTGGACTATTTAGCTCTCTGTGTTGGAGAACCATCCATTGATATCTCTTGACTTGCTGGGAATTATTATAAGTATGTACCATGAAGGCAAATTTTTCTCTGTCTTTTTCTTGTAAGGATATTGAGAACAAAACAATCTTTTAAACTGATAACAATAAGAGGCTCTCCTTTGGGTAACAGAGAAGGCAAAGGAATTTCAGATTGTAAAGAGCCCATTGACTGAATTACCTTGTTAATTGCTCTTAGATATGTTACCATTCTCCACTTACCAGATTTCTTTGTAATAATAAATACAAAATTCCAAGGGCTCATTGATTCTTCAATATTCCGAGCATTTAACTGCTCTTCTACCAGCTCTTTTAAAGCCTGGAGTTTCTCTGTTATTAAAGGCCATTGCTGAACCCATACAGGTTCTGATAACCATTTTAAAGTTAGGGTTGTTGGTGTCTTTGGAAGATCAGCAGTTGTTTTGTCATGTTCTTGTACAATTCAGATGATCAGTGACTGTTTTTTATAATACCTTATAATATTTTTCTCAGAATCATATGTTGATTTATGGTTTGTTTCTGAGTTTGGAGGAATGTTAATCTGGGTATTACATTGTTGTGATAAATCATGACCCCATAGCTGCATAGCTATATTAGCCACATATGGCATTAATTTTCTTCTCTGTCCTTTTGGTACTATATATTCTATCCATCTCATGCTCTGTTTCACTTGAAATAATGTTCCAATCCCTAACAGATGAGCCTTTACCTCCTGAAAGGGCCCATTTGATGCCAAGATTCTAGTGCAATTATTGTTATGTCTGCACCTGTGTTTACAAGACCTTCAATGTGAAAGTCATTTATTCATATTTTTAATTTTGGTCTTTGTTCATTTATAGAAGTTTGCCAAAAAAATCCTTTATGATTTCTCCTGAATTTTTTTGTTCTCTCTTCTATAGCTCTTTTATCACCCCAAGAAGTATGTTTTGTTTTGTTTTTTACAATAGGCATTTGATTAATTGCTCGGGGAAGAGTTTTCTTTTATGATAGCATTAAAGGGCTGAACTAAATTTGCCACAGGGCCTACAAGAAGCCCCCCAGGGAGTTTCCAGATGGCAAAGGCAAATGATTACCTTGTTTGTCCCTTGTTGATCTTCATTCAGTAGTCCAATGTTTGCTTTACTACATCTGCATAATCCAGAAGGGAGGGGCATTCTGTTGGGATTGTTCCTTGAAAAAACTTTGTTTCTAAATCTGCCGTTTCCAGTTCCTTTTTAGGTGACCTTGTTCAACAAAATCAAAACACCTGGCATTACTATTTATCTTTAAATCTCTGGAAATCACCTCTTTTATCCAAGTTTCATCATGGTCATGATATTCAATATTAATTGTATCTCGGATCCATTCCTCCGAGGGTGCTATCTTGCCTTTAATGGCCTATTTTTCCTCTTGCATTGTGCATTAGCATTTTCAAAGGTCAGAAATGCAATAATTTTCTGTCTAGCTTCTGAATTTGGTATCATTCTATTTACTGCTGAAGACAGACTTTGTAAGAAATCAGTTAAGGTTTCTTTTGGGCCCTGTATAACTTTTGTAAATGACTCAATTTTCTTTCCTACTTCTTCAATTCTGACCCAAGCATTCTAGCTGCCATTCAGCATAAAATAAGGGTGTGGTCATCATATAAAGATTGTCTTTGTATATCAGCATAATTGCCTTCTCCAAGAAGTTGATCTTGGGAAATTTCCATACCTTTAGGCCTACACCATTGTTTAATTGTCTTAGCCTCATCTTTCCACCAGGTCCTCCATTGTAACTGTGGACCAGCTTTTAGGACAGCTGTAACCAAATCTTTCCAGTCTTGAGGGATAATTTTATTACAATTTGACCATGAGTTTAATCTCTGTTTTACAAATAGAGAATGCATACCATATGATATTATAGCATCTTTGAATCTCCTCAAATCTGACATTGGCCCAGGAGTTCAGGCAGCTCTTACATAGCTTGAGCATTTGGCAGCTCCTGTAAGGTTACATGATAGATTAAATTTGGCTGTTTGAAAGCCTTAAGCTCTTTCTCTGTAACCATATAATGCAATGCTGAGATTGGTTTACCTTTAAATTCTTCTGTCTGTGTCTGAATTTCTCTATGATCCATTTTAACAAGTTTTTATAAAACTTTTATCTTGGAATTCACATTAATCAACTTTCTTAGTGATAAAACAAAAATGATCAAACAAATACAATTTATAGTTGATGTTGTATAAATCCCATCAACATTAGTTATCCTTTCATTTGATTGTTTCATTTTCAGACTGCCTAATGTGTTATCAAACATAGACAAAGTTCCCTCCATTGTAAAAATGTTTCCCATTTTTTAATGTGGGAAAAAATACCTCTTTTATCAAATTTCTCCTTTTAAGATATCTTAATTGACTCACCAAGTTTGCCAACTGTGATGATTCAGATGTGAGGCTGACAGCTTCTCTGTAGAACAGTAGAAGCTTGAGTGGATTTCAAGGCAGTTACTTAATGTAGTAGCAGCCAAAGTTGGAGATCCAGGGAAAGCCCACAACTCACCAGGAAAGAAGAAGCCAAAGAGACTCTGGCCCACATGGGGTGGAAACTTCAACTTCGTGCAGCTCAGGGCTGAGCTGAGTCCTACAAGGCCACAGGGTGTGGTGATATTGTGTTCCCCAATATATTGTGCACTGCAATATACTTATCTGGGATCAGAGAACAGAACAGCCACTAGATATAGAGGCCAGAAAATGGTGACACACACACCTTTAATCCTAGCATTCCAAAAGCAGAGATCCATCTGGATCTCTGTAAAGTTCAAAGCCACACTGTGAACAGCCAGGCATGGTGACACACACCTTTAATCCCAGGAAGTGATGGCAAGAAGCAGAAAAGTATATAAAGTGTGAGGACTAGGAAATAGAGCCTTTTTAAGTTTTTAGGCTTTTGAGCAGCAGTTTAGCTGAGATCCATTTGGATGAGGACACAGAGGCTTCCAGTTTGAAAAAACAGGATCAGCTGAGGAATTGGCAAGGTGAGGTCACTGTGGCTTGTTCTGCTTCTCTGATCTTCCAGCATTCACCCCGATATATCTGGCTCCCATGTTTTTTATTTATAAGACCTTTTAAGATTCATGCTACAACAGGCAAGTGGCTTTTTTTGTGAATTTGTGCCACAAACATTGATTGCCAGATATAACATGAATATTAAAAGGTCTTATCAAAAAAAAAAAAAAAAAAAAAAAAAAAAAAAAAAAAAAAAAAAAAAAAAACAAAACAAAAAAAAACAGAGCCAGATATTGGGATGGAAGCTGAAAGATCAGAGAAACAGAACCAGACACATTCTTTCCTCTATGAAATCCTCAGCCTCAAGAGTGAGACTTCCTGTTTAATCATGCCTTATATATCTTTCTGTGTCTTGCCATCTTACTTCCTTTCTAGTGCTGAGATAAAAGGTGCATGTGCTTCCCAAACATTTGGTAGCAAAGGCATGAGATGTCAAGTGCTGGCTTTAAAGGCAAGTGCTACCACACCTGACTCCGTTCCCAGTGTGGCCTCAAACTCTCAACAATCTTAATAGATCTCTGCCTCCTGAATGCTAGGATTAACGGCATGTGCTACCACTGCCTGACCTCTATGTTTAATATAGTGCCTGGCTTGGTTCTCTGATCCCCAGGCAAGCTCTATTGGGGTACACAATATATCACCACAGGAGCAGGAGTTACAGATGATTGTAAGATGAAAAGGAGACTGTGATCCCCTGGAAGAGTAGCAAGCACTCTAATTTTCCTCTCTTTCTTTCTTTCTTTCTTTCTTTCTTTCTTTCTTTCTTTCTTTCTTTCTTTCTTTCTTTCTCTCTCTCTCTCTCTCTCTCTCTCTCTCTCTCTCTCTTTCTTTCTTTTTTTGCAAGTGGTTCTTATTTAGAAATCATTGTCTACCTCAATGTTCTGGTTCTTTTTTCTGTTTTATCACATCAGTTTCATAGTTTTTATGGGTCTTCCATTTAGCTTCTTGATTCATTTTGACAATAAGAAAGATCTAATTCAATTCTTCTGCTATGATTGTTGTTTTCTCAGCACATCTTTTTGAAGGAACCATCCTTTATTTAATGCCCTTGGAGTCTTTACCAGAAGTCAACCTTCTGTACTGGATACAATTATCTTGGATACTCAGAAAGCTGAACTTAGAGGGTTATATGAGCTCATAAGTTTGAGAAGAGCTAGGGCAAAAATAGAGGTCCTGAGAAAACACAACAAAATAAAGTACACATGGGCTGTAAATATGTGATTTTCTCAAATTTTTACTCTATTCCTTTGATTTTGATGTCTGTTTTTTTTTTTCTAGCACCACACTATTCTGATCACTGTAGTTTGCCTATGTGTTTTGAAACCTAGTATTTGATCTCAAATATTTACCTCAGGATTGCTGTTCTCTAGGTACTCTTGGTTCATATTAATTTGTTTTTCCTTTCTCTAGAAAATGTCACTAGCATTTTGATGGGAACTATGTGGAATATGTAAATAGCTTTGGAGAGTGTAGCTATTAGCAATACCAATTATTTTCACCTATAAGCATGGGTATCTTTCTATTTCTTATGAACTCCATAATTTCTTCCACTTTTCTTTTTCTTTCATTGTAGACATTTTTCACTTCCTGGCTTAAACTGATTCACAACTAATTTATTTTATTGTGTGTGTATATTGTGAATGGTGCCTGTTTTGAAATTTTTTCATTCAGTTAGTTGGTACATAAAAGTATTTTTATGTTGACTTTGTACATGGAAACTTCAGACATTTTTAATAGATCTGGGATTCTCTATACAGAAGGTAGATTTTGGAGCATTGGCAAGCCTATTGTATTATTTTTTTCTTTCCATATTTTTACTGTGAAGACTTTCAAGATTTTTTTCTCTTGTAACTAGTTTTTGGTGACATGGCTCTAGGTGCTGTGGTATGGTTGTATTTTGCTTGAGGTTGCCTGAGTTTCTGTGGGCTTATGTCCTTTCTTGCATTAAAAAAAGCCATACTTTTGCCTAGTATTTTTTTCAACAACTCCTTCCCAATGTCAACCTACTCTCATTAACCATCTTTGTATCTTTCACATAGCTTATTGAGGTGTTCATTTGTTTTGTTTTTCTCTATTTTGTACTGCTGATTTCAAATTCAGACCTCTCTTTTCTGCTGTATCTAATTTTCACTTTCCCTCATTCTACACATTGAGCATATTGTATATTTTAGCTCTAGAATTTGTACTTGTATCTTTACATCTTTATGTATATGCACTTAGATCTTTATATCTTCTCTATTATACTTTATTTTCTTATTAGAGTATATGTATGTTCATAATAACTTCTAAAATTTGTTTTTCTAATGATTCCATTATCTCATTTATTTCTATGTATGCCATTTTGATTAAGTTTTTGTGCTGGTTATATTTTGATGGACATTTGACATTTTGTTTTCTATACTGTTAAGAATTAAGCATAGACTTGTTAAGATATAAATAATGACACAGCATGGAGCTTAAATGTTCTTTCACGTGTGTTGCACTTATTGAAAAAGTGTCATCTGGAGAGGTTGTGGGAACATTAAGAAGTGAGGTTTAATGGCAGTGGTTGGGTCTTCAGGTCATCAAATGAATGTATTTGAAAGTGATATTGGGTCACCAGCCTCTTCATTTGCTCTCTGGTCAGGAGCTGAGGAATTTTGTTGTATCATGTGCTTTTGCCATATTCTGCCCTAACACTGACTGAAAAGCAATGGGGGGCCAATTGGTCACAGATTGAAGGTTCTACATTATTTCAGATATCTGTTACATTAATGTAACCCTAACACAAACCCACTGATTTTTAAATTTTTTTCCTGTGTATGATTGGGAGTTTTGCCTGAATATATTTCTGCGCACTATGTGCATCCAGTGCCCACAACTGCCAGAAGAGGGCACCAGATACCCTGGGGCTGGAGTTGCAGATGGTTGCCAGGCCCCATATAGTTGCTGGGATTCAAACCTGCATCCTCTGGAAGATCAACTAGTGCCCTTAACTGTTGAGCCATCTCTTCAGCCCACTCCACCCCATTACCTTCTTAAAAACTACACTTATTTATGAGGTGTTCTGTTGTGTGACAGACTTTCCCTGGAGAGAAACACACTTTACTCATCTACAGAAAAGAAACCCATGATAGACCAAAGTAACAATTGTACCAAAGTCCAACTTGGTGAACCAGTGAGATTTTTCTTTTACTTACAGGAGCAGGAATGACTCAAAAGCAGCTGCATCACCAGTAACATGAGTGGCCACTCATAAAAGCTGCAACCATAAAAGTTTCTATACAGCTTGCAGGGAGTTGGTCATCTAAGAATCCTTCCTCTATGAATCTTGCCTGTTCAGTCTCTTCCCCTAGCAGTTATTTACTTCTTTTTGAACTGCTGGGGCAGGGGTGTGTAGGTCCAAGGAGAATCTTGCAGATTTCTTTTTCTGACACCTATGAACTTTTGTTTAACTCCTGAGTCTCATGAGCCTCTTTTCCCCTCTTAGAGGTAATATTTTAATCCCAAGGAAACTGTCATAACTTAACCACATTTTTATCCACATTGTATAGATGAAGATACTTAGTTTCCCAAAGACAAAAAGGTAGTCAGTGGAAATCCCATACAATTTCCACAACTAAATACAATACCAATCTCTGGACAGTGGAAGGATAGTAGATCATTATATGGTACCAATTAACAGAGGGATTGGGGATAATGGTGGCAATTACTTCTAGGATCAAAACTGTATAATTTTTTTATATCTATATTTTTATTTTACAATTAACTTAACTTCACATATCAGCCATGGATTCCCCCATCCTCCCTCCTCCCACCTCCTTCCCTTCCCCCCAATACACTCCCCATTCCCACCTCCTCCAAGGCAAGATCTCCCCTGGGGAGTCAGCCCAGCTTGGTAGACTCAGCCTAGGCAGGTCTAGTCCCCTCTTCCATACACCAAGGCTGAACAAAGTTTCCCAGCATAGGCCTCAGGCTCCAAACAGTCAGCCCATGCACCAAGGACAGGTCCTGGCTTCACTGCCTGGGGGCCTCCCAAACAGTTCAGGCTAATCAACTGTCCCACTTATCCAGAGGGCCCAGTATAGTTCCATGAAGGCTCCTCAGCCATTGGTTCACAGTGCATGCATCTCCACTAATTTGGCTATTTGTCCCAGTGCCTTTTCCAATCATGGTCTCCATATCTCTCACTCATACAATCCCTCCTCTCTCTTGCTGATTGGACTCCCAGAGCTCCACCTGGGGCTCTGACAGGGATCTCTGTATCAGCTTCCATCAGCCACTGGATGAGAGTTCTATCATGACAGTCAGGGTGTTCAGCCACCTGATCACCAGAGCAGGTCAGCTCATGCACTCTATATCATTGCCAGTAGTCTACAGTGGAGGTATCTTTGTGGATTTCTGGGGACCTCTCTAGCACTCTGTTTCTTCCTATTCCACTGGGGTCTTCATTCATCATGGTATCTCCCTCCCTGTTCCCCTATTCTGCTCCTGTTCCAGCTGAGAACTCCTGCTCCCTAAGCTTTCTTTCCCCCATCCCTTGCCCTCCATTACCCCCACCCTGTGCATGTAGATCTCATTCATTTCTCTGTCATTGGGTGATCCCTGTGTCATTCTGAGGGTTCAACCTCCCTCAAGACCCAGCTATACCACTCTTGGGCATATACCCAAGGAATGATCAATCATACCACAAGGACACATGCTCAACTATGTTCATAGCAGCATTATTTGCAATAGCCAGAACCTGGAAACAACCTAGATGCCCCTCAACTGAAGAATGAATAAAGAAATGTGGTACATATACACAATGGAGTACTACTCAGCAGAGAAAAACAATGACATCATGAGATTTGCAGGCAAATGGATGGAACTAGAAAATATCATCCTGAGTGAGATAACCCAGACTCAGAAAGACAAGCATGGTATGTACTTACTCATAAGTGGATACTAGATGTAAAGCAAAGGATAACCAGACTGCAACTCACAACTCCAGGGAGGCTACCTAGTAAAAAAAAAAAAAAAAAAAAAAAAAAAAAAACTGTAAAAATTAATCAGATATCTTTTGATCTGATGGAACCTATGCATGTCAATGTTTTTTAAAAAGAATATTTAATATATTATCTTTTTAGAGCAGATATTCAATCTACCTCTACTTTATCCCTGGAAGTTTGACTTTGATTCTTAGGTCGAGAAAAAGCAAATATAAATAAAAGAGAATTTTTATTTGTAACTAAGTTCAAATTCTATAGGTCAACCTATCTGTGGCTCAACTTTATGACTGTACCCATGAGATCCCTTCATGCTGCAGTGGCTCTAAGCTGTAATTGTACACCAGACCTCATCAGCTTTTTGAGTCTAGAATATTGTTTTGAAAATATACATTCTTTCATTTCTTCACATTTTTCTGCTCTACCTCATCAAAAATATCCAATCAGAATACATAATCAAAATCTTAGTGCCATGTAGTGGGTAGCTGTTCCAGCTTTGACCTAGAAGTCCTACCCCTAGTGAGGCTTCTGGTAACTGTCATGGCTACCTATGACCTGTCCCTGGTGTGGAGCAAAGATAGTAGCCCTTCAGAATCAAGATCTGGGTTGTTTCCAGGTTCTGATTATTACAAATAATGCTGCTATGAACATAGTTGAGCATGTGTCCTTGTGGTATGATTGAGCATTCCTTGGTTATTTGCCCAAGAGTGGTGTAGCTGGGTCTTGAGGGAGGTTGATTCACAATTTTCTAAGAAAACATCATATTGATTTCCAAAGTGGCTGTACAAGTTTGCATTCCCACCAATAGTGGAGGAGTGTTCCCCTTGCTTCACATTCTCTCCAACGTAAGCTGTCTTCAGTGTTTTTGATCTGATAAGTGTAAGATGGTATCTCAGAGTCATTTTGAATTGCATTTCCCTGATTATTAAGGATGTTGAGTAATTCCTTAAATGTCTTTCAGCTATTTGAGTCTCTTCTGTTGAGAATTCTGTTTAGCTCTATAGCCCATTTTTTTTTAATTGGACTGTTGTGCATTTTAATGTTTAATTTCTTGTGTTCTTTATATATTCTAGATATCAGCCCTCTGTCAGATGTGGTGTTGGTGAAGATCTTTTCCCATTCTGTAGGCTGTAGTTTTGTCTTATTGACCAGAAATCCACAAAGATACCTCTACTGTAGACTACTGGCAATGGTTGAGAGAATGCCTGAGCTGACCTGCTCTGGTGATCAGGTGGCTGAACACCCTGATTTCATGATAGAACTCTCATCCAGTGGCTGATGGAAGCTGATACAGAGATCACTAGCCAAGCCCCAGGTGGAGCTCCGGGAGTCCAATCAGCAAGAGAGAAGAGGGATTGTATGAGTAAGAGATATGGAGACCATGATTGGAAAAGGCACTAGGACAAATAGCCAAATTAGTGGAAATGCATGAACTGTGAACCAATCAATGGCTGAGGAGCCCCCATGGAACTGGACCAGGCCCTCTGGATAAGTGGGACAGTTGATTAGCCTGAACTCTTTGGGGGGCCCCCAGGCAGTGGAGCCGGGACCTGTCCTTGGTGCATAGGCTGGCTGTTTGGAGCCTGGGGCCTATGCTGGGACACTTTGTTCAGCCTTGGTGTATGGAAGAGGGGACTAGACCTGCCTAGACTGAGTCTACCAGGCTGGGCTGACTCCCCAGGGGAGATCTTGCCTTGGAGGAGGTGGGAATGGGGGATGGATTGAGGGGGAGGGATGGGGGTGGTAGGAGGGAGGACGGGGGAATCCATGGCTGATATGTGAAATTAAGCTAATTATATATATATATGAATCGAGATCCAGACATACTTGCTCTCTTGGTTCCTTGTGATCCTGGATGCTGGATGGTAGACCAAACAGAGTTCTCTAAAGAACACTGCTTGACTGCACTTCACCTCTCCTGGATCCTGTAACCAACCCCTGTTGCTGGAGGACTTTTCTCCAGGTTCCACTAAGGCCAGCAGTCCCACAATCCACATATAAAATAATCACTCAGACGCTTATATCACTTATAAACTGTATGGTCATGGCAGGATTCTTGCTAACTGTTCTTATATCTTAAATTAACCCATTTCTATAAATCTATACCTGGCCACATTGCTTGTGGCTTACTAGCATCTTTACATGTTGCTTGTCCTGGCAGTGGATGCAGTGTCTCTCCCCGCTTCTTCCTGTTTCCCCAATTCTCCTCTCTCCTTGTCCTGCCTATACTTCCTGTCTGGTCACTGGCCATCAGTGTTTTATTTATATAGAGCGATATCCACAACAAACCCCTTTATTGGCTGTAAGTGATCCCAAAATAAACCTTTTTAATTAAGTGGAGTTGCCTTAATAAATCCCCACAATAGTACCAGCACTTAAAAAAATTGAATAGTAACAATTGCTCATATTTTTTTTTTTTGATTTGTCAACCCAAAGTAACTGAACAGCTATAGTTGGATATCTTCTAATGTTGTAATTCTAGTAAAATAGCTAATAAGTTAAAGTGCTTATCTGATGTCACTGTAAAACACTTCAATAATACTTCCAAAGGAGGCACTATTATAATCTTTATTGATCCAAGGGAACTGGGGCTTGAAGAAGTTAGTAACATGTCTGAAATTATTAGCTTGTAAGTAACAGAATATTTTCAATTGGGAAAAGTTTTAGCATGCAAGTAATTTCTATTACATCTAATTAATTTATAGGCAAATTTTCTGAGCTGAAGATGTATATTTATCTTTTTTTGTCTAAATACAAGATGAAACATAGTAACATTAAAGGGGACATTATCATTATTCATATCCATAGTGTAAAACCACATTGAAAAATCAGAATAGTCATTAAACATCAAGAATCTATTGCCTATATTATATCTATTTTTATACTTAAGGGACTAGGTATTAAACATTTATTGAAAAAGAAAATGGAGAAACCATTGCTTCAGGCTGTACCAAGTCAATCTCTGGAAAACCTGTGCTAAATGGCATTGACACTGGGTATTTTCTTATGGTGATATTATTTTTAGTGGGCTATCATTCTGACATTAAAAATTTTGTAAAAAAATGTTGAGAGTACTGATTCTCAATGTTAGCTAAACAGTGTAATGACCTCTAGAGTTTAAAAGCATAAATGTCTACCCAATAGTGGTGGCATATGCTTGTAAATCCAGCACTTGGAGGCTTAGGCAAGATGACTACAAGGTTAGATCAGTCTAAGCTATATAGTGAGGCTTTGTCTCAAAAATCCATAAGAGTATTGTCATAGCTGAAGTTTTCTCCAGTCCTGCCTGGCCCACAGTCAGGACAATTCTCTCTCACCTGCCAGTCCCGAAGCCGCTCAGACCCAACCAAGTCAACACACAGAGACTTATATTGCTTACAAACTGTATGGCTGTGGCAGGCTTCTTGCTATCTAGTTCTTCTCTTAAATTAACCCATTTCTACAAATCTATACCTTGCCATATGGCTTGTGGCTTACCAGTATCTTACATGTTGGTACTCATGGCAGCGGCTGCTAGAGTCTCCTGATTCAGCCTTCCTGTTCCCTGTGGTGGTATTGTATTCCCCACAATATTGTGTACCCTAATAAACTTTTCTGGGATCAGAGAACAGAACAGCCATAATATTAAACATAGAGGATAGGCAGTGGTAGCACACACCTTCAATCCTAGCATTCCAGAGGCAGAGATCTACCTGGATCTCTGTGTGTTCAAGGAAACATCCAGGCATGATGACTCATGCCTTTAATACCAGAAAGCAAGCCTTTAATCCCAGGGAGTGATGGCAGAAAGCAGAAAGGTATATAGAGTGTGAAGACCAGAAAGTAGAAGCTTTTGGCTGGTTAAGCTTTTAGGCTTTTGAGCAACAGTTCAGCTGAGATTCATTCTGGATGAGGACTCAGAGGCTTCCAGTCTGAGGAGACAGGATAAGCTGAGGAACTGGCAAGGTGAGGTGGCTTGTTCTGCTTCTCTAATCTTCCAGAATTCACCCAAATACTTGGCTCCAGGTTTGTTTTTATTAATAAGAACTTTTAAGATTCCTGCTACAGTTCCCAGAATTCTCTTCTCTGCTTGTCCTGCCTATACTTCCTGCTTGGCTGCTGGCCAATTACCATTTTATTTATACAGAGCGATATCCACAGCAATTGTCTTAGAGTTTCTATTGCTGTGAAGAGACACTATGACCACAGCAACTCTTATAAAGGAAAACATTTAATTGGGGCTGGCTTACAGTTCTGAGGTTTAGTCCATTATTGTTATCGCAGAAAGCATAGCAGTGTGCAGGCAGACATGGTACTGAGAGCTAATACATCTTGATCCACAGCCAGCAGAAGACCGTGTGCCACAGTGGGCACAGCTTGAGAATATAACACCACAAAGCCCACCCCCACAGTGACATACTTCATCTTCCAAGGCCACATCTACTCCAACAAGGTCACCTCTCCCAATAGTGCCACTCCCTATGGGCCAAGCATTCAAACATGAGTCTATAGGAGTTACACCTATTCAAAACAACACAAGTACCAATGTCTTTGTAATATCTCTAAACTATAGACTTGACTGGCTTACCAGGCCTTGATAATTCCAACGTGCTCCAGCTTGAAAACATTAGCTTAACGAATTGTTCTCAGAAAATCCAGTCTTCAGATAAAGGAATCCCTATACCTCGATGTCAGCAAATGCGTTATTACTTTAAGGGCCTGAAAAATGTAGTTCCCATGATTGAAAAAAATAAATGTCTAAAGAGAAGAAATTTTGCTTTATTTATCATGGTCACCATGTTTAAGAAACAATGAAAAGCACATTGTTGTTGCTAAATAACTATTATACATCTATTTCAGTATTAGAATAGATGATAAATGTAAAGATTCAAAAGATATTTCTGGAAAAAAAGACTGAAGTAGTTGAGATAATGTTTAGGGGAAAACAAAACTATTAAACAAAGATTAAAAAAAATAAACACATAAAGCCAGGAATTGTGGTACACATGTGGATTCCTACACTCAGGAGTATAAAGCAGGAGAAATGAGTTTGAGGGGTCAGAATGCAGTACATAAGTGAGACTTTATCTCAAAAACTAATCCCCTTTGGCTCCCAATAAACCAAATTCCAATAAACAAAAACCAAGCTACAAGTGTGTGTTTATATACATTTAAATAGATCATAAGTATAAAAAGATTACATAAAAGAGTACAATATTCTTCATGTTCTGATATTTAAAAATAAAGAAGCAATCCTAAACAACCAGTTCTTTAGCTAATATCCGTAAGCACACATATAGACACAGGTATGTTTTCTTTCCAAACAGTACCACAATTTCATCTGCATGATACAATCCTGACTCTTACTAGAACAATATATTAAAAATATTGTTTCTAATTAAGATATTTGGTATAGGCTTTTGTTAGGTATTCTTAGCTGAGATCTAGTAGCTTTAGCAGCCTTGCATGGATAAAAAGACTATTTTGTCAACACCTTACATAAGGTCATTATAAGGGAAACAATAATGTTAATAGATTTCCTTTTAAGTAGAAATATTCTCATGTATGACTTCATTTATTGAAGTTTTAAGTCAGTATCGCAGACTATGAAGCTTTGGGTTTCTTAAACTCAGCATTGGTTGTTTGATTGTAGGTTTGTCATCCAAAAGTGCTGCTTCACTCTCAGTGGTTGGAAATCTTTTCTGATATATCAAGGGGTATTCCTTCTGAAACTTAAAAATGAGGGAGAAGAATATTAGAAGTTCTTGAATATTATCTCCCTAGATGAAGCTTGTCAAGTATTCTTTTATCTGACTCCTGCTTCTCTCTTTACATTTGTGAAGGGGACACCGTAAGAGCCTTCAACTCCAGTCAGTATTATAATTCCAGGATTCTCTTCTGTTAATTCTCACCCTAAACTCAAATCTCTCTCACTGGTAAAGCCTAGGAAGGTCACAGGAATTTGGTGCAGTTTGTATTTCTCTCGAGTTTTTTAAGGCTGTGTTCTTTCTAGAGCTTTAGAGCTGAGAGTTCTAAACATTGGTAGAGATGAGTCATTCAGAGATAGGTATTATAATGAAGATTTTACATACGCTTTCCCAGGTTAATTCAAAGTTTGATTATACAATATACCAGTGAAATAAAAGAAAATAAATTAATATTACTGTAATTATTATAAATTTAAGATGGACTAAAATCAAACAGATATTAATTCATATACTTTAAGTATATAATGAAGAACAATATATAATATATTTATATATATTTAAATTTATTGTAAATATATTTAAAAGTTAAATTTTTATCTCAAAATATCACGAGAAATAGCAATCACTGATCACACACTAGAAAAAATTTGTAAGATGGAGAAGTTGTGCATTCTCAAACCTGTCTCAGTTTTCTCCTTTTCTCCTTTAGAGGCAAGCTTTTACTTCTAACAATATTCTCCAAAAGTTCTTCAATTGCAGCTTGAGAAGCTGAAATTTTCTGCTCATTAAACTCTTGAGTACTAATCTGCTTACAGTAAGAATATGTTGGCAAAGGAACAACTTGTCCATCTCCGGGATTTTTAACCTGTAAGCAAAGAAACAAGACAGTGAAAATCTGTATGTTCTGGTCTTATTTTTCCTGTGGAGAGCATTTTTGGTGGAATCTAATATCTATCATTTTGGCATCAATAAAACATTCACTGTGTTAAGAAAACTGAATATTATACAGTAGAGGTAAGTGAGCAGGATCTAAATCCAAGCCTCATAGCACCAAATTAACTTCTGATTTGTTTCCTCATCATTAAAATGAAGATTGCATGAGAAAATGTATATGAAAGCACTAAACGTAGCTATTATTCTCACTCTGAACCACAGATTTTATTATTTGAAGTATAAAACATAACAATTAAAATAATGTTTTAATTCAGTTTAAAATACCAATATTTTGACTTAGTAATGAAGCATTGACCCATTGTTTTTGAGAGCAGAACATGACCAGAGCCCATATATATTTATTGATAATGAAGTTTAAGGTACAGTTATAATATACAGGAGAAAAAGCACAAACAAAATGTGTTTTCAGATAATACCCAAATATAGTAGATATCTGCTCCTTAGTGTTTTTTTCTCCTTTTCCTATTAACTTTTTTTTTATTCTATGTATTCTAACCTTTCTTATTTTTTTAAAGAACAAATTCTGTTTTAACTATATAGAAAGTATTGGAATAAGACTCTATCAAACTTACTCTCTGACTTTCAAAAAATGGACATAGCACAAGAAAATCAAGAGTCCATACGTAGGGACTGGGGAGATGGCTTAATGGGTAAGATGTTTCCCAAGCAGGCATGAGGACTTGAGTTTGAATCCTCAGTACCTACGTAAAAACTGGGCACAGGATGCTTCTGTAACCGCAGAACTGAGAGTAGATTACTGAAGTTTTGTCTAGCCAAATTAATTAACTCCAAATTCATAGAGAGACCCTATTTCAAAGTCAAGTTGGAGAATGATGGAGGAAGATCACTGAAGTTGATCTCTGGCCTCCACATGTACATGCATATGCATAGAGTCCATTATCAGAATTTTTTCCAATTGGAGGTTGAGTGATTGCCGTTTTCACCTTGGATTTAAAAAACAACAACAACAACAATTCTGTGACAAAGGAACTTCAATTATCATATTCCTCATAATGTAAAGGAAGCATTTGTCAACATATGACTGCAAAAGAGGAAAGGCCAAGAAGAGTCCCAGCGCTGTGTGAGTTTCCAGGCTCTATCTATTCCTGATTTAGAGAATGTTTATATGAGCTAATAAATGTCCATTTTTATGGGGTTACTTTAAGATGAATTTGCTACTTGTAAATAGCTAATGCAGAGATGTTAAGGCTCAAAATACCTACGTGGCCCTTTCTAATGTAGTCAAGATGTTTCTCCACTGCAGTCTGTAAATAAGTGGGTACTTGAAGAATTTCCTGATGATGATCCATTAGGAAAGAAACTAATCTTGAAGCGAGAAGCTCATCAAGATCCACTTCCTCAGCACAACACAGCACACACCGAGAAAAAGTACGTATCATCTACAAAAAGATGGCAACTTAAGAACCTAAGATTTCATATAAATGACAATGTCAATAATTTCCAATTTTCATTATATGATATGTGGGGATAAAGTTTTAAGGAGACTTCGGTTTAGAACACATGGAATTAATTCATTAGAGTTAGGAAGGTAAGAATTCTATTACATTACCGTACTTTAATAAGCATTTGTTACATATTTTTGTTAACAAAATTCCAATGGAGTATATTTAATGGTTTTTTCTTTAATTTTTTTATAGTTTTATTAATAAATACCTATTAATTAGGTATTCTATTAATATAGAGATTTAATCCTTAAGCCAACAGCTGTTAGAGAACAAAGACTTATTACATTAAACAAATTCCACAAAACCACAAACCAGGAGAATACACAACATATGAAACACATAAACAACAGAAGTTGTAAAGCTGGCAGTATTTATCTTTTGAAATTTTGGGAAACAGCTGTTAGTGATTACTAGTGTTTAGATAGTGAGTTAATGCAAACATCTCCATTTCCATCATAAGGATTTTATAACTCTGGGAGAATTCTTGCCTCAAAACTCATTGCTCTCATAGTCTTATAATCCATATCTATAATACACAATAATTAGAATATTTGAATTCTATCTTAAATATTTGCACATAGTACATGAAGAACATATTTATTGATCTGAACTATCCTCTTTTCTCAGCTTTTTGTTGTTTGTCTATATTCTCCTTCTTATAGAACCCTTTTTACATTTGTTACTATCATCTTAATGTAGATGACTAAAAAAAAAAATGCCCTGATTTTGCTTCACAAGGTTCATATTTCCAAAATTCTGTTGGATAAATTTTATTTAGATGCCCTAATAATGTTAAAACCAAAGTAGAAAACTAAAATTATCACCTTTCAAACATCATCCCTTAATAATTTCTTATGCTTTTCAAAAATGACATAATTATTCAAGAATATTTTTCTTTTTTATCTATTCTGTCATTGTTACTGAAGTGTCCCAGTGATGAACAAAACAGCTGAATAGAGCTCCCAGGTTCCTTATTGTGAGAATCTTTTATAGATTTTTAGCTGGAGTCTAAAAAGTGACTATTTTTAAGAGAAACAAGAGACAGTGAGGGAATTTAAAAGATTTATTTTTTTTAATCAATATCTGCATATAAATCCTTCTACCCTAATTCTCTAAGGAGCCTGAATCTGGGACTGCTTCGCAACAGGTTTTTGTTGTTGTTTTTGTTTTACACTTCTTGTCCACAATGATTTATTATCATAAATCATCAGATACAATTTCCCCACTGCCATATTCTCTGAAATTCTTTGACATATTATACATTGATTGCTTACTCACTCTCTGCTTCAGAGTTGTAGTATTCTTACGTTTGAACAGTACCTACAAATCCTCTTCCCACTCCCTCAGACAGAACTGATGATACAAGATGATATAATAGACTGACTAGCTCAGTCACTGTGAGGTATACAGAATGGTCGAGAAGGCAAAGGGTTCTGCTAAGATTAATACAAGGTGAAAGTATAATAGCCTAAGAACAAAGAATTTGTGTAACACTATTTTCTGCTAGAAAAGATCAAGTTTTTAGGGTTGTTTTGTTTTTAAATTTAACTAACTTTTAAATACAAATACTTGCAATAAAATAAAACAATAACGAAATGACCAATCATACAAAACCAATAAAAACTAAGAACTTAACCTTGGTAGAATATATAACACTGTGGAACTACTAAGCTTTATTTTGTTTTTTGGACACATGGATTTACTTTTCTGGGGCTACTTTGTTTTCTTTAAAGTGATTTAAAAATATTTTATGTATTATTTTATTTTTGAAAACTTTTCTAACTCAAGTATTATAAGATAAAAATATAACATAAGTAGTACTTTCAAATAGCTTGATCTTCTTTTAGTTGATAGTCAGGGCTTACTCTTTCCATTATAAGAAATACTGCCCCCCCCCTCGCCCCCGCCCTCAACACTGCTGCCACACATACACACCAAGATTCAGGGAACATTATGGAAGAGGCAGAGGTCAGGGAGAATTTGAATGAAACAGGGTTTGCAGGATATGACAGAACTAATAAATTCATAAACTCACAGCAATGGTTGCCTGCACAAGACCAAACCAATCAATATTCCAGTAAAGTGGAGGAATTTACAAGCTCCATCCCGAGTTGAAGAGCTGCTGGCAGTTGATGACTATTAGGGGAGGAAAAGTCAGTTTTCTTTAGGGATGTGGTCCCAGCTGGGCCAATGATTCTCCAGTGAATAGCCCTATAGCCATGTATATATGGGCAACATAATGGGGCTCAATGAGTTATTTAAAAATGAGTATATAAAGTAGGAAGGAGGGGTGAGGAACAGGGGGTAAATATGGTCAAAATACATTGTATACATGTATGAAATTCTTGAGAAATATATAATACATGATATAATATTATATTAAAAATCAACTTACCAATGATCTGGTGCCTATTTCTTCATGAAGTTTGGGCATATCAACATTTTGACTCATTCGAGAAATCATACGCATTAAGAGTTGAAGCTTTCTACGATTTGATGGGGGAAGTAACAAACAACATAACTGTAGAGCATTGATGGCAACTCTCTCTAAATGTGGTTGCAGTAAACCTAGAAGGCAAAGCCACCCCCACCCCCAAAAACTCATCAGTGATAATAGTTCTCAAATGAATAAAATACATAATTATATAAAGAGGATAATATAATATCTTAGTATTTTCCTTTTAATTAAAGGCTATAAATTTCCACATTCCTTAAAAGTATAGTAGATATTGCTATTGTTTTACAATCTATTTTAAGTAATAAAATCCTTCATTTATAAAGTGACATAGAATAAGTGAAATTAGGGGAAAAGAAATTAGGTGCTTTAAGTAGGGTAGAATAAAAGTTGGTTATTCCATGACTAAAGTTTTTTATAATAATTTCTTTTCAAGAAATAAAAAAGTAATTTCAGACAAGGAAAGCCAAGAATTCAAAGCTGAGTTAGTAAACATTAAAAGTTAACACTGCATGCATTGAAAACAGCCTTACTTTGTGTGCCAGTCAACATAGAAGCAGCTGGAAGTAAAGAATTCTCTGAAAGTTCTACTGTGCTTTTGCACAGTCTTTTATTGATTGTGGTATTAGACTCTCCGAGCTCACTTCGTACACTTGTACTGCCTTGTCCAACATTTGGTTTCATTATAATTTCAGCCATGGGTGTATTGATATATCTATTCTGTCTTGTACTACTTCTTAAAAGCAAACTCTGAGATCTACAAAGCTGTTTTGAATTATATTTTCCTTTACATAACTCCCCTTGGTCTTGAACAGTCAAAGCAGAGGTTCTTTTAAAACCAACACAGTATGGCTGTTGAATATTTTCTTCTGAGTGAAGATTAAATAGAAATTTCTGTTTGGGCATTGGCACTAAAGATTGATTACTATTTTGTTCTTCTATGTTCAGAAAAGACTGGTAGAAGATTCTGGACACCTTTTTATTTGAATTCCCTGGCATATCTATAATTCCTTCCAAAGAGGAACACCTTGGTTTGATGTTAGAGGACAGGACATGTGTATTACTTAAGCCTATTAAATTATGACAGCTTCCTCCCATTATGTCATTAGCACTAGCCCTTCTGTTTCTTAAATTAACTAGTTGCATTTTCTTGGCACATCTTTCTTGAAATCCTTGATCACTTCTTTGCAGTCTCTCAATAGAATCCAATTCTTCACTGCCTTTGTCTTTGTGAAGCAGACTGAGAAGAAGACACTCAGTTGATTTGAAGGAATTCAAATTGCTTAAATGATGGAATTTTGAAGACCGTGGATCATCGTGGATTTTATGTATCCCACTCGTTCTATCTGAAACTGTGATGTAGCCACAAAGAACTACCAGAAAATGAAACAAAAATTAAGATGCAACAGCAAGACAGTGGACAAAAATAAAAAAAGTTAAAAAATAAAGCATCACTATAATATATACTGTTAGTAGAGAACACATAGAAATTGCTTAATTTGGAAGGCACTTCAATAGGACACATGCAACATTCTGTTATAAACATGCAAGACTGACTAGTGGTATTTCCATTTGTGATATAAATTATTTAAAAATTAATTTAGCTGCCTAATTAGAAAGATTGAATCAGGGCACACTTAAAAATATTTGTTTTTAATCCTACAAGTACTTGAAAACTTCTAATTATAAGACAACTGTATATATAAGCATATATATATATATATATATATATATATATATATATATATATATATATATATATATATATAGTCTTCTTGGTTTTAATGGGAAGACTGGTTCCAGGGATGTGCATGGACAAAATCTGCAGATTTTAGTCCCCTATATAAGATGGTGTACCATGAATATACATATAACCTGGGCATTTATTTAAGAAAAACCCTGTCTCAAAAAACCAAAATCAATCAATCAAACAAATAAATAAACAAACAAAATCTCTGGATTACTTATATAAGTAACACAAAATAAGCATTATGTACATATTTATTGTTTAGAGAATAATGACAAGAAAAAACCCCTGCAAATTCTATATAGCTACATTAAAAACAAAACATTTTTGATTGTGGATTGGTTGCATCCAGAGTTATATAAATAGCCCATGAAGACCAGTGACAACTGTACCTATATTTGGTTTCTGTTCTTGGTTAGTGGCATAGATCTCCTAAAATCCTTGGAATTTCCTGAGTAATCAGTCTTGTTATTCATGAGGAGATATTTCAACATACATGAGTTTGTGCTAATATAACTCATGACTAGCCACAAATCAGCATTACCTCCAACCTCTTGGGAAGGGAAGGGGGATGTAGATTGAGTTCAATAGCGTAAAAATGATAACTTAATCAATCATACCTAACTTAAAAAAAAAAAAAAACCTACTTATAATTCTGAAATAGTGAAGCTAAGGCAGCTTTGGGTTGATAAACACACAGATGTTCAGGGCATCTTTCCTGAGATAGTACAGAGACTCTCTGTTACCCCCGACTCCTTCCATGTGAATCTCTTCTCTTTGTCTGTTACACCTGAGTTCTATCCTTTTTAAATCAAAATAACAAACATCTTTTCCAAGATTTCAGGAGTGAATCAGAGGGGTTCAAATGAACCTTTTAATTGGTAGTTGGCTAAGCACAACTGTGGGAGCAAAGGGAACTTACTTGTTGTCAGTACCAGAAGTAAGGATAGTCTTGTGGATCTGAGCCTTTCTCTTGTAGGATCAGTGCTAACTCTAGAGAGCTGTGTCAGAACTACATAGAACTATATGACAGCTGATTTCAGGACAATTGGTATTAAAGCATATTTGAACCATTTGAACTAGTATAACTATAGTATTACTAAATTTAGAAATAGTTTATAGCTTACCACATTCATATTTACCATGTTTTTAGACCTTTAATCTTAAGGAAACTTAAAATTTTAATAGAATAAATTTAAATAATAAGTAAAATTCATACATACCCAAAATGTTCACAAATAATTCATAATATTCATATGTAAGTAGAGGTTCAGGGAGACCTAGAAAATAATCTGCAATTGTTCTGAATACATCACGTTCAAATCCAACATAAGTTGGATTATTGGTGTCATTACTTCTTGGCCCTAAGAAGCAGAAGGCAAAAGAAATGGGAAAAATGTATTTCAATTTAATAACAATTAAAAGTACACATAAGTTTAAACTTGTATTTCATGAGGGAGCCATAGTTAACAATTCATGTTACAATATATGCAATTCATCAACTCACATCTCATCCTTTCACTGAAAATCACTGTAAGCAGTCTCTGGCTAGTATTTTGTTTTAATATTATTTTAATATATGAAAAACTGTAACAAAGCAAAATTTATGGTGTGTTTTAAAAGTGTCAATTATTTTAGTGAGATTTCGTTGTAATTTATTTTGTGAAGAGAAGAATAATAGAATACAAATAATTCTTCTAAACCATATTTTGCACATCAATACTTCCGTGAATAAATTTATCCTTTAAAAATTCTTAATGATTTCAATATTTTGCCATCATCACTTTTCAGATTTAATACTATTGAAATAATCATGACTATTAATCATTGTTGATCTATTAAACATATAAACTTCTGTACACAGGCTACAATCTATCAAGGGGAATTTAGGGACTTACTGTCCTAGAATTATTTCCTCTGGGGTCTCTAAATTAGTGTTTCTAAACTCTAATCTGGGACTTTTCCCTATAAAAATCTTCTGGAACTGTGTTCCAGAAGAATCAGCTGTATTGGAGTCTTGGAAACATCTTCCTAGTGAATGAAATATGTACTTATATTTTAGAGTTATTATTACCAAAAACCTTTTTTCCTGAACCAAATAAAGTTTTTTTTCCTGTTCCCAATTTTTTGGATGACTATACAAGTTGTAAGCATACACACTGCAAAATGATTAAAGAAAAAACAAATCACATACATATATAATAGTTTAAAAGCTAATATTGATTTTTATGGAGACCAAACTAAGTATTTTTCTAAAGCAGGCATAAGAAATATTTTAATATATACAATAATAATCATTAGTAAGTTTTCTAACATAGAAAACACAGGTTCACTAGAAATAAAAACAAATAATTTATAGTTAATTTAGGTTTGAGTTCTAGGTCCTTTGCATTAACAGAAGGTTCTGATAATTCTGATTTTCAACTCTGGAAAAAAGTTGTTGGCAGTATTCTTCAGACTAATTCTCAAGATTATAGACCAGTGGTTCTCAACCCTCTTAATGCTGTGACTCTTTAATACAGTTCCTCATGTTGTGATGACCCCCAACCATAAAATTATTTTCATTGCTACTTCAAGACTCTAATTTTGATGTTATAAACTATAATGTTAATATTTTTGGAGACAGAGGTTTGACAGAGGGGTTGCAAACCACAGGTTGATAACCACTGTTATAGACTCTAGTTAAATACATTGCAATGAACTGAAATCCAATAAGTTATATATTTGTTATCATTTATCTATAATATGAACTGGGAAGAGAGAGAAGACACAAATCCCTAAAGATGGAAGATAAATGCCTCTGAGGATGCTTATCTGTGTTGCTAACCATGACTCATAGGAGAGCAGGACAGTTGAGCAGAGAAGATATTCAAAAGTCCATGCTTAAACTCAGGCTCTTTATCTTAATTCCTTGAATAAAATGTTTCTGTAACTTGTTTATATAATTGCTATTTATTTTGCAATTCTGTCATTTTGACATATAATAAGGAATATAATCATCAACATTTACAAAATCCCATTAAATTTTCAAAAATACTAACTTTAAAAAAATTAGAAAATGACCCTATCACTAGAATTTCTAAAATACATTTCAACTTTTGATGACTTAAAAGTGTGTGGTATTTTGATTCTGAAAATAAAGCTTGCATTGTGTCAGAGGGTGGAACTAGCCATTAGCTAACCAAAATTAACCATAGAGGTTGGAGGACTGTGGGCAGATAGGGAATAGGAAGTAGTAAGGTGGGGCTGCAGAAGAAATAGGAAGTTATTGGTGGCTGCTCTGCTGCTTCTCCGATCTTTCATGTTCTTACTCCAATATCTGACTCCTGATTTTTATTGGTAAAGAATAATTAGATAAATGCATCATAATAGCATATACCTCTGCAAATTTTTAAATTTTATTTTGAAATTTGTAAGACTTTTGTAAATCAGCTGTCACTGTTTAGTGAGAAAAAAATTGAGCAATAAAATGCTAAACACTGGTTTATAGATTACTAACAATAGCATTTTATATTAATATATCCTATTAAGTAACCTATCTTGGAAAAGGAGGGACATAGGCTTTATGAAACTTTGTTTCTGATTTAATCTCTTCCAGTCCTATGCTGTTTTATTTTTAAGCTGCCACCAATAAGCCTATAGGCCTCATTGTGACAGTCACTGTAGTTTAGAAGAGTCCTTTCAATTCATATAAGCCTATGAGTTTATGATTTATAAATGACAGGTTCTAATTAAAAAAATCACTTTTTGCACAGAAAATAAAGAGCTCATTGCTGTGGGATGGTCTGTATGTCAAATTGCTCTGATTGGTCAATAAATAAAACACTGATTGGCCAGTGGCCAGGCAGGAAGTAGGTGGGACAAGGAGAGAAGAGAATTGTGGGAAGCAGAAGGCTGAGGCGGAGAGACACTGCAGCCGCTGCCATGACCAGCAGCATGTGAAGACGCCAGCAAGCCACCAGCCACGTGGCAAGGTATAGACTTATGGAAATGGATTAATTTAAGCTATAAGAACAGTTAGCAAGAAGCCTGCCATGGCCATACAGTTTGTAAGCAATATAAGTCTCTGTGTTTACTTGGTTGGGTCTGAGCGGCTGTGGGACTGGCGGGTGACAAAAATTTGTCCTGACTGTGGGCAAGGCAGGAAAACTCTAGCAACAGCTCATAATCAATTCTCCTTGACTATAATTTGACTCATAATTTTAAATGTTTTCTTTATTCTTGTTAAATACTTTCAATATAACACACCACACACACATGCACACACACACACACACACACACACACACACACACACACACACACACAATTATTTGCGGTTTAACTTACAGTTTGCTAGGCACTTCATAGCAGATAATACCCAGTGTGGAAGATCCTCTAGATACAAAAATCCAAAGAATGTATATTAAGTCATACAGTTTTTATAATAGTATTTTTTTTAAAAAAATGTCATAGTTGGCTTAGCACCAAGGGCTTTTATCACCTGAGCTAACTACTATTTCAGGACTGATCAGTATCTTAAAATACAAAAAAATTAAAAAGTTATAAATATCTAGAGTTTGATTCTGTCTACAATACATAAAACAAGTAGCTACCCCAAATCAAGAATTAATTATAGCCAGGCGGTGGTGGCACACGCCTTTAATCCCTGCACTCGGGAGGCAGAGGCAGGCAGATCTCTGTGAGTTCGAGGCCAGCCTGGTCTCCAAAGCGAGTTCCAGGAATGGGACAAAGCTACATAGAGAAACCCTGTCTCAAAAAACCAAAAAAAAAAAAAAAAAAAAAAAAAAAAGAATTAATTATATTGGAAGGGGTGGTTTGGATATAAACTAATCCTCTATTTTCTACACTACTTTTCTTTTATCCCACTTTAGTTCTATTGCTATGCTATGTGACTATTACTGATTTAGATGAAGCCTCTGACCAAAATTAACTATGTCTGAATATCAAGAGTACTTTTACACCAAGGCTTGCTTAAAATATTTAAATTGGTACCATATCAAGCTTGCTCAATCCTAAATCTTTAGCAAAATATCTGGCACATTGTAGGCCCTTAACACAAGTGTTGTTAGTAAATTTTTTGTCTACATTTTGGATGCTTATCCTTGTCATTTTTCTAAAGTCATGTATTAACTCATATTAGCAACTAAAAAATTTATGATAGCATGAATGCTTATTTTTTAAAATTCCATTGTTATTGCTAAATGAATGTGGCCTTGGAAAGGATTCTACTTTCTATATCTAGGTCTCTACATTTCCCTATAAAGACAACTTTGGTTACCAAGTTTGAAAAGATTCTAAATTCTTTTCTAAATGCTTACCTGATTTGTCTTGTAGCATAACCACTCCATGCTTATTTGTGTTGGCCATGTTGTACATTATATATTGAGGGATTACTTGGTTTGGGTTTATGAGTTCTTCTATGGATGGCACACCTAAAATGGTTTGCAGGCTAAAAAGAAGAGTGTGAATAATTTTTCTTTATAAAATAAAAGGAATAGAATATAAATGTAAGCATGACTTGTAACAAACAAAACCACCAGAGTACTTTATTTTTTTCTTAATAAAAATTCATGGATTACATTTACTGTCTACTTTTACATATATACTTAACAAAATTCAGAGGAATCTAATAAAATTATCAAACTAGTGATAATTTTAATTTAAAAGGTGAAACTTTTCTTTTAGTGTACTGGATCTGGACCAAAATTAATTACTAGAAAACATACAAGCATATTTAAATTCTCAGTTTTTAAAAGTAATGTTTTTATTCATTTACATATTTAGATGAAAAATATCAATAATCCACATACTTCAGAATCTTAACTATAGCTTAATTTTGTCTTACTAGATCATAATAATATATCTCCAAACTTCTTCAACATCTTCCTGGCTTATTTCTCTGTTGTCAGCTGAGTTTTCTTGGTCTTCATTAATTATCCTCTCATGATTTATGTTTTCTGTATTTTCCTTAAGAAAAAAAATTGGTTTGTTACAGCCTATACTCAAACTAAAGGAATGTTGAACACTTTTAACACAGAATTTTTTGTTTGTTTGGTTTGGGTTTTTTCTTTCTTTCTTTTTTTTTGTGAGTGTAGAACTGAAATTGACATTAGCTGTCTTCCTTGAATGATCTCTAATTTATTTACTGAGGCAGGATTTTTCATACTTAGTTGTAGCATGAATTTTAAAAGTTCTTATTAAATAAAAACAAACCTGGAGTCAGGTACTGGGGTGAATGCTGGAAGATCAGAGAGACAGAACAAGCCACAGCTTCCTCACCTTACCAATTCCTCAGCAGATCCTGTTTCCTCCTACTGGAAGCCTCTGAGTCATTATCCACATGGATTTCAGCTGAACTGCTCCTCAAAAGCCTAAAAGCTTAGCCAGGCTATAGTTCCTCCTCCTCACGCCTTAAATACTTTTCTGCCCTGCCATTACTTCCTGGGATTAAAGGCGTGAGTCACCATGCTTGGCTGTTTCTGGTGTGGCCTTAAACACACCGAGATCCAGGCAGATGTCTGACTCTGGAATGCTAGGATTAAAGGCATGTGTGTCACTATTTTCTGGCCGCTATATCTAGTGGCTGTTCTGTTCTCTGACCCCAGATAAGTTTATTAGGGTGTACAATATTTTGGGGAACACAATACTATCATACTTAGTAGTTTTATTAGTTAAAGTCTACTGTGGAGTTACAAAGTGTCTGAAAAGTAATGGGACACATAGCAATGGTTTTCAGTTTTGCACCTTTCCTAACACATCCAAATCAACTTCATGTCTAGGTACTTTATAGTTTGGTTGTCATTATTAAAGTCTAGGGACAGAGACAAGTTGAAGAGTTACATAATTATGCAGCTATTGTTTAGATAATGAATATACTCAAATACATAATTATGCAGCTATTGTTTAGATAATGAATATACTCAAATCACCCATATTGAAGTCTTAGTCTCTAGCCTAGTCCTACTAGGTGGTGCAACCTTTAAGAAACAGGGTCTGGTGCAAAGAAGTTGGATCACAGGCAACAGGTTTTTGGGGCAGCTATTGGTATCCCAATTCAGGACCTTTTTCCTTCTTTTACTGTCCAGTTTCCATAAGTAGCTTCCTCCCACACATGCTCTTATTATGATTGCAGTGTCTTGTCATAAGACCAAAAGGAACAGAGACTAGAGAATATGAACTGAAACTTCTGAAATCTAAGGTCTAACTTGCCTACTTGGAGATTGATTCTCAGGTGTTTTATCACAGTGGTGGAAATCTGATCAACATGCCAAATAGGAAGAATAACAAATGACAAAATATTAAATTACAACAATCATTTTCATTTTTACCTCATTACTATATTCAACACTGTTTCTGCAGGTTCCAAACACATTCACACATAATTTTAGTTTAGACTGTAATGTAGGAGATTTCAGTTTTGGCTTCAAATATTAAAGCATCATTTATTTTTAACAGTCTTATTGTCAAACACATGGTAATGCTATTTAAACTAATGGTTAATAAAAAGAAATTTTACCTGAGAGAAATGTAATCCACGCTTCTTAGGAGTTTTACGAGATAAGTTTCTTAATTTAAAAATACTGTCTTTATCTTTAGAAAAGTGCTCTTTCCTTGCTTTCCTTATTTCTGTATGTCTTTGTGGAAGAGTTTTAAGTGGAGAAGTTGCAGGAAATCTGGTTAAAAATAATATGGAGTTAAATAGGACATTATAAAATAAACTGTAGTGTATATTTGAAAAGTCACACAAAGAATCTGATTTACTTAATTATCAAGTTTTGAAGATTCTAGATAAATCAATATCACCATTAAACCTTTAAAGTATTTTAATAGTTTCTTGATGTCTTTAATATACACATTTCAGTTTTGCTTATGTACAATGCAGAGCTACAATCAGGATTAGTTTGGTTGAAGAAGTAGTGCTTACATATAAATAGCTCTGGAATACTGTTCTGTAAATGCCTTCAAAAAACAAAAACAAAAACAAAAAAATCACAGCTTGGCAGTGGTGGCACACACCTTTAATCTCAGCACTCAGGAAGCAGAGGCAGGTCTGTGGGTACGAGGCCAGATTGGTCGACAGACCAAGTTCCACAACAGCTAGGGCTACACAGAGGAAACTGTCTCAAAAAACTAAAAAAAAAAAAAAAAAAAAAAAGGAAAAAAATCATAGTTTGGATATACTTCCAGCCTTTTGATAGTTTGTTCCAATTTTAGAATTTTAGGACTTAGTATCCTGCTTCTTTTGACTATGATGCATTTTGTTTTTCATTTTAATATGAAATATTTCAATGATACAAATAAGAACAGACTATATACCAACACATATATATTTAGCCATTAAGCAATATAATTGTTGATTATTTTACCAAATAGTTGTCCTGTTTTTAAGTACAAGAAAGTCCTTGCCCATTTAAGTTCTTAACCCTCTCCTAAGGGAAATCATGAACTTATCTTTTTATTTAATGTGTTTAGACTTTCAATAAATATATTTAAATGACATAGCCTTATATATTTTTCTCTTTTGGTATCTTTTGTCACACACTAAATTTATACTTAATATTTTAGTTGCATTAAAAGCTCTTTATTATAATATGGCTTTTAGATTACCTCATAAAATTTTTATTTTTCATACTGAAGTGTTTAAAACAGGTATAATGTTTTGTTGTGAAAAATATTTAATTTTAATTATGAATCATGCAAGTGTAGGTGCCTTCAGAGGCCAGAGGCATCAGTTCACCTTCAGCTGGGAACTGAAATCAGACCTTCTGAAAGCACAGTCTGTGCTTATAAGCGCTGAACTATCTCTCAAGCTGCAACCCCCACCCCCACCTTTTTATTTTTTTTTCCTTGAAAAGAGTCTCTGGAAGCCCAGGCTGGTCTTAAACACCTCTGTAGCTAAGAATAATTTTAAAGTTCTGATTCTTATGCATCTACCTCTTGAGTGCTGGGATTACAGAGCCATCTGATTAACACACCAAATAGGAAGAATAACAAATGGCAAAATATTAAATTACAGAAATCTTTTTCAAGTATACCTCATTACTGTATTCAATACTGTTTATGCAGTGTTGATGGGATTATAAATAAATTCTATCAAATTCCTACCTATGTATTAGTTTGTTTTCTTAGCATGTAATTGCTTTAAGCCCAAATATCAGGTGAGGAAATTCTTCTCCCCTTGTTCTTTGAAACTGTCTTAGACCTTTATCAGATGAATTTAGAATCTGCTTATCTTACGTATAAACATGGCCTCTTACTCCATTTATTTTCTTTTCAGTATCAACTATATAATTTTCCCTATTAAGACTTTATTTTTGTTTTTAGGAAACTTTATTTCTAGGACTTTATAATTTTTCCTTTTTAATTGTTGTACTGGGTGGTTTTGTACGCCAACTTGACACAAGCTACAGTCATCAGAAAGGAGCAGCCTCAGTTGAGGAATTGCCCCCATGAGACCCAGCTGTAAGGCATTTTCTCAATTAGTGATCAATAGGGGAGGGCACAGCCCATGGTGGGTGGTGCCATCCCTGGGCTGGTGGTCCTTGATTACATAAGAAAGCAGACTGGGCAAGCCAGGAGAAGCAAGCCAGGAAGCAGCTCCCTTCCATGGCCTCTGCATCTGCTCCTGCCTCCGGGATCCTTCCCTGTTTGAGTTCCTCTCCTGACTTCCTTCAGTGATGAACAATAATGCCTAAGTGTAAACCAAATAAATTGTTTCCTCTCCAACTTGCTTTTTGGTCATCATGTTTTATTACAGCAATAGGAACTCTAACTAAAACAATCGTTGAAAGTCTAAAGGCAGTGAGATTAGTTGATAAGCTATAAAAACTCCAGTGAAGGGTGCTGGCTCAGTGGTTAAGAGCACTAGTTGAATGTCCAGAGGAGCTGGGTCTGATTCCCAGCACCCACATTGTAGCTTACAGTCTAAAGGGATCCCATGCCCTCTTCCGGTTTTTGTCATCTCTGTACACATTTGGTATACAGGCATACATTTGGAAAAAAACACCCATACACATAAAATACAATTTTAAAATTCAAGTAAGAAAAAAAAATCTAATAAAGGATATATATTGGAGGAAGAAATATACCAATCAGAGTACTAGGTAGTATACAGAGTTTAATAATTACATCGTATTTAAAGTGGAGAAGAAACTGAATGACAGCAACTATAGGGAGGAATATCACTCATTCAGAAACAGAACATAAGTAGACAAAAACTTAGGTTAAAGATGATAGTGATTTTTTTTTGGGGGGGGGTTGAGACAGGGTTTCTCTGGGTAGCTTTGCACCTTTCCTGGAACTCGCTTTGGATCTCAGGCTGGCCTCGAACTCACAGAGATCCGCCTGCCTCTGCCTCCTGAGTGCTGGGATTAAAGGCATGCGCCACCACCGCCCAGCTGATAGTGATTTTTTATATGCTATATTTAAGTGTATATCTAATAACAAATTTAAAAAATGACTCCAAAGCTTATGGTACATTTATTTTAGGAGTTTGATAGTTGTAGGAAAGCACGTAAAGACATGGCATGAGACATTGAAGAAACAAGCAAAAAGTGAGGATAGGTCCCATACTGCAAAACTACTATGCTATAACTAAGAGAGGAAAAGAATGCCACACAAATGGTCCATTCATATGCTTGTTACTGAAATTCACTTGTATGTTGAAAATCATTTGATGTTGTGTCCCATCTGAAAGTCATGTGAAGATGTATCCCTATGGATGGTGGGGCCTTTAAGATGGATTAATGCTTCTTTTGAGGGAGTTCTGGTTCTAGCATGACTCAGATACTACTACCAAAACCTTTCATGTTTATTTCTTGGCATTGCTTGTCCTTCTGCTTTTCTGCCAGGCTATCATGTAGCACAAGATGGAGCCAAGATCAGAAGAGATATGGAAGTTTATTAGTATGATAAGTGTATACAGGGCTTTAAGGAGAAAAAACTTTGAGAAAGATAAAGCAACATTTATCAAAGCATGGTCCCAATAATCTCATTTGTAAATAGGGCTTAATGTATTCCTGATCAGCTTTCTTAGGGATTAAACTGGGAAGCACATAATTAAGCAGCTTCAGGTACATGATTCTGTATCCTGTGATTAATTTCCTGTTATTTGTGTGTATCTGTGTCTGTGTGTGTGAGTGTGTGTGTGTGTGCATATGTGTGTGTTGTGTTGGACCAAACCCAGGGCCTTGGGAATAGAGGACATGGAGGATAAGCACTCTACCAATGCCAGCACTAGGATTTGTTACATAAAATACTCTCATCATTTCATTATAATAATTATATATTATTTAAAGGCAAGGATCCATGAATTTGTTTTGCAATTAGAGAATTTATGAAACTTAAGGTAAATAATAATGTCATTGAAACCTTATGACTTTCATAACATGCAAAAATACTATTATATGTTATCTTTCTGACTTTCTACTTTATAGTATACTACTTAACACTCAAAAATTTTGAACTTTGTAGCTCACAACTTTCAACCATATAGTTTTTCTAGTTTTAACTGACTTAAGAGCAGCAATACTTGGCAATCTCTAGACCTTCACTCTGCCTCTTCTCTTTTAGTCAGATCTTGAGTTCTGTAGTAAACCACCTATTGCCATCTCACTTTTCTCTCTGCTTCCATCTTCAGTAGATCATGAAGATCTTCTACATCTGCCCACACCACCCCACCTCTTTGTCTCAGCTTTTAGCTTCCATAGGAACTCCCTGGGAAGCAAATAAGCCAGGAAAGTAGGTAGGTAATCTTCAGATCTTCACTCTACCTTCTCTCCTTCAAACTCAACCCCCCAGTCTCATTCCCAACTCTGTAGCAGATCACCTGCTGTATGTAGCCTCTCATTTCTCTCTGCTCCAATTCCCACAGGACTGAGCAGATACTGGTGGTATACCCTGCTTTTATTCCTTCTGTAGTTCCTCTAAGCATTCCTCACATCTAGCACATCTCCATCTCTAAGTATTAAGCTCCCATTACTAATAAAACACACTCTACCCATAACCCTCAGTGGTCATACCTGGCAGGATCTGAGGAGGATTCCTATGAGGCAACTCACAGCCATCACACTGTCCTAAGAACCAGAGAGCAACAGAAACCAAGGAATAGAACACCCACCTAACAAAAAAAATACCAGATATCAGCACCTAGAATTATAATCATCCTAAATCCAAATGTCTAGACCCAGCATAAAAACACAATCAAAATAGCCAGAACAATATGTCTCCACTAAAGCTAAGCAACCATACTACAATAGGCCCTGAGAAATGCAATATAGCTGAAGCACAAGGAAAGGACTTCAAACTAGCCTTTATAAATATGTAAATATGTAAGAGGTCCTTAAAGAAGAAATAAATTGCCCTTAAAAATCCATGAAAACACAAAACATTGGAGTGAAACGAAGAAAACAATTGAAGATTTGCAAGTAAAAATAGAATCAATAAAGAAAATCCAAATTGAGGAACAATTGGAAATGAAAAATTTAGGTACTCAAATGAAAAACTCATATGAAGGACTCACCAACAGATTATAATAGATGGAAGAGAGAATCTCAATTGTTGAAGGCAAAATAATAGAAGAAATGAATACCTTGGTCAAAGAAAATGTTAAATCTTTAAAAATCCAGGCACAAAGCATTTAGAAAATCTGGGACACCATAGAAAGACCAAATCGAATAATAGGAACAGGAGAAGGAAAAGAAACCCAGGTCAAAGGCACAAAAAATATTTTTTTTTAAAAAATCATAGAAGAAAAATTTCCCAACCTAAAGAAGGAGGTGCCTATCAAGTTACAAGAGGGATATAGAACACCAAATAGATTGGATCAGAAAAGGAGTTTGCAGTATCACAGAGTAATCAAAATATTAAAGGTATAGAACAAAGAAAGAATATTAAGAGCTGCAAGGGAAAAAGACAAAATACATATAAAAGCAGACCTATTAGAATAACATCTGACTTTCCAATGAGGACTACAAAAGCCAGAAGGACCTAGAGAAATGTTCTACAAACTCTAGGAGACCACAAATTTCAGTCCAGACTATTATACCATGCAAAACTTCCTATCACATTGGATGGAGAAAGACATTCCATGATAAAACCAAATGTAAGCAGTGTCTATTTATAAATTCAGCCCTACAGAAGGTGCTAGAAGGGAAACCTCAAACTGAAGACACTAACCATACCGAAGAAAACATGAAGAATAAATATTAGAAGAAAACATGATGAATAAATATTAGACCAGCAAATTAAGAAGGATGTGGGGGGCATACTTCCGACAACACAATAGGGGAATCAATGAATACTGCTCATTAATAATGCAACATCAATGAAGTCAAGTCTGGAAAAAAAATACCAATGGATTCCAAAACAGAATCCATCCTTCTGCTATATGCATAAAATATAAGGATAGACATCACCTCATGGTAAAAGGATAGAAAAAGATATTCAAAGGAAGCTGGTGTAGCTTTTTTAATATCTGACAAAATAGACATCAAACTGAAACTAATCAGAAGTAATAGAGAAGGACATCAAAAAAAAATCTACCAAGAGGATATCAAAATTGCTAACATCTATATATCAAACACAAGGGAACCATCTTAGGGTTTCTATTGCTGCAATGAAACACCATGACCAAAAAGCAAGTTGGGGAGGAAAAGGGTTTATTTGGCTTATACTTCCACAATGCTGTTAATCACTGAAGGAAGTTAGAACAGGAACTGAAACATGGCAGGATCCTGGAGATAGGAGCTGATACAGGGGCCATGGAGGAGTTCTTACTGGCTTGCTTTCCCTGACTTGCCCAGTCTGCTTTTTTATAGAACCCAGGATCACCAGCCCTCCCCTGTTGATCACTAATTGAGAAAATGCCTTACAGCTGGGTCTCATGGAGGCATTTCTTCAACTGAGGTTCCTTCCTCCCTGATGAGTCTACCTTGTATCAAGTTGACACATAAAACCAGCCAAAACAGAACCCAAGTTCATAAAAGAAGCATTAATACAGCTTAAATCACATACTGACCCTCACACAGTGTTGGTGGGTAACTTCAAAACTTCACTCTTTCCAAACCAACTGAAAACTCATCCAGACAAAACTAAAGAGAGAAATGCTGGCACTAAGTAACATCATAAACCAGTTGGACCTAACAGATATGTACAGGACATCTCACTCAAACAAAAAAGAATGTACATTCTTCTCAGTAACTCATGAAAATTTCTCCAAAACAGCACAGACTCAGACACAAAGCAAGTCTCAGCAGATACAAGAAAATTGAAATAACACTCTACATCCTATCTGACTATCAAAGATTAAAGCTGGCTACCACCAACAGAAACTACAGAAAGCTTACAAACTCATGGAAACTGAAACACTCTCTAATGAATTAAAAAATGGGTCAAGATGGAAATTAAGAAAGAAATTAAAAACTTTCTAGAATAAAATAAAAAGGGAAACACAACCTACCCAAACCTATGGAACACAATGAAGGCAATTCTAAGAGGCAAGTTCATAGCACTAAGTGCCTACATAAAAAACAAAAACAAAACAACGACAAAAAAGAAAAACCAGAGAGATCACATACTAGCAACAGCACACTTGAGAGCTCTAGAACAAAAAGAAGAAATAATACACAGAAGGAATAGATGGCAAGAAAAATAAGGGCTGAAATAAAAACAGCAACAAAACACCAATACAGACTCAATGAAACAAAGAGCTGGTTCTTTGAGGAGAGAAGATCCAAATTAAATAATTAGAGACAAAAAGGGGGACATTAACACACACCAAGGAAATCCAAAGAATCACAAGAGAATACTTTAAATACCTGTACACCACCAAATTTGAAAATCTAAAAGAAACAAATAATTTTATTGTTATACACCACTTACCAAAGTTAAATCAAGATCAAATAAACAATTTAAACAGACCTATAATCCCTAATGAAATAGAAGTAGTAATTAAAATTTCCCAACCAAAAGAAATTGAGGGGTCAGAAGGTTTTAGTATAAAATTTAATAAACTTTCAAAGACTTAACCCTAATATTCCTTGAATTATTTCAAGAAATAGAAACAGAAAAAAACATTGCCCAATTCTTTTTATGAGGCCACAATTGCTGATAGCCAAATCCCATAAAGACCCACAAAAGAGAGAATTAAGGACCAATCTCCCTTATGAACATCGCTGGAAAAATTCTCCATAAAATTCTTGCAAGCCAAATACAATTACACATCAAAAAGATCATCCACCAGGATTAAATAGTGAAGCAGGGATGGTTCAACATATGTAAATCAATAAATATAAACATATAAACAAACAAAAGACAAAAACTACATGATCATCTCATATGATGCAGAAAAGACACTTGAACATTCAACGCCACTTCATGATAAAAGTCCTAGAGAATTCAGGGATACAAGGAACACCCTACAACATAATAAAGGCAATTTACAGTATGCCTATATACAACTATTTAAATATAGAGAAACTCAAAGCATTTCCACTAAAATCAGGAACAAGACAAGGCTGTCCACTCTCTTCACACCTATTCTAGATACTACTTGAAGTCTTAGCTGAGCAACACAACTGAAGGAGATACAAATTAGAAAGGAAGAAAAGGTAACTTTTATTGCAGATGAAATGATAATATACATAAGTGATCCTAATACTGCTTTGGATATCACTCTGTATAAATAAAATGCTGATTGGCCAGTATCCAGGCAGGGAGTATAGGTGGAACAAGCAGAGAAGAGAATTCTGGGGAGTGAAAGGCTGAGGCAGAGAGACACTGCCAGCCACCGCCATGACAAACAAGATGTAAGGTACCAGTTAGCCATGAGGCACGTGGCAACTTATAGATAAATAAAAATGGGTTATTTTAAGATATAAGAACAGTTAACAAGAAGCCTGCCATGGCCATACAGTTTGTAAATAATATAAGCGTCTGTGTATTTATTTTATAAGTGGGCTGTCAGACTGCCAGGGCTTGGCGAGACCCGGAGAAAAAACTCCAGCTACATAATACTTACACTGGGGAGCTCCTAAGGCAAAGCAGCTGGATACAAAATTAACTCACAGAAATCAGTAACTTACCTATATACAAATGACAAATAGAATAAGAAAGAAATTAGGGAAACAACACCTTTCACAATAGCCTCAAATAACAAAATACCTTGGGGTAAATCTAACCAAGCAAGTGAAAGACTTGTATGATTAAAAAATTAAGTCTCTGAAGAAGGAAATTAAACAAAACATTAAAGGATAGAAAGATCTCCCATGTTCATGGATTAGCAGGATTAACATAGTAAAAATGGCCACTCTACCAAAAGCAATCTACAGATTCAATGCAATCCCCATCAAAATTCCAACACAATTCTTTATAGATCTTGAAAGAGCAATTTTCAGCCTTACATGGAAACTAAAAAAAAAAAAAAAAAAACAGTATAGCTAAAATACTCATGAATGATAAAAGAACTGCTGGGGGTATCATCACCCCTGATCCTAAATTATACTCCCGAGGTATAAAAAAAATTAAATTAAAAATAAAAACATGGTATTGGCATAAGAGCAGGCATGTTGATGGACAGATTAGAATTGAAGACCCAACCATAAATGCACACATCTATGGATATTTGATTTTTGATAAAGAAGCTAGAAATGTACAATGGAAAAAAATATTGAAATTTTACTACAAAAAATATATAAGAAAACAGACCCCAGCCACTTTCTGAGACTTAAAGACTGGCCCCCAGCTCCTAGCCCCACCGGGAAGGATCCCCTTCTCCAAAATCCCTGCAGCCCCTGCAATCTCCACGCCCTGACCCCACGCCCATCCGAGTGAGACCCCAACCACTTCCTGAGACTTAGAGACCGGCCCCCACCTCCCATCCTGCCCCCGACTTCCCTTCTGGACCAGAGGTGAGTATCTGGGCCCAGCCTGGACCCCATCCCTGGGCACCATCCCCTCTGGGGAAGACCTGCCCAACATAGCCCCAGGTTCTGGCCACCGGGCAGGTTCCCTTTTGCCCCACCAGGAAGGATCCCCTTCTCCAAAATCCCTGGCAGCCCCTGCAATCTCCATGCCCTGCCCCCACGCCCATCCATGTGAGACCCCAGCCACTTCCTGAGACTTAGAGACAGGCCCCCAGCTCCCATCCTGTCCCCAACTAACCTTCTGGACCAGAAGTGAGTATCCGGGCCCAGCCTGGACCCCATCCCTGGGCATCAACCACTCCAGGGAAGATCTGCACAACTTGGTCCAAGGTTCTGGCCACTGGACAGGTTCCCTTCTAGCCCCACCTGGAAGGATCCCCTTCTCCAAGTCCCTCGGCAGCCCCTGCAATCTCCACGCCCTGCCCCCACGCCCATCCGCCTGAGACCCCAGGCACTTCCTGGGACTTAGAGACCAGTCCCCAGCTCCCATCCTGCCCCGGACTTCCCTTCTGGACCAGAGAGGGCTCCCATCCTGCCCTGGACTTCCCTTCTGGAGAAGAGCGCCCATCCTGCCCCGGACTTCCTGTCTGGACAAAAGCTCCCATCCTGCCCCAGACTTCCAGTCTAAATAAGAGCTTCCATCCTGCCCCGGAGTTCCCATTTGGACAAGAGAGCTCCCATCTGGACAAGAGATAGAGACTTCCTGAATCTGTCAGCTCTGTCTGAACCAAGTGCGCTGATAAGACCAAGAAGGAACCACAAGGGGATGGGCAGACATCAAGGCAGAAATACATACAACAAAATGAAGAGCATTACAGCATCACCAGAACCTAGCCCACCTCCAACATCTAGACCTGAACATCAAAAACTGGAAGAAGCAGAGGAAACCAGTCTTATGAATAACATCATGAAGAAGGTAGAGGCTTGTGTAGAGGAAAAGACCAAAAAAAAAAAAAAATGGGAAGAACGCTATAAACAACTAGAGGAAATGGCAAACAAATTAGAAGAAAACAATAAAGTCCTGGAAGAAAACAATAAAGTACTGAAAGGAAATCATGAAAAAGCAATGAAACAAATAAAGGAAACAGTCCAAGACCTGAAAAGGGAAATAGAAAAAATGAAGAAGACACAAACAGAGGGAATGCTGGAAATAGAAAATCTGAGTAAAAGATCAGGAACTTCAGATGCAAGTATAACCAACAGAATGCAAGAGATGGAAGACAGGATCTTTGGCACTGAAGATACAGTAGAAGAAATAGATTCATCAGTCAAAGAAAACACTAAAGCCAACAAAGTCATGAAACAAAATGTCCAAGAAATTTGGGACACCATGAAAAGACCAAACCTACGAATTATAGGGATAGAAGAAGGTGAAGAATACCAACTCAAAGGCACAGAAAATATATTCAACAAAATTATAGAAGAAAACTTTCCCAACTTAAAGAAGGAAATGCCTATGAAGATACAAGAAGCCTATAGAACACCAAACAGAATAGACCCCCCAAAAAAAGTCCCCTCGCCACATAATAATTAAACAACTAAACCTACAGAATAAAAAAAGAATATTAAGAGCAGCAAAGGAAAAAGGCCAAGTGACCTATAAAGGCAAACCCATCAGAATAACACCCGATTTCTCAATGGAGACTTTGAAAGCCAGAAGGACCTGGACAGATGTAATACAGACACTAAGAGACCATGGATGTCAGCCCAGACTAATATACCCAGCAAAACTTTCAATCATCATAGACAGAATGAACAAGACATTCGAAGACAAAGCCAGATTTAAACAATACTTATCTACAAAACCAGCCCTACAGAAAGCACTGGAAGGAAAATTCCAACCTAAGGAAGTCAGATACACACTCGAAAACACAGGTAATAGATAAAGCCACAGCAGTAAACCCCAAAGAAGAGAAGTACACACACACAACCACCAAAAATAACAGGGATGAACAATCACTGGTCATTAATACCCCTTAATATCAATGGACTTAATTCACCTATAAAAAGACATAGGTTTACAGAATGGATATGAAAGCAGGACCCATCTTTCTGCTGCATACAAGAAACACATCTCAAATTCAAAGACAGACACTACCTAAGAATAAAAGGCTGGGAAAAGACTTTGCAATCAAACGGTCCTAAGAAACAAGCGGGTGTAGCCATCCTGATACCCAACAAAATATACTTCAAACTAAAATCAATCAAAAGAGATCAAGAAGGGCATTACATACTCATCACAGGAAAGATCGACCAAGATGAAGCTTCAATTCTGAACATTTATGCCCCAAACATAAGGGCACCCACATATGTAAAAGAAACATTACTAAAGCTTAAACCACATATAAAACCCCACACATTAATAGTGGGAGATCTCAACACCCCACTTTCACCACTGGACAGATCTCCCAAATCGAAACTTAACAAAGAAATAAAGGACTTAACTGATGTCATGACCCAAATGGACCTAATAGATATCTACAGAACATTCCATCCTAACAAAAAAGAATATACCTTCTCAGCATCCCATGGACCTTTCTCTAAAATCGACCACATACTTGGCCACAAAGCAAATCTCAACAGATATAATACAATTAGAATAACCTCCTGTGTTCTATCAGACCACCATGGTTTAAAGTTAGATTTCAACAACAACAAACACTACAGAAAACCTACAATCTCATGGAAACTGAATAATGCTCAACTGAATCACCAATGGGTTAAGGAAGAAATAAAGAAAGAAATTAACGACTTCCTAGAGAGCAACGAAAATGAAGACACCACATACCCAAACTTATGGGACACTATGAAAGCAGTGCTAAGAGGGAAATTCATAGCACTAAATGCCCACATAAAGAAGTTGGAGAAATCTCACACTAGTGACTTAACAGCACACCTGAAAGCTCTAGAACAAAAAGAAGCAAAGTCTCCCAGGAAGAATAAGTGCCAGGAAATTTATTATCAAAGTGGGAGGTGAAATTAATAAAATAGAACCTAAGAGAACAATACAAAATATTAATGAAACAAAGAGTTGGTTCTTTGAGAAAATGAACAAGATAGACAAGCCCTTAACAAAACTAACCAAAAGACAGAGAGAGAGAGAATCCAAATCAAGAAAATCAGAAATGAAAACGGGGACATAACAACAGACATTGAGGAAATCCAGAGAATTATCAGGTCATATTTCAAAAACCTCTACTCCACAAAACTGGAAAACCTAAAAGAAATGGATAATTTTCTGGGTAGGTACCACATACCTAAGTTAAATCAAGACCAGATAAACTATTTAAATAGTCCAATAACACCTAAGGAAATAGAAACAGTCATTAAAAGTCTCCCAACCAAAAAAAGCCCAGGACCAGTTGGTTTCAGCGCAGAATTCTACCAGATCTTCAAAGAAGAGTTAATACCAATACTCTCTAAATTGTTCCACATAATAGAAACAGAAGGAACATTACCAAACTCTTTCTATGAGGCTACAATTACCCTGATTCCTAAACCAAACAAGGATACAACAAAGAAAGAGAACTACAGACCGATCTCCCTCATGAACATTGAAGCAAAAATACTCAATAAAATACTGGCAAACAGACTCCAGGAACACATCAAAAAAATTATCCACCATGATCAAGTAGGCTTTATCCCAGGAATGCAAGGGTGGTTCAACATATGAAAGTCCGTCAATGTAATACACCATATAAACAAACTCAAAGAAAAAAACTACATGATCATCTCACTAGATGCAGAAAAGGCATTTGACAAAATCCAACACCCCTTCATGATAAAAGTCATGGAGCGAACAGGAATACAAGGAACATACCTAAACATAATAAAGGCTATTTACAGCAAGCCAACAGCCAACATCAAATTAAATGGAGAGAAACTCAAAGCAATTCCACTAAAATTAGGAACGAGGCAAGGCAGTCCACTCTCCCCATACTTATTCAATATAGTACTTGAAGTTCTTGCCAGAGCAATAAGACAACATAAGGGATTAAGGGGATACAAATTGGAAAGGAAGAAGTCAAGCTTTCCCTATTTGCAGATGTCATGATAGCATACTTGAGTGACCCCAAAGATTCCACACAGGAACTGATACAGCTTATAAACATCTTCAGCAACATAGCAGGATACAAGATCAACTCAAAAAAATCAGTAGCCCTCCTATATACAATGGACAAAGAAGCTGAGAAGGAAATCAGAGATACATCACCCTTTACAATAGCCATAAATGACAGAAAATACCTTGGGGTAACACTAACCAAGCAAGTGAAGGACCTATATGATAAGAACTTTAAGTCCCTGAAAAAAGAAATTGAAGAAGATGTCAGAAAATGGAAAGATCTCCCATGCTCATGGATAGACAGGACCAACATAGTAAAAAATGACAATTTTACCAAAAGCAATCTATAGATTCAATGCAATCCCCATCAAAATACCAACACAATTCTTCACAGACCTGGAAAGAATAATACTCAACTTCATATAGAAAAACAAAAAACCCAGGATAGCCAAAAGAATCCTGTACAATAAAACAACCTCTGGAGGCATCATAATCCCTGACTTCAAGCTCTACTATAGAGCTACAGTAATAAAAACAGCTTGCTATTGGCATAAAAACCGACATGTGGACCAATGGAATTGAATTGAAGACCCTGACATTAACCCGCACACCTATGGACATATCATTTTTGACAAAGAAGCCAAAAGTGTACAATGGAAAAAAGAAAGCATCTTCAACAAGTGGTGCTGGCGTAACTGGATATCAACGTGTAGAAGGCTGCAAATAGATGCATATCTGTCACCGTGCACAAAACTTAAGTCCAAGTGGATCAAGGACCTCAACATAAATCCAGCTACTCTGAACCTGCTAGAAGAGAAAGTAGGAACAAGTCTTGAATGCATTGGCATAGGAGATCACTTCCTAAATATAACACCAGTAGCACAGACACTGAGAGAAACAATCAATCAATGGGACCTCTTCAAACTGAGAAGCTTTTGTAAAGCAAAGGATGCTGTGGGATGGTCTGTATGTCAAATTGCTCTGATTGGTCAATAAATAAAACACTGATTGGCCGGTGGCCAGGCAGGAAGTAGGTGGAACAAGGAAAGAGGAGAATTCTGGGAAGTGGAAGGCTGAGGCAGAGAGACACTGCCAGCTGCTGCCATGACCAGCAGCATGTGAAGACGCCGGTAAGCCACCAGCCACATGCAAGGTATAGATTTATGGAAGTGAATTAATTTAAGCTATAAGAACAGTTAGCAAGAAGCCTGCCATGGCCATACAGTTTGTATGCAATATAAGTCTCTGTGTTTACTTGGTTGGGTCTGAGCAGCTATGGGACTGGTGGGTGACAAAGATTTGTCCTGATTGTGGGCAAAGCAGGAAAACTCTAGCTACAAAAGGATATGGTCAACAAGGCAAAGCAACAGCCTATAGAATGGGAAAAGATCTTCACCCACCCCACATCAGACAGAGGACTGATATCCAGAATATATAAGGAACTCAAGAAATTAGACATCAAAACGACCAACAGTCCAATTAAGAAATGGGCTATAGAACTAAACAGAGAATTCTCAACAGAGGAAACTCAAATGGCTGAAAGACACTTAAGGAATTGCTCAACATCCCTAATCATCAGGGAAATGCAAATCAAAATAACTCTGAGATACCACCTTATGCCTGTCAGAATGGCTAAGATCAAAAACACTGAAAACACTTTATGCTGGAGAGGATGTGGAACTAGGGGAACTCTCCTCCACTGCTGGTGGGAATGCAAGCTTGTACAACAACTTTGGAAATCAGTATGGTGCTTTCTTAGAAAATTGGGAATCAATCTCCCCCAAGATCCAGCTATACCACTCTTGGGCATATACCCAAGGAATGCTCAATCATACCACAAGAGCACTTGCTCAGCTATGTTCATATCAGCATTGTTTGTAATAGCCAAAACCTGGAAACAACCTAGATGCCCTTCAACTGAAGAATGGATAAATAAATTGTGGCACATATACACAGTGGAATACTACTCAGCAGAGAGAAACAATGACATCATGAGGTTTGCAGGCAAATGGATGGATCTAGAAAAAATCATCCTGAGTGAGGTAACCCAGACTCAGAAAGACAAATATGGTATATACTCACTCATAGGAGGGTACTAGATGTGGAACAAGGATGACTTGACTGCTACTCACATCACCAGGGAGGCTACCTGTAAAACAGGACCCCAAGAAAGACACGAGCATCACCCAATGACGGAGCAAGGGCTGAAATCTACATGAATAACCTGGACATGAGTGGGAGCAATGAAGGGAGAGGGTTGAGGGAAAGAGAGCTGGAGATCCCAGCTGGATCAAGAACAGAGAGGGAGAACAAGGAATAAGATACCATGGTAAATGAAGACCACATGAGAAAAGGAAGAAACAAAGTGCTAGAGAGGCCCACAGAAATTCACAAAGATACCCTCACAATAGATGGCTGGCAACGGTCAAGAGACAGCCGGAACTGACCTACTCTGGTGATGGGATGGCCAAACACCCTAATAGTCATGCCATAAACCCCATCCAAGGACTGAGGAATCTGGATGCAGAGATCCATGGCTAGGCCCCAGGTGGAGCTCCGGGAGTCTAATTAGTGAGAAAGAGGAGGGTTTATATGAGCGAGAATTGTTGAAACCAAGGTTGGATAAAGCACAGGGACAAATGGCCAAACAAATGGAAACACATGAACATATGAACCAAAGGCCGAGGGGCCCCAAACTGGATCAGGCCCTCTGAATAGGTGAGACAGTTGATTGGCTTGATCTCCTTGGGAGGCATCTAGGCAGTGGTACCAGGTCCTGTGCTCATTGCATGAGTTAGCTGTTTGAAACCTGGGACTTGTGCAGGGACGCTTGGCTCAATCTGGCGGGAGGGGACTGGACCTGCCTGGACTGAGTCTACCAGGTTGATCTCAGTCCTCGGGGGAGGCTTGCCCTGAAGGAGGTGGGAATGGGGAGTGGGCTGGGGGGAAGGGGAGGAGGACAGGAAGGGGGAGAACAGGGGAATCTGTGGCTGTTATGTAGAACTGAATGGTATTGTAAAATAAAATAAAAGGCAAAAAATAAAATAATGAAAAGAAAAAAAAGTGAAAACAAATAGCCCAAATAAAAAATGGGGTACAGCTCTAAACAGAGAATTCTCAATAGAAGAAACTCAAATGGCTGAGAAACACTTAAAGAAATGTTCAATATCCTTAGTCATCAGGAAAATATAAATCAAAATTACTTTGAGATTTCATATAATGCCATCACAATGGCCAAAATCAATAAAACAAGAAACAGATTATGTTGGCAAGGATGTGGCGGAAGGGAAACACTCAACCATTTCTGGAGTAAGTGCAAAACTGTATAGCCAGTATGGAAATCAGTTTAGTAGTACATCAGAAAAATGGTAATTGACCAATTTCAAGATTCAAACACATACCTAAAGGATATTTTTCCTATTACAGAGACACTTGCTCAACCATGTTCATTGTTGCTCTATTCATAATAGCCAGAAATTATAAACATCCTAAAATTTCATCAGCGCATGAACAGACAATGAAAATGTGGTACATTTATACACTGGAATATTACTCAGAAGTTTAAAAAGTGAAGTCATCAGAGACTGAGGCAGCATGCACAGGGCCTGCACCAGTTTGTACCAGGTCCTCTACATATATGGCTTCCAGTTTAGTGTTTTTATGTGACTCCTGAGTGTGTGAACAAGAGATCTCTGATTCTTGTGTCTTCTCCAGGGCTCTATTCTTTGTCTGTTTGTCTTGTCCAACTCCAATTTGTTAGTTTTTATCTTATTATATTATAGTACATTATATTATGCTTTATTATTATTCCTTAGACGCCTCTCTCATTTGTTGTCAAGACACAGAAAGTGAATAGACAATAAGGGACTTGTGGGCAGGGATAGATCTCTCAAGGAAAGGTAAATAAAATAGATAGTTACAGAACCAGATACAGCAAATCTAATAGAAGAGAAAGTGGGAGAATAGTCTCAAACTCTTTGGCACAGGAAAAGACTTTCTGAACAGAACACTAAGAGCACATGCATTAAGAACAAAAATTAATAGACAGAACTTCATAAAAACTTGAGATCTTTTGTATTGCAAAGGACACCACCATTTAGACAAAACAGAAAGCTACAGAATAGAAAAAAATTTCAACTACATATCTAACACAGGGACAATATTCAAAATATATAAAGAACTCAAAAAACTGGAAACAAAGTAAATAAATATCCCAATTAAAAATGAGATACAGCTCTAAACAGCATTCTCAAAAGAGGAAACTCAAATGGCTGAGAAGCACTTAGAGAAATGTTCAAGATCTTTAGTCATCATAGAAATGCATATCATAAGATTTCATCTTACACCAGTCAGAATGACCACAATCAGTAAAACAAGTGACAGCTCATGCTGATGAGAATGTGGAGTAAGGAGAATACTCATCCATTGCTGGTGGGAGTGCAACTTTTACAACCACTATAGGTATCACTGTGGCAGTTCCCTGAGAAGATGGAAATCAATCTACCTCAAGATACAGCTATACCACTGTTAGCATATACCCAAAGGTCACTTCATCCTACTACAGAAGCACTTGCTCAACAATGTTCATTGCTGGTCTATTCATAATAGCCAGAAACTGGAAATAACCTAGATGTCTGTCAAAGGATGAATGGATAAAGAAAATGTTATATATTTACTCAGCTGTTAAAAAAAAGTGGGAGTAGCCAGGCGGTGGTGGCACATGCCTTTAATCCCAGCACTCGGGAGGCAGAGGCAGGCGGATCTCTGTGAGTTCGAGGCCAGCCTGGGCTACCAAGTGATTCCCAGCAAAGGCGCAAAGCTACACAGAAAAACCCTGTCTCAAAAAACAAACAAACAAACAAACAAAAAAGTGGGATTATGAAATTCATAGGTAAATGAATGAAGCTAGAAAAAAGAATCATCTTGAGTGAGGTAACCCAGATCCAGAAAGACAAATATGGTATGTATTCACTTATACATGGATGTTAGATTTTAAGTCATTGATAATCAAGCTACAATCCATAGAGCTTGAGAACAAAGGACTAGGGTGGAGGGATAGACCTCCCAAGGAAATAGAAATAGAATAGATAGCTATGGATGGATAAATGTGTATGTGTGGTGGGGGAAGAGGGAAGCAAGCAAGGGAATATGGGGAGGAACATCTAAAACTAAAGGTCACTTGAAGAGTCATATGGAAATATAATAGAAACTTCCTACAATATATGCACATATGAAGGCAAACTAAATAAAATCACCAAATAAACAGGGAGACAGAGGCCCAGTTGGACATCTCTTATTAACAAGTAAAGCTTCCAGTACCAGGAATGGGTTAGAGCTAACCGAGTTGTTGGCTAAAGGGAAGCAATAAGAATCCCCAAACAATCTGGATAATTGTCAAGACTATTGGTGGCTCTCCACAAACTGATGGTAAGACCCTGTTGCTGAAGACAACACCTACACAACTCATTGATCATGGAGAGTTTGAGCTGATGCCTACATGGAGTCTTCACCCCTGTGTTCTAGCATCTTTAGTAAATGAAGGTACTCTACGCAGTATCAAAAGAGAAATGCAAACACCAACCTAGCCACAAACCCTTTGATCTATGATGGTGTCCGGCCTACAATATATGCTAGCAATGGTGGCACAAAGCTTGTGGGAATAACCAACCAAAATCTGAGACAAGACAAGCAAGAGACATAGGGTAAAACCAAATACTTCTGTTTTAAAACAGAACAAAACAAACAAACAAAAATGTACCAATAAAATGACTTCTAATAACATTCCGCTATACTCAAAGATCAGTGCCAACTTCAGCCATCATCAAGAGAAACTTCCCCCTGCAGCAGATAGGAACAAATACAGAGACTTACACAGTCAGACATTATGCAGAGAGTAAGAGACATTAGAACACTCAGTTGTAAATGGAATGTCTTCGTCAAATGCCCCCCCCCCCCCCCCGGGCTTAGGGAACTCTGAGGAAGAGGAGGTTAAGAGTATAAGAGCCAGAGGGGATGGAGGGTAACAAGGAATTAAGGCCTTCTATACACAACAGGACTGGCACACATATGAGTTCACAAAGACTGTGGTAAAATGCATAGGATCTACACATGTCTGTACCAGATGGGGTCCTACAGCTGAAAAGAGAATTAGACACATACCCATCCCTAGCCCAGAAGCTATTTCCAATTGATAGCCACTTGAAAATGAAAGCTTAGATTTATCCAAGGGGGCCTCCCTGGGGAAACGAAACACTCTTAAGGGTGGGCTCTGTGCCCAGCAGTTCATGACTAACACGAAACAAACTCAATGGCATCTTTGAAGTTTCTTTGTCTCATAATGTTAAGTCAGGACATTGTTTTGTTTTTCTACATTACAGGTCCTTTCCATATATATTTTATGGCTTCCAATTTTGAGTTTCTATGGGATTCCTGAGTGTGTGAATGTCTGTCTCTGCAACTATATGCATTTCTTATACTTTTCCTTTGGCACTTTTTCTGTTTGGTTGTTTTATCACATTCCGATTTATTTGTTTATTTACCTTATTTTATTATATTACTATTTTTTAGATACCTTTTGTGTTCTAAGAAGAGAAAAAAGGGTATGGATCTGGGTATGAGTAGAGGTGGGGAGGAACTGGGAGGAGTGGGGGAGAGGAAACTTTAATCAGAATATATTGTATGAAAAAAATCTATTTTTAATAAAAGAGGAAAAAAGAACAGTAGTACCTTTATAAAAGAAACATTACTTCTCTGAAAGAAGCTGCTATTGCTATAAAAATGTAACAAATGTGGAACTACAACTTCATTGTAATATCAGATTTTTGTCTTTACATTTATTTTTTTCATTTTGAAATTAAAATATAATTACATGATTTCACCCTACTCTTTCCTCCCTCTAACCCTTCCCATGTACCCCTCCTAGCTCTCTCAAATTCATATGTCTATTGTGTATGACTATTCTAAACATATAAATGTAACCTGCTCAATTCATATGAATTTACTTGTATGTGTTTGATTCAGGGATGACCACTTGGTACTGGATAACTATTTTGGGGGTTCTTTACCAGGGAAGACTATTTATCTTAAGTGAAATGCTGGGATCAGAAGTAATTAGATTTTATAATGACATATTTATTCAGTACCTGAATAGTTGATTGTTGTCATCAAGGTTTTCCGATCCCCATCTACCTTTGATATCTTCAATCACATGATTCTTAAGAAATTTTCTCAATAATTGAACAGTCTGTTGTCTTGTAACGTCAGGGCCAAAATTATTATTACTTCTTAATAGATCATAAAGCCAATCTACTGCTTCTCCTGCAGTGAAGCAATTGTTGTATTTTTTTAAATGTTGTCTATGTTTTCTTAAAGGCATTCCTACTCGAAAAGATGTGGTTACTTCATTCCACTGTGAAGAGAAGGAAAATACTGTTAAAAAAATCATAGCAAAAATGAAATCTTATTGATTTGGGTATATAGTCAGTTCTAGACTAGTTTGGGCTACATGAGTCCCTATCTCAAAATAACCAAAAGGAATAAAGAAAATCATTAGACAAAGAAAATTCATTATTTCACAGCTGATTATACTGTAAATATTTTTGATGAAATCATCTTACCTGTGATACATAAAATCTTATATCTCACTAATTTATTATTAATTCTAGTGCCAAAATAATATTTTCTTTTTTACTATACATTCATTGGGCATTTCACTTAGGAAACTTAGAAATGAAAAGAACTGTAATGTACCCATTTCTTAGTCCCTGATAAAGCATTTAAAGTATACTAGGTTATTTACTTTAATTAACATTAATGATATGCTTTATATTCATAATTTAACTGTAAATCTCACAGTCTTATGAAGTTACTTGTAGGATGAAGTGCTAAACAATCTTATTAATAAAAACATGGAGCCAAATATTGGGGTAAAAAGCCGAGAGATCAGAAAAGCAGAAAGAAGCCAGCCACATTCTTACCATTTGGAGATCCTTCGCCAAAAAGAGCTACTTCCTGTATACCTATGTCTATATACCTTTCTGTTCTGCCATTTCATTTCCTCTTCCTGGCCAGCTCTGTCACTTCTTGTCTTTCTGTACAGACCTCCAGACCTTTATGGTTAACTAGTGTTGGAATTTAAGGTGTGTGCCACCATGCCTGGCTCTTTCCCAGTGTGGCCTTGAACTCACAGAGATCCAGACTGATTCCTGCCTCCTGAATGCTAGGATTAAAGGTGTGTGCTACCATGGCCTGACTTCTATGTTTAATATAGTGGCTGGCTTCAGACTTTATTGAGGGACACAAATAAAATATCACTACAGTTACTATTATAGAAGGAAAAAGAAGCACAGATTGATAACTTGACCAAGATCATATATCTAAATCAGTGGTTCTCAACCTTACTAATGCTGTTATCCTTTAATACAGTTCCTCATGTGGTGAATCCCAACAATAAAATATTTCATTGCTACTTCATAACTGTAATTTACTACTGTTATGAATTATAATTTAAATATCTGATATACAGAATATATGATATGTGACCCCCAAAGAGGTCACAACCCACAGCTTGAGAACTACTGATCTAAATGATTAACATAAGCATTCAAATCTAGGCTTAGGTGGGCCTGGTGAGGCAAGCCTGCAATTTCAGAGGCTGAGGCATGAGGTTTGTTATGTTCAGGTCCTAGATGGGTTACATAGTAAATTAAAAGCCAGCCTGCACAACTAAGTGAAACCCTGTACCAAAATTAAAAGTAGAACTGATGCTATAGGTTCTTATCACAAAATAAAATCCAAACAAACAATAGTAACAAAAATTAACCAACTCTGTCTAGAATCTGTATTCAATTATTGTACTAGATAAATAAAACTTCTGGGATGCAACAGTTACAATAGCAAAGTGCTTTCAATGTCAGGTATTTAGTACAGTATCTCTTATAAAGGTCCCTAGAGTGCTGGGCATGGTGGCAAAGGCTGGTGGATCTCTGGGAGTTTAAGGCTAGCCTGGTCTGCATGTTGAGTACCAGGACAGCCAGGACCACATAAAAAGACCTATCTCAAAATAAATAAATAAACAAATATATAAATAAATGGATACCTATAATGAACATAGAATATATAAAATGGTAAAATAAATTAATAAAATAAATTCATTGCACATTTAATGAACTTAAGCATTTAAAAAAACCACTTATTTTCTGAACTAACCTCAATCAGTCAAATGTCTAGATTTGAGACATTAACACTAGAATGTAAAGGAGGTAGTATACAATGAATACATCACTTTTTTAATAGAAAAATTCAAACATTAGAAATTAGATCATTAACCTGATTTATGAGACTGTTAATTATATTACTACTGTGTCATATGTCTGACCCTGGCATCACAACATTGAACTTACTGCTGAAAAACAGTAACTGCATTTCTTTTCTTCCCACATAGTTCCATTGCTATTCAAGAAACTTTATTGAACTGTTTTACTACCCATTGTCCTGAGTACACAGTAGTAAAGTGACATGCGACTCTGCACTCAAAGACATCACAGAATAGTTTTGAAATGCAGTGTGTTTATAAAGTCCGAGAGTGAAACATTTAAGATTTGTTTCAGCTTTACTTCTTGTTTATGAATCTTCATTCTTTTCTTCTCTGTCCTTCAATATTCTTATACTAATACCTTCCTTGTGGTAACAAAAAGACTTACTTTATGTAAAGTATTAGTAAGTACTTGGTGAATTTTTTTAAGTGTGCTTGTGTTACTTTCATCTAAGATAGTAAATTTTTAATATGTCAAGACTGCCTCATTAAAGTACCTTTCAGCACTAAATTCTATCCTTTATATTGATAAACATAACCACCAACTACTTGTTGAGCAGTAGAATATATGTCCAGATCACCATGCCAGAACAAGGTGCATTTTCTAGTTCTTCCGTTTACCACTTACGTGTCTTCAGGAGAGTCCCTTCCTTGAGCCTTGGCTTCCACACTGGTAAAGTAGGACGGGTATTTGTGAGAGAGTAACTTGCTTATTATTCTGTATACTACAACACAGTATATTTTTAGAAAATCTCTTAAAGTGGGTATGTACTACAGGCCCACTGTACCAATATGGAAACTGAGGTTAGGTGACTCTCTTAATATCATATAACCAGAAGTATATGATAGGATTTTCTATAGAATAGAAAATCCAAATGCACAGCCCTGGTGACCACCCTCAGTGGTTACTAAAAGTATTCTGGGTTAAGTTTCAACAGTTCTTTCCTAGTGTCACTTAGCATACACATCCTACAACAAATTTTATAGAGCCAACAAGCCAAATTGTCATGCCTGGGCTTTCAATTTGAAACTTTAATTTCTAATTATGAGAGGCAGCAAATAAAACATGAAAAGTGGCTAACAGTGGTATTTGAGAATGAGGGAAAAGAAGACACCAGAGGAGTTGTCCTGCAGAGTCAGAAAGTGGTGCTGCTTTGGGGCACTGCACTTTGGATCTGAAGCAGAGAGAGACCAGAGTGGAGTGCAATTCAAAGAAGGGAACAGGAGCTATGCCTTACCAACTACATTCCCTCAGTACCTGTCTCAGAAATCTAGGTGCCTTGGGTCCCTCCGGATATCAGATCCCTGGCTCATCATAAATCCAACAGTTCTGAGTGCCCTCAGCAAACCTAAGTCCCTCATACACCCAGATCCTCAGGATCTCTGGGTCCCTCAGAAAACCTAGGTTCCTGGTCCCTTTCCCCAGCAGCTCGTCCACTCTCTTACCAGCTTGGTGGCCCGGTAAGGCCCAAGAGGAGCGTTCTGATCCTCCATGTCAGCGCCAGGCAGAGTCCATGGAGGCAGCTGAAACAGCGCGTAGCTGATGAAACCAGTAGTCCGGTGTAAGTGTCTGAACAACTGCCGCGCTGCTGATTTGAATATCTCCAAGCAAAGCTGATAGGTGGTGCGGTTGAGTCACGTGACGTAGCAACCCCTACGGGGAGCGGGGTGGAGCACGGGGAGGCGCTCTGACGCTCAGCCAGTGTAGCTGGTGCAGGATTTGTCAGGTCAGTTACTATGTTGCTTAAAAGAACTGTGCACATTAGACCCAAAGGGATTGTGTACCTCATGAACAGCACAACAGCAAAACGATTCTCTCTTCCTGGGTTCTTCAGCAATACCAATATAAACCAGGTGGGGCTTTACCGGGACATAGCACCTAAAAGGCTGGCCTCTGTATGTGTTTGTTTCCTTTCAACTTCTCCGTCTTTCTTTCTCTCTCACACACACTTTAGGAAGAGCCACGGTTAGAGTCTAAGAGAAATAAATGTCGGTTCCAATTCGTCTTCTTCCATGATTGGAATGGCATATAAGCAGCTTTACCTATAAAACTTGCCTTCCTTAAGAAAATCTACCGTGATATCCTTAGAAGACGCCTGGGCTATGCTTAAACCATGACCACACACTTAAATCATTATTGGGATCTTTAAAAATATATCTGCAACAAGCATCATTTGTCAAATGACAAAAATTAAGGTGATCTAAGAGTTGGAGAGATTTGCATAAAGTCTCAGAACCCTTTGCCGATTACAGACTTGCTTTAATAAACAATAAAAGGCTGTTACCATTCTCTAATTGCTCAGCATAGTGACTGAGAGGTTGGTTTCTGTTAACCTATCCTGAGTCAAATTGCTGCATCTTCTTAAAACCATCAGATGTGCCTGCTTTCAAAAGATCATCACTACTGGGCTTTTTGTTGACATTCCCTCAGAAAAGAAGTAGGTGGGGAGGATCATTGGATCCTAACTGAAGTATCTTGTCACTCTTCCCAGCTAGTTGTGAGCAGTTCTGTCCTAATTGTATTTAACTTCAGGCTTCAGGGAGACAACAGAGCATATAGGCTTTGGAAAACTTAAGGAAGGGAGGGACCTATACCTATGAAGCCATGGGGAAGCTTTCACCTGTGTTGGGTGCAGACCTTCTAGTGTCTTAAGGTCATCCATGCTCCTGCCCGTAATCTCTCACCCATGCTCTGTATCAGTGATCTGAGCAACCTTGTGGAATTGAACTTTGGTTTGTCATTGGAACCATATGAAAAGAGAATAGACAATTATTAGTTCTACACATGGAGAAAAATTCTCCCAACAGTCTATGAATTCATTCTATTTCATCACATCATATTGGCAATGTCTGTAGATGCAAAAATATCTAAAGGCCAGATTTTTACAAAAGTTGAATTTTGGACTTTCTTTTATATTAACTGCATACCTCTGTTCTTGTGAATTACTTATTGTTTTGATGGTTAAACTTTGATTTTCAGTTTGACTGGATTGATATACCTGTGAAATTAGTCAAACACAATTCTAACTTTTGTCTTGTGGGTTTTTCCAGAGATTGACATGTGGAACAGTAACTCAGAAAGGAAGACCAGTCTGGAATGTGGGCAGTATCCTCCAGTAGTTTGTGTTTCCTCCATTTACATTGTTTCTATTAGGAATTTATAGTGATGAAAACCTAACTTGTTCTAATTGAATAACTTGAATCCTTGTATTAATTTTATTTCTATTATTTCATTTTACTTTTAGTCACACACTTTTTTATCAGGACCATTGGAATATATTATTCCTGGAACCTTCCAAACAATATTTGGGGAAGGGAAGTATGCAGAGCAGAGGATATTCCTTAGGATCCAGGATTTTGCAACTTTAACAATCTTGCGGAGCTGAGCTGAGCTTCTTTAATGCCCACATGCTATTTTACTGTGGACGAAGATAGAAAGAAATACAAGCCTCTATAACTTACTCTTATAACTGAACCCAGCCCTCCCCTACCTCATGTATATATACATACATATACGTACACACAACGGACATCAGCTTATCATTTCTTAAATATGACAGAGAATAATGTTTTTCTACTTAGAAATGATTCTAGTTGGCATTCTTTATTTTGCCTTTGGACTTTTATTTATTCTTACTAAAATATCAGATCCAATACAGAGAATTTAACCAGAGTATTCACTGTTGTATTTTTTATGTTCTAACCAGCACATAATAATAATTTAATGAATATTTGGTGACTGGGTGAATATTTTTTCTTAGCATTAGAAAAAATACTTTAAGTGATATTGTCTATCTTTTCTAATTAACTTTTAATGAAGTATTTTTGTAAGATTCATTTATCTTTAAATCTTAAGGCTTAGTCATTCTGCAATATAATGTCTAGTTATACATTTTATTTCACTAATATTATCTAGTATTTATCTTGCCTGAGGAAATTTCTCATTTTTCTTTTTAGTTGTGGTAGTTATTTTCCTTCATGTTTCTGAAATTGTCACTATTTTGAAATATTAAGACAGCTGCTATAGAATTTAGGTTTGAAAGTATAGTTAACATGCATTATTTGGCTTGGCAGCAAGCTTTCATTTTCTTAGAAAAAATGTACCTTCTCATTTAGGGAAATACTTTTTTAGTTTTTCTGATTTCCATCTGTAATTTTGATTTTCTTATTTTTTCCTCTCAGACCATGAGATCATTCACTCTAGCTGAATTTCTAACTCACTATTTTCAAGTCCCTGCCCCATTTTTTTCCAACATGGTCTCTCATTCATCTCCAAGAAAGCTTTTCTTTAGATCCTTTGATTGATCTTATTTCTATATAGCCTTCATTTAATTTATGTTTGAGAAGGTAAATCACAAATTTAAATTTAATTACTTTTCCCTTGTGTTTTGTGATAACTCACTATAAAATGATCAAAGATGACCCTCATTAAACTGTTGGTTTTCTCATTATAGGTATTGTGTATTATCTACTTTTGCATTGCTCTAACCAAAATGCCTGAAGAAACAACTTAAAAATAAATACTTGCTTTGGCTTATTGTTTCAAAACTGTCAGTCTGCAATGGCAGAAAGAACATGTTATATTGAGGAAAATTATAAAGGCCACTCCACGTAGTTAAAAGGAAGATTTATTTAGTGGATGACTTACAAATGAAGGAATAGATAGGTTGCGGTGGTCTGGGGAAGGTATATTGCAATCCAGCGGTGTTCTCTGGAGCTCTGCTCAGTCAACCTGCACCGTCCAGGGTCCAGGAACAGAGAGAGCGCTTGCCCATCCAGGTCTCGGGTCTCCAGACGCCTCCCTTGGCCCTGCCTCGTAGGTGTGACAGTTTCCAGAGTCTCAATGAGGGTTGGAACTTCCAGAACCAAGCTGGAATAGCTACCCACTACAATGTTAGATGCCCTTCCCAGAGCTGTACTTTCCTAATCTAGGTATTGATCAATCTAGTCAACTTGACAAGATTAACCATTACACATTAACTTAAAGAATCATTTGTTTTTCTAAAGATATTAAAACAATTACTGTAGCACAAATCTTAGAAGGTCTTATTAATAAAATCAAACCTGGAGCCAGGTATTGGGTTAAAGCTGGAAGATCAGAGAAGCAGGACAAGCCACAGCTTCCTCACCTCGCCAGTTCCTCAGCTGATCCTGTTTCCTCAGACTGGAAGCCTCTGAGTCCTCATCCAAATAAATCTCAGCCAAACTGCTGCTCAAAAGCCTAAAAGCTTAACCAAGCTAGTTCCTGGTTTTCACATCTTATATATCTTTCTGCGTTCTGCCATCACTTCCTGGGATTATGCCTAGCTGTTTCCAGTGTGGTTTTGAATTTACAGAGATCCAGATGGATCTCTGCCTCTAGGATGATAGGATTAAAGGCGTGTGTGCTACCATTTTCTGGCCTCTATATCTAGTGGCTGTTCTGTTCTCTGACCCCAGATAAGTTTATTAGGGTGCACAATATTTTGGGGAACACAATATCACCACAAATTACCATCAATAACTTAGTTCCAGTAAATATTTGGTATATTTATTTAAATATTTTCCAAATGACTACTTTATATCTTTAATGATCCTACAAATACAGCATTTTGAAATATTAAGACAGCTGCTATAGAATTTAGGTTTGAAAGTATAGTTAACATGCATTATTTGGCTTGGCAGCAAGCTTTCATTTTCTTGGAAAAAATGTACCTTCTCATTTAGGGAAATACTTGTATGTTAACATATTCTGCATACATTCTTCTGTGTTCCTTGCTCTTGGACATTATCTAAGGGGGGTTGGTTACAAGTTGTTGTCAAGGGTTAGGAAAAAGGCTAAACAAAGGAGATTAGATTTAAAGTTCTTGCTTAAAAAAAGACAGAAAGAAAAGAGAAAAGAAAAGAAAAAGACAATTACTAGTTTTAAATACTTTACATTGGATTAGATTGTTTTATATTGTATACAAATTTGAAATTGATATTGTTAGAAAATGCTATATGTCTATTTCTAATTGTATTCATACCATTCATTTAACAATGTAATACAATTTTCTGATCCTTGAATGTTATTATTACCAACTATTAGGATATAAAGAAATGAATGTTAGTAGTTAGACATTACAATAGAACTTGTAGTCATATTAGGTATGTTTTAAAAACTGAGCAGATATATTTTAGATAGACAGGTCATCTTCAAACCCTTCAGAGATCTACAGAATATGGCATTTAAAATATTTTAATAACTTAGGAATTTTTCTTTTTGAGACATGTTGGTTCCTGGCAGTACCAATCTACTTCAGAGAAAATATGAGCATTGAAGAAACTGCATATGGCGTTAACTTTCATTGTGGCAAAGGTTAGCCACTGGACAACAAACTATCCTCGAATCAACAGGACAAAATGAAAAGACAGAACATGAAACAAAGGACTACTGATTCTTGCCAAAACAAGTGTGGATATGGCTTTATCAAAAGGCATCTTCTGAGGCCAGGACAATATGGCACCATCCCTGAAGTGGCCTTCACAATCCAGAAAAGGTACAGTGCCCTTTTCTTCGAAGGCAGCTGAACAGGCAGTGGTCCGATGGCTTCTGTTGTGCAATGGAACAGCAGCTGAAACAGTTATTCTTGAAGAGTAACTAAGCTCAAGCCTCTCAATAGTAGACTGGCATTTAATAGAGGGATGTGGAGAAGAAGGGGATGCTGAGATGAAGCCATATATACACAGCCAAGAAGAATGGACAGCTGAATTCAAAAAAAGTCAACAATTTCCAGAATTTAATATCCTGAATCATGACATGACACTAGTGGAATTCAGGTGTTTCTGGTACATGGACTGCTCTCACCCAATGTGAGAGTGAACTGTTGACCTTGTGTACATCCTACTTCACAAATGAGTCTGTCAGATATGCTAAGCCTGTAGGCTGAAGATGATGCCCCAACACTGTGGAGAAACCTCAGGTGACTGTCCAGGCAGCTGGCTGTTTCTGTCAACTCACAAATTTTTTTGAAGTTTCTTGCATGCACTTCCTGTTTTTATTTTTGTTAGCTAATATTATTTCCTTCTTGGGTCTCTGAGGGACTTGAAGATTAGTTAGTTATAGTTGAAGATTAGTTCTTTATAGTTGAAGATTAATTAGGATGGAAAGTGAATTAGATACATTTTGGACTTGCCAAAATAGGATAGATAATGGAATTATTTTCTCTGATTTTCAAGTACAAATGGAATAGACATTGTTTAGGTATTTATTGCCTGTATATATTGTATATAGTCATTGTACTTTTGTATACAGTTTTTTTTGTTAGTTATAACCTTTTGCTTTTTTCTCTTTTTATTAAAATAGATAAGGGGAAATATGGTGGTATTCTATTTGTACTAAAATGTGATTTTAATTGTATATTAATAAATAAAGTTGCCCGGGGGGTCAGAGCTATTAGAGCCATAGCAAGAGCGTGGCTGTGGTGGCACATGCCTTTAATCCCAGCACTTGGTAGAAGCGGTAGGTAGATCTCTGTGTGTTCAGGGATACAGCCAAAATTGGAGACACACACCTTTAAGACCTGGAGGGCTGTACTTACAGGCAGTGACGAGGCAGTCATGTGTTTGGGTTTACAACCAATGAGAAGGCAGAAGAGAAAGACTATATTAAAGACAAACACACAGGAAATAGCTCTCTTTTGGAGAGGTAGGACCACCGCAGGAGGAAGAGTAAGGTTTTAGCTCTGAGCTCTGACCTCTGGCTTTCTTTTTTACATTGGTTCTGTGTTTCTTATTTAATAAGATGGTTGGTTACATCTACACAAAACAAACCCTTTCTCCTCCAAGTTGCTTTGGTCAGGGTGTTTTATCACATTAGCCACAAAAAAAAAAAAAAATGGTTAATAAACTATTCTACCTTCATAAAGTAAAATATCATACACATATCTATACTTTTACATCTACAAATTAGCAAAATATATCAAAATATTAAACATATTTTACTGAACTAGTACAATTAAATGCCATATATATATATATATATATATATATATCACAAATTCACATATACATATGTGCAATATACAAATACATATACTAACAATGATAAAACTCTCATCTTGGATGATGAACATTGCAGAACTTTTATCTGTCCTTTTCAAATTTTAATGATGTGTATTTTTAATCAAAGAATGGTAATGTTGAAAACTTGTACTCTTAAATTGAACTATATTTGCATTTTGTTTCCCTGCCTGACTAGAACTGTTTAATAGGTAAGTTTTGGACATTATTTGAAAATAAAGAAGAATAGTAAGATTACAGCAGCTTAATCCTGGTAGTCTCATGAAGATAAAATTAAGTATTTATTTTATAAAATCTTGCAAATGTTTGGGTTTTTTTTTTTTTACAATTTTATTATTTCATAATAAATTGTGAATTCCTATTCATTCCTTCTGTTCATTTTTCTTTTGGGCGAAGTCATTTTCATAGTGAAAGGAGCTTTCATTTTGTTTGATACACGTTTCCTTATTTGAGACATACATTTAGATGTCCATATTATATTCATTAAAAGATAAGGCCTGCAGACATAGCACATTACTCTGTAAATCTGAAGAAATGATGGCTTTAGACGGAGTGAGAAGTCAAATATGGATGAAAGCATAAGGAAAGTGTGCCTAAATATTTTAATTTTTTCTAATTAGAAATTTTGCATATAAGGTTCCAATGTTAACATGATAACTTTATGGCATCTACTAAATATCAGGCATCCTTCCTCATATGATTTCAGACACAAATACCCTCAGGGACTGTTCAAGAAATGAGTAATGCCTAATGAGTCACTTCAGGAACAACCGAAATCACATGCAGTGAATGCTGTTTATACTTTTAAAATAATTTATTAAAAGCAGCTAGTTGTAAATGTCAGCCTCTTATATTATAAATCTTTTCAAAAAGTGAAGGTGGTGTGTGAGAATGAAATAAGATTTTCATTCAAAAGTTTTACACAATTCTTGTCCTAATATAGTTCAAAACTTTATAGATCCCCATACCTCTAACAGGGGATAGAAGTACACAGTGAGGCTTTCTTCTGAGTGATGTTGTCTCTGATACCCTGATGAGCTATTGTTAGGAATGGCCAGACATAATCCAGGCTCCCTTTCTCCCTTTCAAATGTTTTCTTGACATTGGCTATGATAAAGATCCTTTTTTTCCTGACTAAAAATTGATCAGTTCTCTTGAGTCTTGAACAGACGTGTTCTAAAGGAAACAAACATGCCTGTGCCACAATCTCAGCATGCCCCCCCACCATCCCATTACTGAAAAAAAAACAAAAACAAAAACACAACTACCTTGCTAGTGGGTGATGTTCAATCATGCCCCTCTTCATTTCTCAGAAGATATAACTAATAACAATGGAAAGCTCTGTCATGCAAATTATCTTTATAATATTAAGCTTTAAAAAACACTTTGTAAGATAGTGGGAAGGTATGCCCTATTCTGTAATATTTGGCAGTGTTCATTTTAACCGATACACTTGTTAGGGCAAAATTGTTCTAACCTATAATAAATGTTCAGATTGTCAGATGCATACTTGTACTGAATATTTTAAATTTCCTTGGCCTTGTGTGGGCTGCCTGCTCCACTGGAATGTTCAAGCACCATGGAAATGATGGAAAATATTTTCTTTTAATTGTTTGAATGTTTGACAGATAACAGTATAGTACCACATGATTAAACTCTACTACTGATGAATTCTGATCAACTTATAGCCTGTTTAATTCTTTTAGTTGCAGTGTGTGGTTTTGTTTTATTTTTAAGCACAACAGTTTCTGTCCCTGTCCACAATCACCTTTTTTTCAGACCTCAATTCAGTAAGTTGCATTTTCTATATAATTATCATAAGATACAGAGAAGTATCAAGTTTTTTTTTTAAATTAAAATTATCAGTACTTAAAAAATTTTACTCTGTGGACAAGTGATTTTGGAGAAAATTTCTTTTAAAAAATACTAAAATAATTTGAACATCTTTCCATGATTTAACTACAATGTTAGTCACAATTATGCTAGATTTAAATTCCAATGCAAAAATAAGTCTCTTAGCTGAAAATAAAAACCTCTTTTTAATCTTAAAAACAAAAAACAAGAAACAAATCCAGAGTGTCCATTGTCTATTATTTATGTCCAGGAGAAGACGCCTTATCTTTTTAGTGCAATGGAATACAACCAAAAACATTTACTACTTTTCTAAACTTATGACTATAGATGGGAGTCTTCCTGTGCTCTGCCTGCTCCTGCAACTGTTTATAAAATAATTACATAGAGGCTTATATTAATTACTAATTCTATGGCCTTTTGACTTTAGGCTTCTTGCTTGCTAGCTTTTACAACTTACCTCAGCCCATTTCCATTAATCTATTCATTGCCATGTGGCTTTGTGACTTACTGGTACTTTCACATCTTGCTTTTCCTGGAAGCAGCTTGCAGCATCTGCCCCAATCTCCTTTCTTCTCCTCTCTTTCCAGTTGGAATGTACTGTCTAACCTTATTCTGCCTTACCATTGGCCAAACATCTTTATTATCAATCAGAGCAACACATCCACAGCATACAGAATGATATCCCACAGCATGTGAACTCTAAATTAATTGACTAAAGTTTTCCTTTAAAATCCCTTTGGGCTCTATGAATACATTCCTAATAGAAGCCAGTGATCCAAATGTCTAGGCAGAGCTTCCTGGACAAATAGGTAACTAACCAGTGGGGTAAGGTGGCACATAACTGTGATCCCAGCCCTCAGAAATGTGAGGCAGTTGTGCTACACGTTCAAGTGCTGCATGGGAGACACTGTTTTGAAATAAATAAATGGAAGGAAGGAAGGAAAGAAACAAGGAAGGGCAGGTCTTTCTTGCTTCTCTTTCTTCTCAAAACAACACTAAACATATGCTGGGAGGTGTTGACAGTGTTTCACACAAAGTCTTCTTCTATCTCTATCATGACCAATAGAAACTCTTGAGCTCTTTTGGAAGAAAAGAGTCTTTCACTTCATCATTTGGTTGCTGCCTTCCTTTAGCAGGCAGGTCTTTCCTATTTTAGTCCTCCCCTAGGATATGTTCTGATGCATTCCATTAAGCCTTACAATGTGTTTAGCACTAGAAAGCCTGGCATCCTCTCACCCAACTGTATCACTTGAGGATATCCCCATAGCTTTGTACCTCTCTTCACAGACACAAAAAGTGAAGAGTAGATGACAAATTCATAGCCACAATGCTCACTGAATATTGGTACAGAAAAAATGCAAATATATTAAAGAAAACCAAAACCAACCAACCAACCAACCAATCAAACAAACACACAAACAAAGCAACAGTTCTCTCGCTAAAGGGATCTTAGTGAGGACAGAAAGTTCCAGGTAGAACCAAGCACTGGTAGAGGACCTAAATTGTATTGCCCACCAACCTACCATGCACCTACCAAGGTGTGACAAAGAAAATGGTTACAAACTGTCAACATTTTGATCCTGACCACTTGGGTCTATCTACAAGGGTACCTTCATATACATGAAGGAATCCATATGTGATTAAGAAGGAAGGTCCTCATATTTGGGAGGCAGGAGTGAGCAGCAGAGAAAAATCTAAGGAGAGATCAAGATCAGCTGTGGTGCTGAGATTTGGGCAGTCTTGAAAGCTAAGGAAACAAGGACTCTGACCTCCAGCATCTCCAGGAGAAATACCACCAACTTGATTTTCTCCACTGAAAACCATTTTAGATTTCTAAACTTTAGAATTAAACAGACTAAATTGGTGATTATGTGTTACATTTGCAAATATGAAACAGGAAGATAATTCCAAAGTCCGATGAGGAAAACAATGCTGTTTGTGAATAATATTAAATACTGAAGAATATATAGTATATCCCATGAAAAAGATGGGAAGAAGTATTGCAAACAATAACAAGGATGAAATTTTACTTTCTTCTTAAAGTGTTCTCATTCTTTTAAAAAATATGGTTTCCCAAACAACCTTTTAATCCAGACATCATAGTAGTCTCAAATTTAAGAATGATGGTTGAACTGGAACAGGGAGGGAGGGGGAATGCATTTAAAGAGGTACCGTGATAGAGAAAGACATCATGGGGATAGAGGAAAAACCCCGTGCTAGGGAAGTTACCAGGAATCCCCAAGGATGACCCCAGCCTGGGCTACTAGCAATAGTGGAGAGGGCACCTGAACTGAACTGGTTTGACCCAGAGATCAGACTGGTGAATATACCCTAACTGTCATTACAGAACTTTTCTCCAATGACTGATGGAAGCAGATGCAGAGATTCATAGCCAATCACTAGACAGAGCTTCAGGAGTCCAGTCAAAGTGAGAGAAGAGATGAGCAAGTGCATCAGGATTATGATGGGGAAACATGCAGGGATGACCAAAGCAAACTAGAGGGAACTCATGAAAATTGAATCAGCCGGGCGGTGGTGGCGCACGCCTTTAATCCCAGCACTCGGGAGGCAGAGTCAGGCGGATCTCTGTGAGTTCGAGGCCAGCCTGGGCTACCAAGTGAGTCCCAGGAAAGGCGCAAAGCTACACAAAGAAACCCTGTCTCGGAAAACCAAAAAAAAAAAAAAAAAAAAAAAAAGAAAAGAAAATTGAATCAATGGCTGCGGAGCCTACATGGGACTGGACTAGGCCCTTTGCATGGTGAGACAGTTGTGTAGCTTGTTCTGCTTGGGAGGGCCCCTGGCGGTAGGATCAGAATCCACCTCTGGTGTATGGGCAGGCTTTGTGGAGCTCACTACCTATGATGGGACACCCCGTGCAGCCTTGAGGCAGGGGAAAGGGCTTGGACTTGCCTCTACTGAATGTGCCTCCACATGGGAGGCCTTGCCTTCTTGTAGGAGGGAGTGGGGGATGAGTTGGGAGTGGAGGCTGGGGGGGGGCAGGAGGAGGGAAGAGGGAGATCTTTGATTGATGTGTAAAATGAATGAAAAAATTTTCTTAATAAACAAAACAGCACAAACACACACACACACACACACACACACAAGAATGGAGCTGCATCTCGTGGAAACTATTTACTTTGTTCAGTTTTGAAGTTCTCCAAGTGATTTAGAGTTGTTTAGGAGTTCAGGTCTGGCACCCTTTTACTTCTTTTTACTGTACCACAACACTGTTTGTACCAGGCCACCTATTTTTAGAGAGGTGTGAATGTCAGTGTATAAAGGGTATAAAGTTTGTTCTCCAGTAACAAAGGTTTTCAAGCATGAGTGACATGATCACTAACATAACAACTCAAGTGGTTAAGTGGGTAAGAAAAAGAAAGAAAAATCTAGAGGTGGGCTGGACTAATAGTGTATTCCATAAACATGAAACAAAGGTCTGAACTAAACCCAGTAGTGGGAACTGTTCTATATAAGGTATAAAGGAATGGGGCAAAGGAGAAAGAAGAAAGAGATTCCTCACTCTGGATTATCTCCAGTGTAAAAAGTTAGCCATGCTGTCAGGAATGCTACATGAATTCAAATAGCCCTTTTAGATGAAATTGTGGTTTCCTAACTAAAAGTTATATTTTACATCTGTTTATATCTGAAACTATTTGTTTCACACATATATATTTATATCTGTATTAAACTATTTGATATATAGATACATTTCAAAAGATAGAATATTTGCTTTAAAATAAATGAGCCCCAATATTATGTTTTCTCTACTAATGGACAAGGTATCTTTGTTTCATTGAAGTAAACTATCTAGCCACCAGTGAAAATTGGGAATAAAAAGGTGTCACCCAGATCTCATTATAATGGTTATTTTGCTCTCTAAGCCATTCCCTTTCCCACAGGCCTTTCATGACCCCATAGATCTCTCACTTTATTATCTTCTTGCTGTTACTTTTGTATGCTGCTGGCAAGCTACAAAAACATCTGAGTGGTCATCCTTGTTATATATCTGAAACACTGGCTGCTATGTTGTGACAGTTATTTATTTCTGTTACTTGCCTGTCAGTTCTCATCACACCCACTTTTCAAAATTTGACTCCCTTTTATGACTTAAAACTTAGAATTCTTACTACTTTCCCTTTTAACACAAAGAATTCAGAATTCTGTTTGTGGTCCTAGAAAGCTGAGTCAAAGACAATTGCATTTTAATCTTTAACCCTTCCTTGGTAATTTGTATTCTGACTTCAGAATTTCATCTAGGTGTATCATGAGATTTCTATTTAGAAAACAGGGAGTTTTTCAATTGATATACCAGTTGTGGTTTCATTAAACCAACTTATCAAAATTGTACTTACTAACACACTTGGTATGGGGTGCTTGCTTGGCACCTACAGATTCATTCAGTCTTGGCATTCAGGTTTTCAGTATAGCATGTCAGCTCACCCAGGGGAAGTATGAGGCTTAAGAGCAACGGAGCCAAACTCTGAATTGAGAATAATCACATTTGTAGTGAGCCTTTCTCTGTTCTACCAGCCAACTTCCAAATCATGACCTGGAGACTTATTATTAATTATGAAAGCTTGGGTAATAGCTTAGGCTTGTTTTTGAGCTAGCTCTTATAACTTAAATTAACCCATTTCTATTAATCTACATGCTGGCTTGAGGCTTACTTACCTCATCTATGCACTGTACATTCTGCTTTTCTGCTTCCTCTGAGTGCTCTAAGGTCTTTACCCTTTTTCTCGTGTTCTCTCTGCTCTGAAAATCCCATCCAGCTATTGGCCATTTAGCTTTTTATTAAGCCAATCACAGTGACATATCATCACAGAATGTAAAGGAATACATCTACAACAAAATAAAGTACAACAGTACTTTTAATTTCTTAGCATGTTCTTAAAGAATATTTTGCATTACATATTCCCAAAAACTAATTTATTTCAGATACAACTGGTAGGTGATGGCTTAAATGGGAGAAGTCAACAACAGAAAGTACCTACCTAGCTTAAATCTTTATCTGGAGTCTTCAGTGTACTGAATCAATGTTTTACTGGGTGTTTCTACATCATCATGGCAGCATGCCATCTAGGTTAGTCACAAATAAAACATACCAAATACTACTTCTTAGATCCTTTTGTTTCAGCCAAGCCCCATGAGCATCTGTGAACATTCTCATGTCTTTTCTATGGCTCAGGCATATGTACATCTGCAAAATAGTCAAAATCCTATTGTGTTCTAAATCAAAGCCCCTAATATGGGTACAGTGAGAGCTAAGTTTGGAACCTAAAGAATGCATCTGTTTTGTTTCTCCCACTTATGGTGGTATTTTATTTGCCCTGAAATGTGATTTTAATTGTATGTTAATAAATAAAGTTGCCTGGGAGTCAGAGCTATTAGAGCCATAGCAAAAGCTGGGTGTTGGTGGTGCATGCCTTTAATCCCAGCACTTGGTAGGCAGAGCTAGGTAGGTGTCTGTGTGGTTAAGGATACAGCCAGCATTGGAGACACATGCCTTTAATCTCAATACCATAGAAGACCTGGAGGGCTGTACATACAGGCAGTGATGAGAGGCAGTCATGTGGTTGGTTTTACAACCATGAGAAGACAGAACAGAAAGTCTATATAAAGACAAACAGACAGGAAGTAGGTCTCTTTTCAGAGAGGTCTCTTGGCTCAAGAGGCTAGCTGCAGCAGGCGGGTAAGGCTCTTAGCTCTGATCTCTTGGTTTTCTTCTTTGCATTGGTTCTGTGTTTCTTATTTAATAAGATGGTTGGTTACATCTACACCCACTCTTTAGCATTTTTTTAGGGCTAGAAAGATGGCTGAACAATAAATAGCATTGTTACTCTTGCAGAGACCCTGGGATCAGATCCTAGCACTCACGTGGCAGCTCACAACTGTCTATAACTCCAGTTCCAGGGTGTAGAATGCCCTCTTCTGGCTTTGGAGGGCACCACACAATACTGGTAAATATACATATATCCAGGAAAACACTCATGCACATAAAAATAAAAATGAATCTTTAAGATGTTTATTAATGTATTCAGAGCGTTTCTAAAATTGAAAAAATAGATTCTTCTTTTATCCAATATGTCCCAATCACAGTTTCCCTTCCCTGCACTCCTTCCAGCTCCATAACTCTCCCCCAGATCTACTCCTCCTCTGTCTCCCTTCAGAAAACAGCAGGCCCCTAAAAGACAACAACTAAGCATGACAAAACAAGATACAGTCAGATAAGGCAAACACCCTCATATTTAAGCTGGATAAAGCAACCCCCCAAAAGAAAAGAGTCCTATGAGCAGATAAAAGAGTCAGAAACACACCTGCTCCCACTGTTAGAATCCCACAAAAAGATCAATCTAACAGCCATAACATATATGCAGACCTGGTGCAGACCCCTGTAGGCCCAGAGCTTGCTGCTCCAGTCTCTCTGAGCTTGTATGAGCCCTGTTTGGTTGATTCAGTGGGCCATATTCTCCTGGTAATCTTCAATCCCCTCTGACTACTACAATCTGATCCTCTCTGATTTCCCAAGTTCTGAGGGGAGGGACCAGAGATCTCCAATTTAGTCTTTCTTTCCACATAATGTCTTGTTGTGGGTCTCTGCATCCACTTCTATCTGCTGCTGGAAGAAGCCTCTCTGATGATGACTGGACAAGACACTGATCTATGAGTATGGCAGAATATCATTAGGAATCATTTTATTGAGTTTCTTTTTAGTTTTTCTTTTTGTCAGTTTTGTTTGGTTCTACTTTACGTTTATGGGCTATCCAGTCTCTGGTTCTTGGCCATCCTGGCAGTGTAGGGCATAGGCTCACTCTTGTGGAGAGGGCCTCAATTTAAACCAGACATTGGTTGGCCACTCCCACAAGTTCTGTGTCACCATTTCCCAGAACATCTTTCAGGCAGTACAGATTGTAGCTGGAGGGTTTTGTAGCTGGGTTGGTGTCCAAGTTTCTCTTTCCATAGCCTTCATAGTACCTTCTGGAACTAAAGAGAATAGAATGTATGGTGAAGGTTCCACATAGACACCTGCTCATACTCTCTACATTCAATGAGCTGTATGAATGTTATCTTTGGCAATCATACCCCACTGTCAGTTTTCAAGGAATGACCCATTGTCTTAGCATCAGCCTTGGTTGTTTAAGGTTGTTTAAGGTTGTTTAAGGTTGTTTAAGGTCTCCACAGGACCCACGCAGCCAACAACTCAATCAAATGTAACCCAGTCCCACTACTGGAAGCCTTACCTTGCTCCAATGATGGCCAGTTAAGGCTCTGTATCCTCCATTGATAGCAGTCCTCACTAGGGTCAGTCTTACAGATTTCATGAAGTTTCTATTGCAGTTTCTACACTGTCCCCAAATGCCCCCCAATTCTAGCTGTCTCTCCCTACACTCTCTCCCTCCATCCCTTCCACTTTCAACTGATACCTCCTGCTCTCATCTCCACCTGCCCCCAGTTCACCCACAAAATTTATTCTGTTTCCCTGAGAGAGATACATGCATCCCCCATTAGAGCCTCCCGTTTTACCTAACCTCTCTAAGCCTGTGGACTGTAGCTTCATTATCATTTACTTAACAGCTAATATCCACTTATAAATAAATGCGTACCATATTTTTTTCTGGGTCTGGGTTGCCTCACTCAGAATTATTTTTTTCTAGTTTTATTCATTTGCCTGAAATTTTCATTTTGCCATTTTTTTAAACAGCTGAACAAGGTTCCATTGTGTACCAATGTTCCACATTTTCTTTATCCATTCTTCAGTTGAAGGACATCTAGGTTGTTTCCAGTTTCTGGATATTATGAATAAAACCTCAATGAACATAGTTGAGCAAGTGTTCTGTAGTATTCAGAATTGTACAATAGTCTAAACAACTTCATATGTATTGTCATGTCTCACAACTTGAGGTATATAAAAAAGAAGTACATGGAAGCCATGTATGTTCTAAGAACACAGAAGGAACTGCTAATTGGAAAAAAAAAAAAAAAAACAACTAGAAAGGATTGTAGCACAGAGCATTGCTGCCCATTCTAGCATGATAGGAAACTGATGTCATATTCATTACTGTTATAGCCAGCTTCATTAGCTTGCTCCTCTACTTATTAGTCTACTCTCATCAAAGAAGCAGTTCTTAAACATAAACCTAAATTGGTGCAGTTTACAAAATAACCTTTTTAATCATTGTTCATTATTAAGAAATTTTTTATTCATTTTCCATACCAATCAAAGATCCACCTCTTGCCTCTTCCCACTGCTCCAGCCTCCCTATCCCAACCTACCCCCCATTCCCTTCTACAAGAAGATAAGGCCTTCCATGGGGAGGTACATTTACTAGAGCCAGTCTGTGCCCCATCCCCTCCTCAAGGTTGTGTAAGGTGTCTCATCATAGGTAGTAGGCTCAAAAAAGCCTGCTCATGCACCAGGGATAGATTTTTATACTACTGCTAGGGGTCACCATAAGATCAAGCTACACAACTGTCTCACTATACAGAGGACCTAGTCCAGTCCCATGCAGGCTCCACAGCTGTTGATCTAAATTACATGAATTCCTAATAGTTTGGTTTGGTTGTCTCTATAGGTTTCCCCATCATGATCTTGATGCCCTTGATCATAGAATCCCTCTTCTCTCTCTTGGACTGAACTCCTAGAGCTCAGTCTGGTGTTTAGCTGTAGATCTCTGCATCTGCTCTCATCAGTTACTGGAGAAAGGCTCTATGAAGATGGTTATGCTATTTACCGATTTGATTATGAGGGTAAGCCAGTTCAGTCATCCTCTATACTACTGTTAGTAGTCTAAGCTGGGGTCATCCTTGGGGATTCCTGGGAACTTCCCTGGCACCTGGTTTTTCCCTATCCCCATGATGTTTCCCTCTATCATAGTATCTCTTTCATTGCTTTCCCACTCCATCCCTGTTATAGCTCGACCATTCTGTTCCCTTATGTTCTCATCCCCCATCCCCTACCCTCTATGGCCCACCCCTCATCCCCAGTTTTCTCATGGAGATCTCATCTATTTTCCCTTCCTAGAGAGATCTATGAGTCCCTCTTTGGGTTCTCCTTGTTAGCTAGCTTCTTTTAAAGCCACAAAATTTTCTGTTACAAAACTCCTTTTACCTTGATGAAACTTCAGGAAAGCTATTGTTTTATTTTATGAAGTGGAGTGGGAATGTTATCTTGATTGACAATAAATATAAAATGCAGAATGGGTTGAGAAAGAAGTATAGTTGCCAGATGAACAAAAATTCTGTTTTTATGACACAGGTCTGAAAGGTATGAAGATATTTAGTAAAAGCTCAGCAAGGCATAATTTCATTTCTTGAGGCAGTGACCTGGCCTTATGGTTTTCATACTCAAGAACTCTGATACAGTGGGTAAAAGACACCAGCCAAAAGGAGCAGTTCTGTTCAGAAGATAAATTGAGTCAAGTCCTACCCAAGCTTGGGCATAGAGTATCTTTCCTCAGATACAGAATAGAGTGATTTACACCATGGAAATCTAGGCTAGTTAGTCTGGATTATTTGTATCAGAGGAGAAAAAATATAATCCCTCACCTATTATTCCACTACAGAGACCTGTCTTCCTATACACCCACTATTTTCTCATATAAATTAGATCCTTGTTAAATTATAGACCACCACATGCATAATTTAAAGAGCAATACACAATTTAAGCTTAAAAGGTAGCTTAAATTGAATTTTGCCATATTCCTGCCACATTTGGTTGGGAAGCCCATAAGAGGCTGGTTTGGCTGGTCCTGCACAAGGAAGAAGGCTATCTATGGAGGAAAGTACTCAGAGTTCATATCTAAGGCTAATCTTGTCTATGTATTCAAAATAGAGAGTTGAACCTGGAGAACACTGGAAGTTGAAACAGGAGAGCAGCCACAGGAGTTGGTAAGCAGAATCTGACCTGAACTAATAACTTTTCATTTCCTGGACAAGCAAGTGTGGGGTTCTCACTGGCATGCTGAAGAAGCTAGAGCATGTCAGTAATAAATAACTCTATTTTAAAAAGTATTATACTCACATAACTAGCTTATAGTGTAGAATAATCACACCCATGTTCCTGTGCTCCCTTTGAACATATCAAAGAAACAAAAGAGAAAAACAGCATGTGAAGCAATGCTGGGAAGCAGTAAAGGTCCAGGAAGTGAGCCTTTCTTATACATACGCCTTTAAAGTCTGGGGTTGTTGAATGTAGTTCCTGTTCCAGTAGTAGGTTCATATACTGTTTTTCTAATTATGAAATGAATATAATAAAAAATGTGTATAAGTGTCTATAAATGGATTGGCAGTTTATACATCAAACTAATTACAATGTTTAGCTATGTGAGAGAAGTAAAGAGAATGGCACAGAATATGGTAGATAAAAGAAACTTCCTACTAAAACAAGACTCGAAGCAAATACAACAACACAATAATTGGTAATTTGGGTTGCACTACAAGAACATTTGTTATATTGTTCTCTATGGTGTATTATATTTCAATATCTGGAAATTAAAATAAAACTTAATAATTTTAACCATTTGCTGTACATAATTAGGTTGTGTAAAACACATGAAGAAAATTAAAACCACTTGTAAGATTTTAGTTTGGTGTCTGGCAAGATGGTTCATTAGGTAAAGACTCTTACCACCAAGCCTGATGACCTGCATTTGACATCTGAAACCTATGAAGTATAAGGAGAGATCCAACTCCTGCAAGCTGTCCTCTGACTATGACATGTGAATACACACACACACAGATACACACACAAACAGAGACAGTGAAAATAAATTAATTAAAATATTAAGATGTGTTTAGTTATGACATTATTTGCATATGTGACTTTCTTTTCCATGAGTTACTATAAAAAAACACTTTCTTAATCTGAAATTTGTAAATATTTTGCTATGTTTTCTCACCCCTTTTATAAGTACTCTTTGTTGTTATGGGATATTGCATCACACTGTGAAACTCTGAGACTGTATTAATAAAACTAACCTTGGATCAGGGGGCATAACCAGTGACTAGTTAACAGAAATTAGCCTTAGAGAGGAAGAAGAAGCCAGGAATACAGATAGGTATGTACTGGAAGTGTTAGGGAGGGACACAGAGATTTGCAGTCATTTTTGGTTTGGGAAAAGTTGAGAAATGCTTCTCTTGCTGTATATCTGGTCAAAAAGTAAGGTCAGCTGGTTGCTTATTGGCTTCTCTGATATAGCAAGTTTTAAACCCAACATCTGACTCACAAGTCTTTATTGGTAAATAGAAAGATAGAGACTTAGCTAAAACTTATATTTGGTTGCTGCAGCCCAGCCAGTGCCAGCAGGACCAGAAATTCCAACATACTGTGGTCTGAGAAGTGGAGTGCTGACTGCAGAGCCAGAGTGCAAGATGATAGTTAAAATATCAGTAGACTCAGATGCAGTCACTAAACCATCAGAAAGGCAACATTTGTCATTTCACTGTGAGGCATAACCACATGAGAAGTCATGCCAACCTGCACAGCTGTCAGCTCTTGCAAAGTTCTGCTGCAGCCACCAACACTGTTTGATCAGACTTCTCAAAGGGACTCCAGAGGGTGAGCTCATACAGGGAATTGTGGAAGAGATCCTGAGCTCACCACTGATATTGTTACTGTGGACAAATTGAGAAATTAGTAGATTTGGTGAGACACCTTGAGAAATTATTAAGGAGAGAGTTAAGTAATATTAAAAAAAAGAAAAAAAACTTTTTCCATGTTAAAAATGGGGAATATCACAATACAAGGATTTAGAACACTATATAGTGCTACAATGGATGGCTTGAAAATGGAAAAAAAATGAAGGGATAATTGACTTAGCTAGGATTGACATAATGCTCAATATAATTACTATCAGTTTGGAATTTCTTATATTATCCTTAAAAAGTGGTCTGATAACTGTGCCAAATATGAAAATTTGATTGATAAGATACAAGCTTTAGAAATACTTACTATTGATAATATGTAAGCCTTAGAAAGACCTAGTAATGAAAATAAGAAAAATACTCAGATACAGACAGAAGAATTTAGACAAGATCCTACCACACCACTGTAGGAAGAAGTTGCTCTCCTGCCTGCCTGTTCCCAAATACCTAGCAGCTACTTCTTAAATAATTGACTCTGAGACTTAATACTACTTATAATTGCTCAGCCATTAGGTCAGGCTTATTACTAACTAGCTCTTACACTTAAATTAACCTGTAAGTCTTATCTATGTTTAGCCATGTGGCTTGATACCTTTTCTCAAAATGACACAGCTTCGGTAGGCAGTGGCATTCTATTCTGCTCTTGCAGCTAAACTTCAGTCAAGTTTAGTCCTAGGGCAGGTCTTGGGAGTCCTATCCATTAGCATGACAAGAGGGGAGGGGACCAGGAAGGCCCATTATAGGAACAAAAGATTGTTGTTAACCTCAGATTCTCAAGTATTCCAGAATGGCAGACTGAAAGTAACTCCATGCCCTGGCTGGGCCCTAAGACCTGTAGGCTACTCCTTGGCTGTGACCCTGGTTTCCACCAGCCCCCACCTGGTTCAGACATACTCTGAACTTTTTGGGGCTCCTGCTGGCTCCAAACAGCTCTGCCCTGTGGCTCTCTGCACAGGGGCCCAGCCCTAACCTGCTGACCATGTCTGGGCTCCAAGGTGCTCATGGTCTCCCTTTGCACCCAGTCATGCCTAGTCCCCACAGCAGCCTCTGGGCCTCCCTGGCCACCATCTGCACTGTGCTGATAAGTCTCCAACTCATGGCTTCCTATGCAGGGACTGGCCTCTAACATGTCTTGCATCTGGAATGTGGTGCCCATGCCTACTCCAGCAGGAGTCCTGATGGCTGCCACCCATGCCAGGCTGCACAATCCTCTGCCTGCTGGTTGGGCTCCTGGCCAGCAGCAAGGAGGCAATGGGGCAAGAGCATTCTTAGTCTGTCCCAGTCCTACCAAAAAGACCCTCCATCCCATTCTGCTGGCCATCCAGCCCCAAAGGCTGTCCATGCATAGCTTTTATCAGGATTTGTAATGCACATAAAAACCCAGGCATAAAACATGCATACATGTGGCCACATTTCTCATACAGTCACACATTCATATAGGAATTCAAATTCAAATACTTGCAGGTACTTACAAATTTTTTGGCATGTACAAAAGGATATTCCAAAGCTGATTTACAAAAGGATATCCAAAAGAAAGTAAACACAGAAAACACAAAAGTAAACACAGACCCACAGAAATCATAATGGCTGGTTTCAGGCTCTATGGGTGGTGGACCTGGTGGGCTTGGGGGATCTAGGATGAACCCCCAAATGTTATGCCAAAATCACAGGGACACCCAAAAGACAACCATAGAGACTGAACCCTTTGTGTAGAAGCAAAGAGCCTTTATTTCAAGCTCTGAGCTTGGTCCCTCTGTTTGATGCAGCAGTGAGAGCAGAGAGCCCTGAACCCAGGTAGGGTAGGGTTTTTATTATTGCAGAAGTTGAGGTTAGGGGATTCCCAGGGTCCAGGACCCTGGTTGGCTGAAAATTATCTAGGGGTATCTATAAAACAAAAACAGGTATGTGCTAGACTCAGGGACAAAAAGGAGTTGCACTTTTGGGAGGTATGGCATTGTTGGGTTGGGTATGGCCTTGTTGGAGTAAGTGTGTCACTTTTGGGGTGGACTTCAAGGTTTTCTATGCTCAGGATACCACTCAGTGTTTCAGTCAACTTTGTATTGCTTGCAAGATGTAAGACACTTGGCTATTTCTCCAGCATCATGCTTGCCTGCATGCTGCTGCCATCTCCCCTCAATGATGATAATAGACTAAACCTCTGAGGCTTTAAATGAGCCACCCCAATTAAGTGTTTACTTTATAAAAGTTGTCATGGTCATGATTTCTCTTCCCAGTAATAAAAATCCTAACTAAGACAACCAGTTGGGAGGAATAGACCCAGTTGAAATTGGAGTACCTTTTACTAATGTTGAAATTGCCTTATGGGCAGAAAAAGAATATAGGCAAAGAGCTTGCAATAATTTCTTAGGAGAGATGAGCAATAAATATCCAAAAAGGAGGAGACTCCAGTTTATAAAAAAGAACTAATTGGATCCTCCCTCACATAGTATGAAGAAACCAATTTCTGGAGCCCCTACTTCTATACTAATGCAAGCAAATCAGAAAAGGCTTTTATAGTTAGGAAAAATAAGTAAAGTGATTCAAAGCCCTTTTGGTTCAGTTAAAAAAATCATAAATATATGCTAGTCTTATATTATTATTAGATTTTCCAGAAACTCTTAATATAGTTACTGATTCTCAATATGTTGAAAGTATTATTTAACATATTGAAACTGCTGAATTTATTCCAGATAATTCAGAATTAACTTTGTTACTTATTCAACTACAACAAGTAATCAGAAATAGAAATGATCCATTGTATATAAGACATACTTGATCTCATACAGGTCTACCAGGTCATCTGTCACAAGGTGATTTTGATCAGCTGTTATTTGACTCTTTAAAACTTTTCTTAATGTATAAATATATCTCAAAATTTATAAGATTATATATATGTACATATATATAACTTTCTGTCATGATATTACTAGTCATATAGAGTACTGATTCTAGAAATAAGCTTCATCATCTAGCTTCCTCTATGTGTTTATGGGTTTGAGTCTGATGCAGGTAAATTTGTGTAGCCTAGATATACTTAATAGATTCTGGTCCTCTAACCTTTCATAGGTCTGCTGTATATGGCATTTAAAATGTTTTAGTTTTCTGCAATGAATTATGATCATTCCTAGTAGTGGTGTCTCCAAAAAGATGACAGGGCCTTGTGCTGTCAAATCCACTTTGGCTACAATAACACCATTAAGCTGACAATTACCACTCAAAGATCAACTTCAGACTGCAAACTGCTCAGGACAACTTCAAAACAGTTAGCTAAGGTTGTTCAGCCTCATAGACTACTCCAGCCATGACTTCAGATATACCCTGAACTTTTCCTTCACACAGAGACTGAACAACAAATGAAGCAGTTAGGTCTTCCAGGAATTGACTATCATCCCAGTTTTCTTAGGGTCTCCTAAAGCTGCCATCACACCCAGATAGCAGGAAGTAATTTTAAGAACATGATACCCACATTCCTGAGAGGTAGAGTGCATGGGTTTTGGTCATTTGGTGGGTTATGTATGTTTGTCATTGTTTGGGGGGGGGGAGATTATTACAAGTTGTTATAGGTCATGGTCAGGGAGCAACCTAAACAAAGGAGATTAGATTACGGGATTTCTTTCCTCTATCATTTATCTTCTAAATAGTGTTGAAAAATGGGGCTAGGGGATGAAAATAAAGGGGGGAGACAAGTATACTAGGATAAAAGGGTAGATTATTGAACCTATTTTTAGACTAACAAGCAACCACTAGTGTCACATATTTTAATTTAGTATGGATTTTTGTATAATGATACAAATTTAAGGTTACTTTTGTTACAACATACTGTAAGGTATTGTACCTATGCAACTTACATAAAACTGTAAAGTTCTAGTCCTTGAAAACTACTATTACAAACTGTTTATGTTAATTAAGGTAAGAATCAAACTCATAGTAAAGGTTTAGCTGTAGAGACAAACTTCATTTAGCATCATGTATTTTAGATAGGTAGGTGGCCTTCAAACACTTCAGAGATCTACAGAATATGGAATTTAAGATGTTTTAATAGCATAGGGCTTTTCATGACAGTGAGACATGTCTGCTCCTGGTAGCACCAATTTACTTCAAAAAAGGATGATGGGCATTAAAGAACCTCAATATGGAGTTTACTTTCATTGTGACAAAGCTAACCACTGAGAAAGAAACTGACCTTGCCTTGACTGCTGACAGTGTGCTGTCCAAATTGGACAAAAAGAGCACAAAGGAAGTCGACTGCTGAACTTTGCCAAGATAAGGTAGGCCAGACCTTCAAAACTTCTGCTTCACAGCAAAGTCTGTCAGATAGTCTAGGCCTGCAGGCTGAAGATTGATGCCCCAGTGTTGCAGAGGAACCTTGTGGGACTATCCAGGCAGCCAGTTGTCTCTGTCATTTCTAGAGTTTTGTAAGTTGTTTGCATTGCACATACTTTATATTCAGGCAAAATTTATCTTTCTTGGGTCTCTGATGGGTTTGAATACTAGATAGTTATATTTTACTACTTTCTTATTACTAAATTTAAAAAAGTCACAAAAGAGATTAAATTTTATTAAGGTTATGAAAATTAATATCTTAAGTTGTTTATTGAAGAAAATGTTTCAATGTCTAAAAGGATATTTTTAGGCTGATAATACAAGTTATGATAGAAAGTGGTTTAAGTATACAATTTGGACTCACTAAGATAGGATAGATAATAGAATATTTTCTCAGAATTTGGCAAGTAAAAATGGTCATTGTAAGTATAATTCTTAGCTGATAATTGTTCTTGTTGAATACAGTCTTAATGAGTTAGAATTAAAGCCTTCCCTTTTTACTAAGACAACACCTGATAATTGTTCTTGTTGTATATAATTTTACTGTTTTAGAGTTAAAATATTTCCTTTTTATTTAGACAAAGAGGGAGAAATACTGTGGGATATTTGATCACACTCTGAAACTCTGAGCCAATGTTAATAACATTAACCTTCGATCAGGGAGCAGAAATAGTGACTAGCTGACAGGAATTAATCATAGAGAAGACAGAGGGGCCAGGAATATGGGTAGAGAAATGCACAGGAGGGGTTAGGGAGGACTTAGAAATTCTTTGGTTTTTTTTGGTTTGGTAAGAGTGGATGGATGCTTCTCTTGCTGGGTTGTGGTGATATTGTGTTCCCCAATATATTGTGCACTCTAACAAACTTATCAGGGGTCAGAGAACAGAACAGACACTAGTTAGACATAGAGGCCAGAAAATGGTGGCACACACACCTTTAATCCTAGCATTCTGGAGGTAGAGATCCATCCAGATCTCTGTGAGTTCAAAGCTACACTTGAGACAGCCAGGCATGGTGACACACACCTTTAATCTCAGGAAGTGATGGCAGGAAGCAGAAAAGTTTATAAGGCGTGAGGACCAGGAACTAGGCTGGGTAAACTTGTTAAGTAGGCTTTTAGCAGCTGAGATTCATTTGGGTGAGAACTCAGAGGCTTCCAGTTCGAGGATACTGGATCTGCTGAAGAATCGGTGAGGTGAGGTTGGCTGTGGCTTGTTCTGTCTCTCTAATCTCCTACCGTTCACCCCAATATCTGGCTGGGTTTGTTTTTATTAAAAGGACCCTTTAAGGTTTGTGTTACCCTGAGTCCCCAGCCAAAAGGAAGGGTCAACTAGTTACTTTTAAGCTTCTCAGATTTAGCAGATTTTCACCCCAACATCTGATTTGTGAGAGTTTATTGGTACATTGAACACTAGAGACTTAGTTAAAAACCTGCATGTGGGGGCTGTAGCTGAACCAGTGCTGGTGGAAACAAAAATCCCTGGTCTGAGCAATAGGGTGCTAACTGCAGGGCCACGGGGCATAGATGGTAGTTAATGTATTAGCAGGTTCAGGTGCAGCTGTTAAACTGACAGAAAAACAACAGTTTGTTTTTAATACATTTAGAATGTGGCTTTAAAAAAAGTATATGTGTATATTCCCTTAATAGCCTAGAAATGGTAGAAAGGCCAATGTTGGTAAGAAAAGAAGCCACTGGCTCAATTTCAGATGAATTTCTCTTATCCCCAACCTTGATGACTGCCTTGATATTCTGCCTGGACTTTTAGAAATATTTTTTATTTATTCTTTGAAAATTGCATATATTCATACAAGGTATCTTGGTCATCTAAGCACCCACTGCCTAATCTTCTGGTCCAAAAGATACCTGATGTTACAGGATCCAAATAAGTCATCTAAATCAATAAATCTGGGTTGATTCTATATCCAGTTTCCTGTTGTGGCCAAGCATTCTTGACTGAATAAAGCTTTGTCTATATAGGCCAGGAAGGCAGCTCCATCTACAATGTCGCTAAGGCATTATCTGTTTTTCATAGGTTACAACTATGCTATTACAGCATTCAGCAAGTATTGATATTGATGGCAAAATTCTTTAATCACTCTCAGGATATTCATTAAGCTGATAGTTTAATTTTATTCTCAGGTATAGATTAAGAAGTAACTACAAACTACACCACCCATTTTACAAGCCTACTTGTAAATTGTGCATATGTGTGTGTGTGCATGTGTGTACATGTGCATGAATAATTGAAAGCATATATATATATATGTGTGTGTGTGTGTACATACAATATATAGGTGTGTATATACGGTATATATGTATATGTGTCATGTACTAGCTACCAATGGCAAAAATCCTACAGACATCAGAATGCAAATCTCAGAGTTTTAATTGTAATGGTGTAAGTGTTGAAAGATCAAGCTTTGACAGGACTTGAGCCTTTAGTTTCTACCCATAGAGTCATGATTATCAGATGTTAGCTTGCTAATCTGAGTGAGAAGGCATTCCATTTCCGTGCTTCTATTAAACAAAGTAAAGTTTGTCATAATGGATTATCTTTATCTTTGCTCTTCCCTCATTCTTCTCATATCCTTTTTTATTGCCTTAAATATATACTTTTGTGTATTAACAAAGTATAAATCTGTTAATTATGTACACAGTAAAGTGTGTTGAAGGTCAAGTACTAGAAATACAGAGGTAAATAAACCATTCACTTGCCTACACAAAATTTTTAATGGTAGGAGACAGATACACAATTTCAGAACAGCATAACAAATGCAACTATTGTGTTGTGGGAAACAGAGGGAGGAAAGGATACCAGAGGCTACCTAGAGATGGCAGCACTCATACAGACACCTGACAGATTAACTAAAATCTGGAATGTATCCACAGAAGGGTGGACACCTTCTATAGTTGGAAACAGAGGCAGAGTGTACCACCACTGAGAGCCCCTATCAATACAAACACTGCTCCATTATTTTTTTTTAACAGCTTTGTCTTTGAGAATAATCAATTTTAGCTTAATCTTCAATGGAATGACTGTACAAAATAAGTTTAGGGAATAATTTGTTTATGAGAGTACACCCTTTATTAATAGCATCAGTGCCTTAAAGAACACCTATACTGTTTTTAGTCTACAAAACCTTTCATAAGAAGCTTTCAAATTTGTTTTCTAGTGTGTTTATCAATCATTTCAGGAAATGCATATAAAATAATTATTATTTTATCTGTGAAGTAGACAGCAGTAAACAACTAGATATGGCTTCTTCTAATCAGTGTTTACTTACAGTTTCTAGAAATTAGATCTTTCATTTCTTCAAGCTTTGAATGTGAATGGCTACTAGGCAAAATGCCTTCTTTTTCCTCATCTAACAACCTCTGCAGTTCCTTAGGACACAGACTCTGAGCTCATTCCCCACAGAAGATCCATAAGTTGCTGTCTCACTATGGCTGTCACTCCACCTAGCACACAATTCTCAGTAAATGCACTTATAAAATTAATAAGTGAATAAATTCATTGGTATTTAAATTATTTTGTTTTGATAAATCAGTCAAAATTATGAGCTAAAAGATGTTTTTGTTAAGTGATTTCAACTTTAAAATATAGAAAAATGAATTATTGTATGATGTTTATGCTTGTATTTTTAAATGTTATCTTGTGACTTCTTATTGTTTGTCATAAAATATAAGTAAACATTTCATAGTCTTAACTGTACATGAAGTACTATTTTGCAAGGTTTTCCAATTTTTGTGTTGCATGGAAATGGAAATAAAATGACAATTAGAAGCTGCATTTAAATTTTTAATGATCAGATCTCAGGAAAATACAAACATAAAGTAAATTTTTATTAATAATATAAATTTCAAAGGTCCCAAATGTTCACCTTGATCTTTAGAAACACAATGATCATAAAGAGAACCAGCACTGCTTGTTGATTAGTTGAGGAGTCATGGTTGAGTTACGCATTCACTTTTACACTAGTAGCAATGTATAAGCTAGTTCTTTATAAATCATGAGTTGAGAATTGTGCTGAGCCCATTATATAGTCAAGTGACTGTGGTGGTATTGTGTTCCCCAAAATATTGTGTACCTTAATAAATTTATCTGGGGTCAGAGAACAGACAGCCACTAGATACAAAGGCTAGAAAATAGTGGCACTCACACCTTTAATCCTAGCATTCCAGAGATAGAAATCCCTCTGGATCTCTGTGAGTTCAAGGCCACATTGGAAATAGCCAAGCATGGTGACACGCCTTTAATCCCAGAAAGCCAGCCTTTAATCCCAGGGAGTGGTGGTAGAAAGCAGAAAGATATATAAGGCGTGAGAACCAGAAACTAGAAGAATTTGGCTGGTTAGGCATTTGGCTGGTTAAGCATGTGGCTGGTTAAGCATTTAGGCTTTTGAGCAGCAATTCAGCTGAGACCCATTCCGAATGAGGACTCAGAAGCCTCCAGTCTGAGGAGACAAGACCAGCTGAGGATCCGTCGAGGTGAGATAGATGTGGCTTGTTCTGTCTCTCTGATCTACCAGCATGGACCCCAATAACTCCCTCAAGTTTGATTTTATTAATAAGAACCTTTAAGATTCCTGCTACAAGTGACTCATTATGATCAAGGAGAAAAATAATAGAGATTTGTAGAGAAATATTTATAGATCAGTGAAGTTAAAGGACAAGATATTGTTTAAATGAGAAGAAAGCATTTGAAGATGAAATAAGACTAGGAGTGTCTGAGGTGTAGCTCAGGGGTAGTACTAGTAAAAGATGGGCTCTGAGTTCAAGATTCAGCATGAAAAGAAGAAAAATAAAAAATGTATGGAAGGAAAAGAAGGTGAAGATGATGAAGAGGGGAACAAAGAAGAGGAAATAACAAGAAGAGGGAGGCAGAAGATTAAAATCTCAATACCTGTGTGATGAAAACATGAGGGACATTGCATCATTCTGTCTACTATCAAGTATCATTTTTTTTTTTTTTTGCCAAAAAGTAAAGTAGGAAGGGGGAAGCAGCAGAATTGGAGAGAAGAGTAAAGGGAAATGTTAAAGAAAAACAAAGGAGGCAAGGAAGGAGGGAAAAGAGCAAAAAACATATCAAGTGGATTGGAAATTGAGAAAAAGGAACTAGTCTAAGGCAAGAAAAATATCTTACCAACCTGACTTACACCATAGGAAATATATTGGTTGACCAGAAACTCATCGTATTTGATCTGGGTCCCTTTTGGAACACAACTGCAACTACTAGTGATGAATCACTTCTGATAGGTACACAGAAGACTTTATGTTGTCACATCTGTTCCTTGCAAGAAATCCATGTCATTGATGCTATTTTTATCCACACACACACAAAACTGAAGATCAGAGGGCACTAAATTACCGCAGAGTTAATTCTGAACAAGTCTCATTGTGCTTCATTAAATAACATGAGAACGAGTAAGCACACCATGCTGTGTATTTTATGTGTAGCTCATTCACACATCTTCTGCTCTATATTTTTAATCAGGTTAGCCTAAGTCAATCATAGTAAAATGTTGTGGAATAATTGAGGTATCTGGAGCCAGAGTGTCAATTAAAATATTATTCATAATAGAAGTTATTTTTGCTGTGAAGTGAAAGCCTATATGTGTATTTATCCTACCCATGAAAATATTTAAAAATGGTATTACATTTAAGAGCCTATCTTTGCCTACTTTTTACTTCTTTAGCTGTATACACAGATGAAAGCTTTCTCAAGTGCTCATTATTTTAAGAAAAAATATTATAATACAAAATACGTATATAATTCAATTCAAATCTAAAACATGCAAACAGTATAGCAATGGCTTTGTGTAAGGATTTTCAGTTGCAGTGCTTTGAGACACTGTTTCATAATACATAGGCAACCAGTGTTTCAGATGATGTGGGGTCTTCCATCCCCAGGGATGTACTTATCTGAACTATAACACCATGGAAAGAAACTAAAAAGGAACTATCCTTGAGTCCCTGCATGCCATGCCACATTGGCTTCTCTGGGACGTATCTGGAGACTTAGGCCAGCAACTTATAGGTTGCATCCTTGTTTTTCATTCTAGTGACAAACATCCCCCTCCCATGTGTATGTTTAATAAGGAACTCAGAAAAAACTGTCTAAAAATTTTCCTGTTAAATCACCAAGTATAGTATTCTTATTACCTGATGGATAATTACAACTTGGAATCTTGTTCTTACTAAGAGAGATGAAGGATCTCTTAGGTATCTGTTATATTAACTCAGTTTGTAGCTCATTTCCTAATTGTATTAATTAAAAACCTCACACTAATGACATGGAAAAGAGTGTGCCTATATTCAGAAATGTGTGTGTGTGTGTGTGTGTGTGTGTGTAAAACATAATAAATACATATTTCTAGCTTATTGTCCTATATAAACATGTAGCTTTTAATTAGAAAAGCAGGAGAGATATATAAATACATGAAAAAATTATAAAACCCAAGCAACAATCAAAGCTACATTTTGATATGACTGTCACTAAAACAGAGACAATAAACTCAGAGATGCTCAAGTAGTATTAAGCTGAAAAAGGGAGTACATAATATTCAATTTTCTAAAAGTTAACATGAAAAGAATGTTGTATACTAGAGAAAGAAAAAGTTTTGTATACAAAGAAATAAGAATGAATAATATAGAAACTATCTCATCAAAACCAAGTGAACCAGAATGCACAGAGTTATATCTTTCCATTTCTGAAAGGAAAAAAAACTGTTAATTCAAATTTCTATACTCAGAAAAGAAAAACTTCTTTAAAAATCTAAAAAAATTTTTTTTCAAACAAACAAAAACTGAAGTATCCATCATCAGAGAACCTGCCTGATGAGAAATATTAAAGAATTTTTCAGGCAGTTGATTGTGATTTCAGACCTGAAATTATAGGCATAAAGAAATTAAAATAGATGATTGAAAACAAAAAGGTAAAATATTTTGCTTATTTATAATTGTTCCAATGCATTTGTGCTGGTATATGTTAAAGTAAAATTTGTGTGTCAACAAAGCAAAAAGGGTAGAAGAAGCAATCTGAATTGTCATTCAGCTATTGAGAAAAGAACTGGGACAAAGATGCAGAAAGAAATATCTTTGAAAATCATCTGTTTGGCAAAACAGTGTAAAACTAAACACATAACAGGCTATACTCAAACTTCATCCTACAGGAGTATGTGGTTCCAACTCTCAAATTACTTATAGGTCTGAGGAGATTCCTCAGTGGTTAAAAACTCTTGCCAGGAAAACAAGAGGACCTGAGTTTAAATCCTCATTACAACATACAGAAGCCAAGTAGGCTTATGCTTATGATCCTAGAGTTTGAGAGCAGAGACAGACAGATTCTGAAAACTCTCTAGCAAGCCTGCCTAGATGAAGCCTGCCTCACATTCATTGAGAGGACCTATCTTGAAAGATAAGGTGGATAGAAATAGAGCAAGACATTCAATGTCCTCCTCTGGTCACCTTAAATATGTGCCAGACAGCCATGTCCACATATACAAATGCACTAATACACACACACACACACACACACATACATATACATATACATATATATGTATATATATGCAAGTCAAATTGTATGCTAACATTGAACAAATATATATATAAGATTTTTAATGTTAAACTAATGACATTGAAAATGCAGAAAGAGGGCAATTAGATGGCTCTTCAGGTAATGGTGTTTTCCATGCAAACATAACAATGGTGTGTACAATCTCATGAACCTGTGTAAAGAGTGGAAGAAGAGATCTGACTACACAAAAGCTTTTCTCTGACCTCAACATGTGTGATAGAATATATAAGCCCATGCAGATACATCACACATTTGTATATGTATATATATAATATACATAATAAATAACTATATATAAATATATAATAAATAGAATGATAAATGGCTAAAATAAATTCTATGGGGGCAAACCTAAAGTCAGAATTATCAATTTTGAGCCACAGCTAAAAATTTATTGAGATAATGTAGAGTGCCATAATTTTGAAAAACCTGAGCAATTAAACCTGTAATGATAATACTGAATTACTGATTAATGAATTTAAAAATCTGCCTATATTAATGTAGCAATAAATAGCAAGTAAAGAATAGGTTACTCTTACTAAAAAAAAAAAAATCTAGTTAAGGAAGGTAGAAAATGAAGAATAGAATCTCCATCACAACTCCACACTCTGCTGTTTTCAACAAAGTTCCAACCTGCTGGCAGTTATTAGTGGACAAATATCACAGGAGGAGGCTTACAGAAAAGCAAATATCTGAATATGTTTCATCATCTCTCCCACAATAACTAGAGATTAACAAGGAAAGGGGGGTAAGATCTGACAACCTTGTGAGACAGCATTTAACCAAGAAAGGAGTTAGTCTGGCCCTAGTATGCCTTTCAAGGGGCACAATCCAAGTGACCTTTCTCCTTCTCTGAGGCTCCACCTTCTAAAGGTTCTAGGATTTTCAGAAACACTGTAGGTCAGCAACCAAAAATAGAGTAAATAAGTCTTTGGAAGGCATTTAGTGCCACACCAACTCCAGTGTCTTCCATGTGACATGAACAATTATGTTTATAATAGCAGACAGGAGATATGTGTCCCATGGGACTAAGTTCCCTGGAGGTCCCTGGCAGAGTGCCCGTGTTATGCTTCCTTCTCAAAAGAGACATGCTTCACGGATCATGAGCACCCTGGGCTATGGGTTGTGTATAACTGCTTTTCTGATAATGTTCTAATTAATCTATGAAGCACAGCCAAAATTAATGAATGCTTGGGTTGTGTACTATGGAGGAAAGGGGAAGCTGGACATGGATCTTAATCAAATATACCAGAATGAGCTATTATTTAAGATCCTAAGCCACTAGATAAAGAAAGTATAATAGTTCAGGTACTTCTAGGGAATGAACACTCACCCACTAGGAATTCTTTAGGAATCCCAACTAAAGTGATTTAGGGTAGAATATGTTATCTCATAGGAGGCAGATGGTGGGCCCCTCTGTTGAGGAAGTTCAACATGGAAAATAAAGGACTAGAGTAAAATTCCTTCCCCTTACAGGCATAAAAGTATAAGAGTCCATATTCCAGCAGGTAAAAAGGTTTTATATTAAAAGAGATATATGATAAAAGAACTAAAGAAAGACTTAGAGAGGATCTGCAACACCAAATTGGCTAAGTGGGTCATGAGAACCAGAAAAGTAAAAGTGCATTATAAACTGGAGAGCGGCTGAGATAAAGATGAAGGACACAGCTGCAACCGCAAAGAAGTCTACACAAGTCTAGGGACAGTACTAAGTTTAAAAAAACACAGACTGCTCTTTGGATCATAAAGTTCTTGTGGGTGAAGGGATATGTCTAGCATTGATTAATAATCATGTGCTTGCTGTTTTTTTAAAGATGATGTAATTAAATTATTGCCAAGCTCTTGTTGTTCCTTGTATGACTTGATAGTTTTCTTTTCTGTATATAAACTACTGATTTACAGAAGTAAAATTACAGCAGATTCAAACCACTTCTGAGTATGTTGTCTGTCTGTCATTCACCGAATCCTTGCCTTCCTGACTACCCAAGCCCTGGTTCTCCTATGGTTGTGGTACTCCCTGTGGGCCAGTCTGTGGCAATTTAGGATCAAAATCTAACATTTAGAAACATTTTACCTGAGTTGTTTATTTCTTTTCTCTTCTTTTCTTTTCTTTTCTCTTTTCTTTCTTTCTTTCTTTCTTTCTTTCTTTCTTTCTTTCTTTCTTTCTTTCTTTCTTTCTTTCTTCCTTTCTTTCTTTCTTCCTTTCTTTCTCTCTTTTTCTTTCCTTTTTTCTTTCTCTTTTTCTTTCTTTATGCATCTATCTATCTATCATCTATCATCTATTTATTTATGTATTTTAGTTTGGATAAGTAATCTCTGATCACATAAAATGATAATGTTAAGAGGAAGCTGTAAAAAACATAGAGGACATATATGATTTGTAGGATTCTTCTTGAAATCTTATTTTAAAATTTAAAAAATAGGAACACATTGTTTATTAGTCCTAGTCTCAAGGAACTCATATATACTGGAGAAGACATTTTCATACCACATGTAGGTATGGATAGGCAAGAACACCTTTTTGAGAGGTTCTTAATAATCTAAGGTAAGTTTCACTCAGTAACTTCTATGCAACTATTTGCCCTTTAAGATTTTTTCTTTTTTAATTAATTAATTAATTTTTTATTTTACAATTAATTTAATTTTACATACCAGCCATGGATTCTCCCGTCTTCCCTCCTCCCATCCCCCAGCCCTCACCCCCAATTCGCCCCCAACTCCTACCCCCTCCAAGGGAAGGTCTCCCCTGGGGAGTCAGCCCAGCCCAGCAGACTCTGCTGAAGCAGGTCCAGTCCCCTCCTCCCTATACCAAGGCTGAGCAAAGTGTTCCAGCATAGGCCCTAGGCTCCAAAAAGCCAGCTCATTCACCAAGGACAGGTCCTGGTCCCACTGCCTGGGGGCCTCCCAAACAGTTAAGCAAATCAACTGTCTCACCCATCCAGAGGGCCTGGTTCAGTGCCATAAAGGCTCCCCAGCTACTGGCTTACAGTTCACGTGTTTCCACTAGTTTGGCTATTTGTCCCTGTGCTTTTTTTCAATCATGGTCTCAATATCTCTTCCTTATATAATTCCTCCTCCCTATCACTGATTGGACTCCTAGAGCTCCACCTGGGGCCCTGGCTGTGGATCTCTGCATCAGCTTCCATCAGTCACTGGATGAGAGTTCTATTATAACAGTTAGGGTGCTCAGCCATTCAACCCCCAGAGTAGATCAGCCCAGGCATTCTCTCAAACATTGCCAGTAGTCTATAGTGGGGGTGTCTTTGTGGATTTCTGGGGACCTCTCTAGCACTCTGATTCTTCCTATTTGTCTTCATTTATCATGGCATCTCCCTCCCCATTCTCCCACTCTATTCCCAATCCAGCCAGGACCTCCTGCTCCCCCAAGCTCTCTTTCCCCTAACTCGCCCTCCATTACCCCCCTCACCCCCAGTTTGTTCATGTAGATCTCATTCATTTCTCTGTCATTGGGTGATCCCTGTGTCTTCCTTAGAGTTCTCTTTACTAGGTAGCTTCTCTGGAGTTGTGAGTTGCAGTCTGGTTATCCTTTGCTTTATATTTGGTATCCACTTATGAGTGAGAATCCATTTGCCTGCAAAACTCATGATGTCATTGTTTTTCTCTGCTGAGTAGTACTCCATTGTGTATATGTACCACATTTTCTTTATCCATTCTTCAGTTGAGGACCATCTAGGTTGTTTCCAGGTTCTGGCTATTACAAATAATGCTGCTATGAACATAGTTGAGCATGTGTCCTTGTGATATGATTGAGCATTCCTTGGGTATATGTCCAAGAGTGGTATAGCTGGGTCTTGAGGGAGGTTGATTCCCAATTTTCTAAGAAAGCACCATACTGATTTCCAGAGTGGCTGTACAAGTTTGCATTCCCACCAATAGTGGAGGAGTGTTCTCCTTGTTCCACATCCTCTCCAACATAAGCTGCCGTCAGTGTTTTTGATCTTAGCCATTCTGATGGGTGTAAGGTGATATCTCAGAGTCATTTTGATTTGCATTTTCCTGATGACAACATAAGCTGTTGTCAGTGTTTTTGATCTTAGCCATTCTGATGGGTGTAAGGTGATATCTCAGAGTCATTTTGATTTGCATTTTCCTGATGTTGAGAAATTCCTTAAATGTCTTTCAGCCATTTGAACTTCTTTTGTTGAGAATTCTCTGTTTAGCTCTATAGCCCATTTTTAAATTGGACTGTTGGTGATTTTGATGTCTAATTTCTTGAGTTCTTTATATATTCTGGATATCAGCACTCTGTCAGATGTGGGGTTGGTGAAGATCTTTTCCCATTCTGTAGGCTGTAATTTTGTCTTGTTGACCATGTCCTTTGCCCTACAAAAGCTTCTCAGTTTTAAGGGATCCCATTTATTAATTTTTTCTCTCAGTGTCTGTGCAATACATCACCCTTTACAATAGCCACAAATGATATAAAATACCTTGGGGTAAATCTAACCTGCTGTGGGATGGTCTGTATGTCAAATCTGTTGCTCTGATTGGTCAATAAATAAAACACTGATTGGACAGTGGCCAGGCAGGAAGTATAGGCAGAACTAACAGAGAGGAGGATCGAGAGAACAGGAAGGTGTAGATGTAACCAACCGCCTTATTAAATAAGAAACACAGAACCAATGTAAAAAAGAAAGCCAAGAGATCAGAGCTCAGATCTAAAATCTCACCCTTCCTCCTGCGGTGGTCCCAGCTTCCCGAAAGAGAGCTATTTCCCTGTGTGTAAGTCGTTTCATAGTCATTCTGCCTTCTCATTGGTTGTAAACCCAAACACGTGACTGCCTCGTCACTGTCTGTATGTACAGCCCACCAGGTCTTAAAGGCATATGTCTCCAATGCTGGCTGTATCCCTGAACACACAGAGATCTATGAGATTAAAGGCGTGTGCCACCACCGCCACGCTCTTGCTATGGCTCTAATAGCTCTGACCTCTGAGCAACTTTATTTATTAACACATAATCAAAATCACATTTCAGTACAATTAGAATACCACCACATTTCCCCTTTTCTATTTTAATGAAAAGAAAAAAAAGCAAAAGGTTATACCTAACATAAGAAAAAATATATACAAAAGCACAATAACTATATACAATATATGCTAGTAACAAATACCTAAACGATATCTAGTCCATTTGTATTTCACAAATCAGAGAAAATAATTCCATTATCTATCCTATTTTGGTAAGTCCAAGATGTATCTAATGCACTTTCTATCCTAATTAATTTTCAACTATAACTAACTAATTTTCTTTTTTTTTTTTTTATTTTTTTTTTCCCTTGAATTTGTTTTATTGGGGTTGGGGGTTAGATATAGAAGTTGCAGTGCACAGCTATATTTAGAACAAAACATTATATCCTACAATAAAAAAAATAATTTTATCAAAACCAGATTTCGATCACAGTTGCGTACACGTTGAATTGCACTTGGCAGATATCGACAGTGTCCTTTACAGCGCTCTCCATGTCAGCCTATGTTTTTCTCGGTAGACATGGGTTCTTCCAGAGCTTTCTTCTGGCTCCCCTTCCGTGAGTATTTGTACTTGTCTACATAGGCTTTAACCAGATTTGCCACTTTAGTAGAATTGACTTCTCCACTCTTACTATGGCAAACTTTGTCCACGGCTTTCCGCACGATCTCCTTGTACTCTTCCTTGGTGATGTCTTTATTTTGGTAAAACGGCTTAATAGCCAATTTCACCTCCTGTGCCACTTTCTCTTGAATTTGCAATTTCTTGTCTGTCTTCGAGCTATCTGCGCTGGCTTCCACTGGAACACTTACTTTGCTTTCTGCCAATTTTACAGCAGCATTAGAGGCTTGGACGTGACTTGATGACGAAGTATTACCAGAACTTGGTCCCTGAACTGATCCTGTGTTTCCTGGGGCTGCTGATGGAGCAGGCAAGACTTGTGTAGCCATGTTTTTACTTACATGAGAAGCACTGGGAAGGCCCTGTACTTGTTTTCCATCTGGTTGTGAAGCCACATAGCTGACCTGCTGGGATGGTGGAGGAGGGGGTGGTGGTGGCAGTCCCTGAGGTACACTGGCAGGGGCAGCTACCTGCATGAGAGGCACTCCTGTGTGGAGATGCAGGGGCAGCTGAGGGTGCATGGTGAATGGGTTACGCTGCATATTCATTAAAGGGGCATGAACACCCACTGGGTACGGGAAGATATTCATAGGCTGATGCTGTGCATTCATTGGGGGTGGAATTACGTTCATGTGTGGCTGCATCATATTTACAGGTAGCTGAGAACCATCAACTTGGTTTGTTTGGTCTTTTAAGTTAGCATCCGGTTCAGGTGTTTCCTCCTCTTGTCTCATCCACCCAGACTGTGGACCTGCAGAATTCCTCCCACGCCGAGAGTAATAGTTCTGTACATCTGCTGGCAGAGTCTTTCTTACTGCCCAACTGGACGCAGACGTCCACCCCGACCTGTCTGCAGGCGTACCAAAAGAGACATCTTGCTCACTTTTCCGCTTAGATGGCTGCTGCTCCACAGACTTGAAGGAGTCACTCCCTGAGAGGGGTGTACGGCTTTGCCACCTGTTCTCGTTCTGGTCACTATAGGCAAAATTACCTCTGTAGGTACCTTTCCCTCGGCCACCTCGACCACGGCTGGACATCCAGCCTGGGCCAAAGTTTTTACTCCAAGAATTCCCTGAATTTTCGTTCCTATTTTCTTCCCAGTGGGAATCTTTTAACTTTTCAGGATTTCTGGTCCTTGGATCTGGCCCAGAGTTTATTTTTTCCGTTACCCAACTGGGACAGTCATTTCTATGCTTATCTGTGGAATTTGGATCATTAGCATCTGCAATGATGTCATTCTTTTCTTTTCTTGTATTTTCATTCTGTTTCTCTGAGTCATTCCTTCGGTAGCGGTCATTTCCTCGAGGACACCTCCAACCATCATTGTCCATCTTTCCTTCCACCGAGGAGAGTAACTGTCTCTTTCATTTCTTCCAAATGATGAACTCTTACTTTTTGTTCTCAATCTTGATGGTGATCGAGAGCGAGATCTGGACCTTGACCATCTTCTGGCTCTCCTCTCTCGATCTCGATCTCTCCTCTGCCCATCTCTATCACTTTCTCTTTCTCTGCTCCGGGACCTACCTAGATTTTTCTCTTGAGGAAGAATCTTTTGCTCTGGATTGGGATCTCTGGTTCTCTCTAGGAGCATCTCTTCTCGGGGACACTGACTCCGATCTTTTGGCTTCCCGAGCACTCTCTCTCTTTGGAGACCGAGACTGCCCCCGCTCTCTTGTCACATCCTTTTTTGGTGAGAGAGAACGAGATTTTCTCCGTCCTCTGGCAGACTCTCTCTTGGGTGATGGTGACTGAGAAGTCTTGCTTTCTACTGCAGTCTCTCTTTTTGGAGATGGAGACTGAGCCCGCCTCTTTTCTTGTGCAGTGTCTTTGTTAGGAGACCAAGTTGTAGATGGAGAATGAAATCTAGATCTCCGAGTACGAGGCTTTGGGGCTGTATCCACTAGGCTTTCAGGTGGTTGAGCTACGGTTTCAACCTTCTCAATTGTAGGATCAGAAGACAGCTTATTTTCAGAACTGGGGGTCACAGAATTTTCATTCAATTGTTTAGAATCAGTATTTACAGTTGATTCCATTTCAGACTCATTCTGGTCACTACAAAATGAATCGCACTCCATAGGTACTGTTTCATTATTATCTTCACTAAAATGTTTCTCACTCTGTTCAACTTCTGTGTTAGGTAACTCTATAGGTAGGGGATGTTCAATCAGAGATTCTGTCTTTTCCTCTAAAGATTTGTCCAATTGGGTGTCATCAAGATTATGCTTCAATAAATTATCTTCACAATCTTGAATAGCACCGGAACTTTCATTTTCTGAACTGTCACGTATTGGAATTATTTCTGTATTTTCAGTTTGAACATGCTCAGGCAATTCGGTGTCTGAGCTGGCAACACAGTGTCTGTCCAGTGTGTGTGCAATTTCACCCTCAGAAGATTCCAATTTGGGGCTCTCTACAGATGCTTCTATGTTTACTGAAGGATCTTTCAAATCGTTGCTTTCTACTACAAGACTCTCCTCTATTTTTTCATCATTAACCACTGACTCTGAATTTTCAGATACTTCACCCAGAGGACTGGACACTGGCTGAGGTCCTTCAATGTCAGAGGCTGGACACGTACAAACACCATCAGGAGGACTCTCTGTACACACAGGTGCCAGGACCTCTGACTCTGAACTTCCAGGCGCCTACTCTTGATGTTCTATCGGATCACTTCCTTTTACAGGAGTATCTGTAGCAATCTCATGGTCTACACACAACTCCTTAGCCTCTACACCTGTATCCTCTCCAACAAGCACAGGAGGATCCTGACTGCAAGATTCAGAACATAAAAATTCTACTTCTTCCTCTAGCTCATGATTCGTGGTTTGTTCATTTTCTTCTGTTTCTTCACTGCAGCTTTTCAAGCAATTAACCAAATGATTTTCCCCATCTGTCAGAACAGAAGAAATGCTACTACTTTCTACTCCTGATTGCTGCTCTTTCTGCACCATGGGCGGTGTGTCAGAGTCCACTGTTTCTTCCTCTACGGAATCACTAGATGTTGTTTTTTCAGGGGGAGGGACAGATTTCCGAAGTTTCTTTTTCAATGAAGGTGGCTTTTGTCCTCTCCTTATGGCCTTCCGTTTTGGAGCCTGTCTTGTTTGCTTTTCTGATTCAGCTGGAGGGGAAATACTTACAGAGGAATTACTGTTCCCTGGGGCATCCCACTCAGAATTATTTGACACTGGGGACTTCTGGGGCTGGCTGACTGTCTCTGCTCTTGTGTTTCGTGTGGACCTCCTTGTAGGAACAGATGTTGCAGGTTTTCGTCTTGATCCTCTGGTAGTGGATGTGCCCGAAGTTTGCTTCTTTTCTCCTCCTCCTTGGGTGTGTGCTAATGCACATCCCTTATGAGAAGTACCAAAATTTTCTAATGACATGGTACTTGCTGAAAAAATAGTCCTTGGCAACACAGAGGCAATCAATGGAAGGACTTCTGTCTCAGGACTCCAAGGTACAAAACCAACTCTTCCAATTCCAGGTAATGTATTAGGAAACCATGACAACTCCAATTCCTGTCGTTTTTGCCTAATCAATGCACTGATTTCACTGACTTCTACAGATTCAGTAAGCTCTATAGGTTTGAGGTCCCACATTATGGCTGCCGCATGAAAACAAACTGGACACGAAATGTCCGATACAAGGATCTGTACATTGATTTGATCTTCGAACCTTATTTGTCTTTACTGTAGCGTTTTTCTTCTCACCCATTTTATTGTTTGAAAAGATTCCTTTTATCGCTTTTGGAACTTTCATGATAAAAGAGTTGTTTCTTAAAAGACCTTTCGTTTTCCTTGTCTTTTATTTCTCTCAATTGTCTTTTTACTTGAATCTTAGCACAATCTTCAAATACACTGAGTTCAAAAATGGCCTGAAAAGGTTTCCGGTCAATTGGACAAGAAGCCAGTATCTCTGCCCATTTAAGAATACAGGTCATACAGAAGACATGATTGCAACTTTCTGGAAAACCAACTTCCTTTCCTAAGAGGCAACTAAGACATATTGGACATCTGTCTGCTTCACTGTACAATAGGCCAGAGGTACCAGCATTATTTCTGTTTTCTTCACCTTCCATATCTTCACACTCCTGATCACCCACATTCTGATTATACACCGATTTCTTCTTCATTTCTCCTTGTGAAGGAGTTTCCTCAGGCCGAGGTCCAGGCGTCACTCCGTTGACCGAGCCAGCGCAGGAGGCCAGGTCTTCCCCCCTCCCCACGTCAGTCCGCTGCCAAGTTCTGCACCATGGACTCCTCCTCCGGCCGCTCGGGAAGCGCGGGCTCGGCCGACCCGCTCGCTCGCTCGGTCGGGAGCACGCAGCCACGCAGTCGTGGACCCGGGCAGCGCTGCTCCGCTCGGCTTGCGCCACCGCCGCTCCCCTCCCCCGCCGTGTTGGGCAGCCTCTCCCCCCCACCCCCGCCCCGCCAGTCTCCCTCCCTCCCTCCCTCCCTCCGCCCCAACTAACTAATTTTCAACCATAACTAACTAATCTTTAACTCCCTCAGAGAACCAAGAACGAAATAATATTAGCTAACAAAAATAAAAACAGGAAGTGCATGCAAGCAACTTCCAAAAAATTTGTGAGTTGACAGAAACAGCCAGCTGCCTGGGCAGTCCTACCTGAGGTTTCTCCACAGTGTTGGGGCATCATCTTCAGCCTACAGGCTTAGCATATCTGACAGACTCATTTGTGAAGTAGGATGTACATAAGGTCAACAGTTCAACCTCACATTGGGTGAGAGTAGTCCATGTCCAGAAACACCTGAATTCCACTAGTGTCCTGTTATGATTCAGGATTTTAAATTCTGGAAATTGTTGACAGTTTTTGAATTCAGCTGTCCATTCTTCTTGGCTGTGTAAATATGGCTTCATCTCAGCATCCCCTTCTTCTCCACATCCCTCTATTAAATGCCAGTCTACTATCAAAAGGTGTGAGCCTTCAGCTGCTGTTCCATTGCACAACAGAAGCCATCGGCTCTCTGCCTTTTAAGCTGCCTTCAAAGAAAAGGGCACTGTACCTTTTCTGGATTGCGAAAGGCCACTTCAGGGAGGGTGCCATATTGTCCTGGCCTCAGAAGATGCCTTTTCATAAAGCCATATCCACATATGTTTTGGCAAGAATCAGTATTCCTTTGTTTCGTGTTCTGTCTGTCCATTTTGTCCTGTTGATATGAGGATACTTTGTTGTCCAGTGGCTAACTTTTGCCACAATGAAAGTTAACTCCATATGCAGTTGATTCGATGCCCATATTTTCTCTGAAGTAGATTGGTAGTGCCAGGAGCTGACATGTCTCAAAAAAATTTTTTTTTCTAAGTTATTAAAACATTTTAAATGCCATATTCTGTAGCTCTCTAAAGGGTTTGAAGATGACCTGTCTAAAACATCTCTGCTCAATTTTTAAAACATATCTAATATGACTACAAGATCTATTATAATGTCTAACTACTAACTTTCATTTCTTTATATCCAAATAGTTGGTAATAATAACATTCAAGGATCAGAAAATTGCATTACATTGTTAAATGAATGGTATGAATACAATTAGAAATATACATATAGCATTTTCTAACAATATCAGTTTCAAATTTGTATACAATATAAAACAATCCAATCCAATGTAAAGTATTTAAAACTAGTAATTGTCTTTTCCTTTCTTTCTCTCTTTCTTTCTTTCTTCCTTCCTTCCTTCCTTCCTTCCTTCCTTCCTTCCTTCCTTCCTTCCTTCCTTCCTTTCTTTCTTTCTTTCTTTCTTTCTTTCTTTCTTTCTTTCTTTCTTAAACAAGAACCTTAAATCTAATCTCCTTTGCTTAGCCTTTTTCCTAACCCTCAACAACAACTTGTACCAACCCCCCTAAACATTGAAAATTATCCCATAACCAAAACCCATTAAAAAGACCAAAAAACCACCTACCCCACACCAACTCTTTGGGAATGTGGGCGTCGTATTCTTAAAATTGCTTCCTGCTGGGTATGGGTGAAGTTTTCTTTATCCTGAAAGGAAAATTTTAGGTTAATTGTCAAATTCTAGGAAAGGTAACTATATCCTTCATTATCCAGTCTGTGTATAATGCCAAAGTTCAGGGTTTATCTCAAGTCCTTATTCAAGTAGTCTTTGAGACTGGATCATCTCAGTTAGTCATCTCAAAATTGCTCTGAGCACCTTGTAGTTCAAAGCTGATCTGTGGATGATGTTTGTCAGCTTAATGATATTATTATTGTCCACATGAAATTGTTGTTGTTGTTGTGGGGCCCCATCTTCCTGGAGACTTCAGTTGATGTTATGCCTGGCCATGATTTCCTACATAAAACTGATAAGGGACTCGAACACAAAGACATATATATGCAGCTAATTGAAGGCTTTTTTTTTTCTAGAATTAGTTAGTACTCTATATGACCATATCTTAACAAAGTTTAAAATGTATATATATGTTTATATGTTAATCTTGTAAATTTTGATATAAAATTCATACTTTAAGAAATGTTTAAAGAATCAGAGTAGAATCAAAGAGTTGAGATTAGTAATAGAATAGTCCCTTAATTAATTTGGCTTTTGTCCTGTCCCATAGCAGAAGATGGCTCTTTTATTCTGGCATGATACAGGGAGTTTGCATTTTCCTCTTAACAACATGCTTGAGTTTAAAGAAGGAGAGAGCCATTCTCCAACTGCAAAGTCAGCTTTAAATTTTAATTGAACTGGGACTATTAGAAGACCAATAGTGTTAAATCTTTAGAGAAAAGAAGAAACAAACACTTAGGAAGACAAAATTTTTTAGATAATATATACCCATACGCCGTTTCACTCTGTTTCTTCGGATAGATGATTTGTCCCTTTTCTTCAGTTGTTTCATTTGTCCAGTGTTCTTCAGATTCCTTAACCTTCATTCTCATAAAAGACAAAAACAAAAACCTTTCCCCAAGACTAATTTTGGGGATGTTCCTTTTTGGCAAGTTATTATCTGATTAAATGAAAAGGCATATGTTATTGATACAAATTAGTTTAAATTGGATGCTCATGCTGGTTGATGAACTATCACCTCCTCTAAATAAGAGGTTTCTCTTGTTCAAATTGAACCTTTATCAATTTTGATGGTACCCACAGCTTATCTTCTCCTGTAAAACAAAAGCAAAACCTCGTCCCCAATGTAATACATACCCTGGTTTCCATTCTGAGGTCAGCACATCCTTAAAGTATATAGGCTGATTTAATTCTGTAGTTTTTTTTTCTATTATCCAGTTTCTCTCTGCATCTGTTGTTCCTTTCTCACTGGCATTGAGAAAATTCAAAGTTAGAAGAGCATTATGCAGTCTATTTCAGGGGGTTTTTGTTACCCCTTTCTGTTTATTTAACATATCCTTTAGAGTTCTGTTTGATCTTTCTATAACTGCTTGACCTGTAGGATTATGTGGTATGCCTGTAATATGCTTTATATTGTAATAAGCAAAAAACTGTTTCATTTTAACAGAGACATGTGCTGGAGCATTGTCAGTTTTGATTTGTGCAGGTATACCCATGATGGCCATAACTTCTAGCAAATGAGTGATTACAGAATCAGCTTTTTCAGAACTCAAAGCAGTTGCCCATTGAAATCCTGAATAAGTATCGATGGTGTGGTGTATATATTTCAATTTTCCAAATTCTGCAAAGTGAAACACGTCCATCTGCCACATTTTATTTCTCTGAGTACCCCTTGGGTTACATACTGCTGGTAATGGCATTTGATTGTAGAAGGAACAAGTAGGACATTTCTTTACTATTTCTTTGGCTTGTTGCCAGGTTATGGAAAAATCCTTTTTTAAGCCTTTACTATTGATGTGATGTTTTTTATGAAATTCTGAGGCCTCCAGCACATTTCCTATCAATAATTTATCAATCTCATCATTGCCTTGTGCTAGAGGGCCTGGCAGACCAGTATGGGATCGAATGTGAGTTATATATAAAGGATGATTCCTTTTCCTGATTGTATCTTGTAATTGAATAAATAGCGAAGTTAATTCTGAAGCATCAGGGATAAATTCTGCAGTCTCAATATGTAACACCACTCTTTCAGCATACTGAGAGCCAGTTACTATCTTGAGAGGTTCTGACAAACCCATTAATACCAACAGATTAGCATACAATTCTGATTTTTGAAATGAATTATAAGGACTTTGAACCACTTTACTTAAATTTTCTGATTTGTAACCTGCCTTTCCTTCTTTGTTGGCATCTGTATAAAATGTACGAACTCCAGATATGGGTTTTTGTCATACAATTCGAGGCAAGATCCAATCAGCTCTCTTTATAAGATCAATTCTATAGCTTTTGGGATATTTGCTGTTTATTTCTCCCAAAAAATTACTGCAAGCTCTTTGCCAAGGTTCACTTTCTGTCCATAATTTTTCAATGTCCTCCTTAGTTAATGGTACGACAATTTCTGCTGGGTCTATGCCTGCTAATTGACGAAGTCTCAATTTTCCTTTCCAAATCAAGTCAGAGATTTTTTACACATAAGTTTTTAATTTTTTATTTGATTTATTTGGTAAAAATATCCATTCCATTATAATATCTTCCCTCTGCATTAATATTCCAGTAGGAGAACGCCTAGAAAGTAAAATAACCAAAATGCAATCCAGCTTTGGGTCAATGCGATCCACGTGTGCTTCATGTACTTTCTTTTCTACCAAGGCCAATTCTTTCTCAGCTTCAGGTGATAATTCTCTTGGACTATTTAAGTCCTTGTCACCTTCTAAGGTTTTGAACAAATTAGTCAGTTCATCATTTTTTACCCCAACAATAGTTCGCAGATGAGAAATATCTCCAAATAATCTTTGAAAGTCATTAATTGTCTGTAGTCTATCTCTCCTAATTTGCACCTTTTGGGGTCTAATTTTTTGTAGCTCTATTTTATATCCTAAATAATTAACAGAATCTCCTCTTTGTATCTTTTCAGGAGCAATTTGTAATCCCTAGCACGGCAAAATTTTCTTTACTTCTTCAAACGTTCTTTCTAAAGTATCTGCATTTGAGTCAGCTAGTAAAATTTCATCCATATAATGATAAATTATAGATTTAGGAAATTTTTTTACGTACCACTTCCAATGGCTGTTGTACAAAATATTGGCACAGAGTTGGGCTATTCAATGTTCCTTGTGGGAGGACCCTCCATTGAAATCTTTTAACCAGTTGAGAATTATTATAAGTAGGCACTGTAAAAGCAAATCTTTCTCTGTCTTTTTCTTGTAAGGGTATTGAAAAGAAACAGTCTTTTAAATCATTAACTATGAGAGGCCATCCTTTTGATAAAAGAGTAGGCAAAGGCATCCCAGATTGTAGAGAGCCCATTGGATGAATTACTTTGCTAATTGCTCAAAGGTCTGTTACCATTCTCCATTTACCAGATTTCTTTGTAATAACAAATACAGGAGAATTCCAAGGGCTGGTTGATTCTTCAATATGCTGAGCATTTAACTGTTCTTCTACCAGCTCTTCTAAAGCCTGGAGTTTCTCTGTTGTTAAAGGCCTTTGTTGGACCCATACAGGCTTGTCTGTTAACCATTTTAAAGGTAGAGCTGTTGGTGTCTTTGGAAGATCATCAGTTATTGTGCCCTGTTCTTGTATAATATGGATGGCTGGTGACCACTCATTAGAACAATATCTTCTAATATTTCTCTCAGTAACATGTGCTAGTTTATGATTTGTTTCTGAGATTGGAGGGATGTTAATCTGAGTATTCCATTGTTGCAACAAGTGTTGACCCCACAGGTTCATAGTTATGTTAGCCACATATGGTTTTAATTTTCCTCTCTGTCCTTCTGGACCTATACATTTGATCCATCTTGCTCTCTGTTTCACCTGAGATAATGTCCCAATTCCTAACAGTTGAACATTTACCTCCTGAAGAGGCCAGGTTGGATGCCAAAATTCTGGTGTAATTGTGGTAACGTCCGCACCTGTGTCTACCAGACCAGACAACAAAACACCACTTATTTTTATCATTAATTTTGGTCTTTGTGCATTAATAGAAATTTGCCAAAAATTTTTCTGTATGTTTTCTCCTGAATTTGCTATTCTCTCTGTTTCATCATCCTGACCAGCATGATTTATTCCAATAGGCATTTGGTTATTTAATCACTCAGAGCAGGGATTTCCTCTTTGGCTGCAGGAAAGGTTTGAACTGGTTTTGCTATGGGGGCCTGCATAAGGCCCCTCTGGGAGTTTCCCGAAGACTGAGGCAAAGGATTACCCTGTCTGTCTTTTGTTGATCTACATTTGTTGGTCCAGTGTTTTCCCTTACCACACCTTCTGCATTGTCCAGAAGGAAGGGGCATTCTGTTGCCATTGTTCTTTGAAGAAACATTGTTTCTAGGAATGACCTGTTTATATTCACTTTTCAAATGTCCTTGCTTTCCACATCCAAAACATCTAACATTCCTCATACCTTTTGAAATTGCTTCTCTTACCCACATATCATCATGCTCATGAGCCTCAACATTAATTGTGTCTCTAATCCAATCTTCCAAAGGTGCAGATCTTGCCCTTAACGGCCTGATTATTCTTTTGCATGCTGCATTCACATTCTCAAAGGCCAAAGATTCAATTATTATCTTACTAGCTTCTGAATCCGAGACCATTCTCTTTACTGCTGAAGCCAGCCTTTGTAAAAAAAATCTATGAAAGATTCTTTTGGGCCTTGCATAACCTTTGTAAATGACTCAGATTTTTTTCCTGGTTCCTCAACTCTGTCCCATGCATTCAAGGCTGCCGTTTGACATAAAATTAGGGTTTGGACATCATATAAACATTGTGTTTGTACCGAAGCATATTGGCCTTCTCCAATAAGATGATCCTGGCAATCTTGTATTCCTTTATTCCTCCAATGTTTTTCTATGTTTTTAGCCTCATCCTTGAACCACGTTAGAAATTAAAGTCTCTGGCTGGGTTCCATAACAGCTTGTGCAAGGTCCCGCCAGTTCAGTGGTACAATCCTATTATATGTTGACCAAGAGTTTAACATTTGCTTTACATATGGGGAAAACATGCCATAAGATACTAATGCTTCCTTAAACCTTTTTTAATCCAACATTTCAATTGGAGCCCAAATATTTTGTGTAGCCATTTGATCAAGCATCTGCTGTATGGTTACAGGATAAATTAAGGGTGACTGTGTGAAAACAGGCTTTCTTTCTGTAACCTTATGATCCAGACTTGAAACAACTTTGCTATTAATTTCTTCTGTCTGAATTTTTACAGGTTTAACAAGTTTTTCTAAAGCTGTCATCCTGGCACTTAAATTGACTATGTTTTTAAACTGCAAAAGGAGGATAAGCATAGTAATAAACTGCATAATTCCAACAATACTAATCTTCTCATATAATTGTTCCATTGTCAGACTGCCTAAAATTTTGAACAAAACCCAATTTTCTTCCAATGTACACATAAAACCCATTTTTTTTAATGTGGAAAAAAATTATCTTTTAAATATTATCCTTTAAAATATCTGATATGTTGTGACTTACCAAATCTGCATAGAAGAGTAGAAATCCGAGGGGATTTTCAAAACAGCCACCTAGTGTCTGAGGTGTAAATCCAAAGAGTGAGAGAGAGAGAGAGAGAGAGAGAGAGAGAGAGAGAGAGAGAGAATTCACAAGAAAGCATAGATAGCTAAAGCCTAAATCCAGCCACGTGTTCCCTCTTGAGCCAAGTCAAGGTTTGGCTCTGGCTTCCTTAAGCTCCGACCACATGCGTTGGCTTTACAGGCAGGGCCCTATTTGGCAGGGAAGGTCTGAGTTGTTTGTAGCACAGGCTTTAAGCAAGCAGGCTTTAAGCAAGCAGCTCACAGTTAGTCCGGCCTGAGACCAAGCAGACCTAGGCCCGGGCTAGGAAGCCAGCTGCCCGGACTGCTGCCCTTGCTGGAAAGCAGACCTGCCACCAAGCCAAGCAGTTTTTAATGGATTCTTGTCACGTTGGGCACCAGATGTAGATGTAACCAACCGTCTTATTAAATAAGAAACACAGAACTCAGAGCTAAAATCTCACCCTTTGTCCTGCGATGGTCCCAGCTTCCCGAAAGAGAGCTATTTCCCTGTGTGTAAGTCATTTCATAGTCATTCTGCCTTCTCATTGGTTGTAAACCCAAATACATGACTGCCTCGTCACTGTCTGTATGTACAGCCCACCAGGTCTTAAAGGCATATGTCTCCAATGCTGGCTGTATCCCTGAACACACAGAGATCTATGAGATTAAAGGCATGTGCCACCACCACCACACTCTGTCTATGGAGCTAATAGCTCTGACCTTCAAGCAACTTTATTTATTAAAACACAATCAAAATCACATTTCAGTACAATTAGAATACCACCACAGGAAGGTAGGAGGAGACACTGCCAGCCACCACTATGACAAGCAGCATGTAAAGATGCCGGTAAGCCATGAGCCACGTGGCAAGGTGTAGATTTGTAGAAATGGATTAATTTATGATATAAGAACAGTTAGCAAGAAGCCTGCCATGGCCATTCAGTTTATAAGCAATATAAGTCCCTGTGTTTACTTGGTTGGGTCTGAGCAGCTGTGGGACTGGCAGGTGACAGAGATTTGTCCTGACTGTGGGCCAGGCAGGAAAATTCTAGCTACAAATGGTGCCCAATGTGTTGGCAAGAGTTTCCATCTAAAACCTGAGTAAAAAGATTCTAAAATGGAGCTAAAAAACAGTTCCTAGTTGTCTCTTTCAAGCTAGAGGCAGCCTGAGTGTTTGAGCTACTATGGCAGGTTCCTGGCGTGTGTGCTTGACCTTCAGTATGGCGGGAATGAGGCCTCTGCAAATAGCACATTAAGCTGTGTGGTGGATTTAGCCTTTGCTAGTACAAAACAAAAAGAGGTTTCTGGGCTACACGCTACTTTGATATAAGCATAGACCCACTATTTCTGAGAATTGATGGCTCCCAGTGCTGGTGGAAAACATACCACTGCCATGTTGGGAAGCTGAAGTGGGCTCAGCCAGCAGCCACAGCACCAGTCTTGGAATGCTGTGGTTTAAAGCAATAGGCTCAAGGTAATATAAAAAATAAGCCACGTAAAGATGGCTACCACACAGAGAATCTGGATTATGTTCTCTTTGTTATTTGTAACTGAAGAAAAACATTTGATTGCAAAAGCTGTTGAGTTATGCCAACACTGAAGGAAAGGAAAGGCCACTTTCTCTTGGACATCAGTGTTATCAATTTAACATTCATCTTTTTGTCTTGATTTTGTTTGTTTTATTTCCATTCATTTTTCTTATAATAATAATCTCTGGATAAAGGCTGATTTTCTTTCCTTTTTCCAGGACTGCAGTGACACAACTTACTTGCTAACTCACATAGAGAGTAGCCTTGTTTCACAGAGGTATTTCCAACAGAACTGAACTATTTATAGATGTTCCCTCTTTTATTCATCCATCTCATTTGGGAGGAAATCCTCATGAGATGATGGATCTTTATACAAATCTGCATCTGATTTCCATTTGCTTATGAAGAAGCTGAAAGCATGGGAAGCTGTGCTTCACATATCAAGACGTCATAGCCAAGCCATGGCAAGAGAATGATTGAAGACTCTCAAATTAATTTCATGGCTATTTGATCCATTTAGGAATCACATCAAGCAAGTTGAAATTGCATCACTTTATCCTTCTTGCCCAGGTAATAGGGCAATGAAAAATGAGAATATCTTCCACCTTCTAATGATAAATAATGACTTTTTACTTCACACCTAATGTGTATTTACAATTTCCTCAGAGAAGTCTAATTACCAGATATGACAATAAGATAGATATATCAGAGCAGCAGGAATCCAGATGTAACTCACAGGAAATAGGCACTGGCATCTTAGCCGTTCATCAGTGTCATCAGCTTCATAGAAAAATGGTACATAGAAGGCATGTAATGTGCTTTCCATTACATATTCATTTAGATTGTAAATAACTTAAAAATTTAACCACCCAGAAAAAGAATATAAGAGAACAGTACAAGTATATTTGCTGCTAAAGGAGAACTGATAGCAGAGCTAGAGGAGAAACTGTGATAAGTTATAATTCATAGATAAGAATTATAATAATTCTTATCTATGTTTAGCCACATGCCTTGATACCTTTATTCAGTTCTGCCTTCCCATCTTGCTTCCTCTGTGTCTGGCTGGTGACTCCTGACTCAGCCTTCTTTGTCCAAGAACTCTCCTTGTCTGCTTATCCTGCCTATACTTCCTGCCTGGCTACTGGTCAATCAACATTTTATTTATCAACCAATCAGAGCAACACATTCACAGCATACAGAGCGATATCATTCATCATTTCCCTTCTTCTATCTATTTAAAAGGAAGGTTTTAACTTTAACATAGTAAAATTACATATAACAAAACAGTTATCAAGCAAGAATTACATTTGTAATATCTAGTCTATTTGTATTTGGCAAAATTAAAATATTCTATCTATCCTATATTTGTGATTCTAAAGTTTCATATATAATTTATCTTTTATCTTAACCAAGAAAAATTATAATAATGACTATCTAGTCTTCAACTACATCAAAGACCTCAGAAGGATACAGTATTACCTAAGTAAACAGGAAGAGCATTGTGAGCAACTTCCCAAAATCTAGAATGACAGAGACAGTTGCCTCCCTGGACAGTCACCCAAAGTTTGTTTGCAATGTTGTGGCATCCATCTTAAGTCCATAGGCCTAGTCTTTCAGTCACTTCTCTTTGTGTCCAGTAGAATGTCTGGCAGTTTCTTCTTTGAAGCAGGAACCTGAAAACCATCTCATCTTTCAAAGTTCAGTGGACACCTTCCTATGGGTTTTGCATGTCCAGTTTATACACAATTTTGTCAATCAGTCCAGGCAAAAACAGTTTCTTGCCCAAATTGCTATTTTCACCAAGAAAAAGATAAACCATATGGAGTGTCTTCATTCCCCATCCTCCTCTCTGAAGTAAATCAGTGCTGTCAGGTGCAGATGTGTTTCATTGTCCAGAAAGTCTAAGTTTTTAAAATGCCATATTCTGTAGGTCTTTGAAGTGTTTGAAGATACCTAATTGAATTATATCTATGTATACCTAGAAAACTTAAACAGGACTATAAATTTGATTATCATGGAGACTAATTATTAATCTGTATTTCTTAATTATACATTACAATGTTAAATGAGCTATACAAACATAATACCTTAAACAAGAGTGGAAATATACATTCAGTATAACAAAATTAACTTTAAATATGCATCAATAAACTAAAATCCATAGCAATGTAAAATATTTTAAACAAGTTTTTGCTCTTTAAAAGTAGATTCAATAATCCACCCTTTAATTCTATCATATCTATATCCTATATTTATATATCATATCCCCCTTTCTTCTTTTATAAAGAGATTGTCTATTACCAATAACAATTTGTAACCAACAACCTAAACAAAGACGAACATCCAATCATCCATTTTTTGGGGAATGTGGGTGTAGTGTTCTAGGCTACTTCCTGCTGATAGGGGGCAGTGGTAGTCATATGGAGATCCTGAGATAATTTGAAATAATGTTCAAGTCCTGGGAAGACTAGCTATAACCTTTATTGATAGGTACCAACTGTTAAGGTTCAGGAGGTCTGTCTTGATCAAATCTGATCCATTTAAACATGGAACAAATCCATAGCTTCTTGCTTTCCTTTGAAACAAAAACAGAGCCTCCTTTCCAAAGTAACATAATGTTAGATCCAAATTTTGAAGTCAAGATACCTTTAAAATACACATATTGGTTTAACTCAGTAGCCTTTACAATCAAATGTTTTTCTGTAGTTAAAAATCCCAAAGACAATATAATCCAGACTCCGTGTTTGATTTTCAATTTAATGTGGCTTATTTTTTATATTACTTTTACTTTCTCTTTAAAGACTTTATTTTTTAAAACTTTCTGTTTCTTTATTATAACTGTCTATCCTCCTTTTTCTCTTTCTTTTAAGTCTATGTAAATTTTTACACACATTGTAAGCTGTTTAGGGTTTATCCCATCTGAATCTGTCTTATTTTGAATTTATAACCCTTTTCTGACCAGGAGAGATTTTAAACTGTTAAACTGTGTAACCAGGATAAAAAGCAGCAGCCTTGGCTTCTGATGCTGCCCAGTTAAGCTTTTCAAGATGGCAGAGGTAATTTCCCTCTAGCTTTGGGCCATGGGTACCATCAACTCTTGGAAGCAGTGGGTCTATGCCTCCATTAAAGCAGCCTGTAGACCAGAAACCTCTTTTTTTGTCTGTAGTAGCAAAAGCTATATCTACAATGAAGCATACTGTTCAGCTTGGAGACACCTCTGTATGCTGTGGCAGGAATCCATCATGCTGCACATGCCCCTGTGAACCTGCCATATTGTAGCTCACAGCTTGCCTGAGAGACACAACTAGGAAGCTGTTTTTAGCTCTGTTTTAGAATCTTACTTTTTAAAGTTTTAGGTGAAAACTCTCACCCCATGTCTTGGTGCCATTTGTAGTTGAAGTTTTCCTGTGTCCTACTCAGTTTATAGCTGCTTAGACCCAAATAAACACAGAGGCTTATATTAATTATGAACTATATGACCATTAGCTCAAACTTATTACTGACTAGCTCCTCCACCTAAATTAACCCATAATCCTTATCTATATTTAGCCACACAGTTTGACACCTTTTTCAGTTCTGCCTTCACATCTTGCTTCCTCTGTGTTTTGCTGGCAACTCCTGACTCAGCCTTCCTATTCTCAGAATTCTCCTTGTCTGCTTATCCCACCTATACTTCCTGCTTGACTACTGGCCAATCAGCATTTTATTTATCAACTAATCAGAGCAACACATATTCACAGCATACAGAGAGACATCACCCATCATAGTACTAATGATTAGAGACCTTAATAATAAGTTATCATTCAGGAGGTAGTGGCTAGAGAAAGGATTTAAACAGAAGGCTGAAAAATTTTGTTTAATGTATTTTTTTTTAACAAAGGATTGAAAATGTGAAAAGCAAAATAGGAGTTAACGTCCACTGAGCACTTACCAAGAACCAGGCACCATCTTGACATCAACCAAATCACCTAATCACAATTCATCCTACAGAAATCATATCTTGGAATGAGAAAACTCATATAGCAATACATGAACATTAAATTCTGAAAAATTAAGTAACTTGCGAAAAGTCACACTATGGCAAAAATTCAATTTTGAACCTATCTATATAAATACAAAGTTTCATTATTTCCATTATATGCCATGAATTTATTTGTATACATTCAAGTCATTAAAGATAAAAAGAAAAATATAATACTTACATTCTGGTGAATGAAAGTGGTTTTTTTTACTTAATTGCCCAGAACATATATTTAGCAAAGTGTATATTCATAAGTGTGGTATTTTGTTTATGTTCTAACAAATAAAGCTTACTTGAAGATCAGTGTGTGGAGCTAGGCACTAGTTAACCATAGAGACCAGTCAGTGGTGGCACACACTTTTAATCCCGATACTTGGAAGGAGGAAGCAGGAAGATCAGAAGTTCAAGGCTACACTGATCTACACAAGATTGATCTGGTCTAAAAGAGAAACAGAGGCAGGAGGTGGAGGCTTATAACTTTAATCTCAGGACTAGGGATGTGAATGTTGCTTGATCCTAATGACTCCCTCAGGGGAGGGGTTGAGAATGTGTGGCATCAATGGCACAGACACTGAGAATCAGTTGAAGGCAAACAACAACTACTGGTGTCTATGCCATTGATGTCATGCCTTCTTACCCCCTACCCCAAGGGAGTCACTAGGATCCAGCAACATCTGGAGGCCAATGTGGGGCCCAAACTGACAGCTGCATTCTCCTTGACAGATTTTGTTGGGCCCAAACTGTCTCCTCATCTTTGGATATTTTATAGATATCCAACATGGAAGTGATAGGGTGATAAAAAGATTACCCATCTTTTAGAGGGAAACAGAAAACAAACAACAGTCAGAAAGAGATGAGGATAGTCAACAGGGGTGAAAATTTGTATCGAACCCTTATGTCTTATGATTAGTGGGGGACTTTCATATTTTTTTTAGGCTACAACCATATACCCACATGGTGCTTCTGGATGAGGGACAGCATTTGGGAGCAGAGCCTTGGTTGCACCTCCTGGGGGGTGAATCCATATGTGATGGCACTGGGTGAACTGAAACAGAAAAGAAAAATATGCTTTCCTAATAGGACAAACAAACAAACATGACAGACAACACAAAAGAAGGAAAGAAATGGGGATGTCAATGTTTGCCCGCCAAAGGGACTGAAAGAACACAACAATGAGGGGCATTCTCACCCAAACACACCATGTTGGGGTTACTGTCAAGCACTGCAAGTGAAGGGAGGGAGATGATTAGAACCTGCACTGGGAGAGAGAGTAATGGAAGCCCCACATTCAAGCACCAGATGCTGCTGGATCCTAATGTCTCCCTTGGAGGAGGGATGAGAAGTTGTAGCATCAATGGCACAGATACCAGGAGTTTGTTGTTTGCCTTCAACTGACTCCCTGTGTCATTGATGCTGCATCTTCTTACCCCCTCCTCCAAGGGAGACGTTAGGATCTAGCAACAGGTGGAGAGAGTAATATAAGGTGGGATGAGACAGAAGCTCAGCCCCTTTTCTGTGTGAGAATTTAGTAGAGGTAAGAAGTCTTTCTAGTGGCTGGCTCCTTTACTTCTCTGATCTTTCAGCAGTTACCCCAATATCTGACTCCAGGTTTTTATTATTAAGACCAATTAGAATTTGAGCAACACATATGAGAAAGGGGAAAAGAACTACTCTGCCCTGCATTTTAAATATCACTTCTAAGGGCTAGGAATGTCAGCTTAGAGATAAAAAGATTTGTAAAGCATGCACAAGGACTTGAATTAGACCCTTGGCACCACATAATACTTAGCATGGCCAAGCATACATTTTACCATCTGATTGGATAGGTCAGAGCAGGCATGGGTAAGCTCTACTACAGCTTACTGTAAGCTCATGGTAGGTTTTATCAATAGAGATAAAAAAAAAGGCATCTATGACCAAGGGAAGTAGATATGAGACTAGAACTCCAGGTTTGCCTGGAACTCTGTCAAATCAACATTCAAGATGCCATCAAATCTCAGTGAAGTGGTAAAGAAAGACAAATAAATGGCTTGTTGACTACTGTACGCTGTTGATATGATTGTGAAAGGTTTCAAATGCTGCCATTGCCAACATCAGCTCCAGTGCAGAGTAAGCAAGCACTCTTTGCATGGGCAACAGAGATCACTCCATCTCTGGAATGAATTCTGGGGTGAGGACTTACAGTTGGGCTAGAGAGTTTGGGTGTGAAGGTCATACCCCTCACACATCCTACTGACGAAGGCCCTGATTTATATGGCTTCCCAGAATACTTTTTCCATTGTTCTGGCTCTGGAGGTTTTACTGTCTAAGACTTTTCAGTATGAGTATGGATAGTGGTACACGTACTTTCAAGGACAGATTCTCCAATGTATTTGTTTTTGCCTTGAATTTTTTTATGCCCAGTGTCACATAACTTTTTATGTATTTATTAATTTAAGTTAACATATAAGGCAATGAGTTTAATTAAGGCATTTTTATACATGTATGTTATTGCACTTTATTCTTATAATATCTCTTCCCCTGACCTCTGCTTGCAGGTCATGATTGATGGTTTTTCTGAGTGGCATTTGAAATGAATATATGAGTCTGTCCTAGAACTCAGCCATAGAGGGAGATATTACTTCTTCACACCTGTTCCCTCAAGGAATGGATAGCTCTTCTCTGGTATGCTGGAGTCTCTTAATAGCTCCCATTTCATTGAGGTCCTACCTTATCGGTAGAATAAAATATGAGTGAGTCAGATGAGAAAACATGATAATAGTAAAGAGTGATGTTAGCAAGGCCAAGTCATGGGAAAATCACTTTCTAAACTAGGATATATTTCTGAGATGGACATTTCAGGTACAAATGTAAAGTAGAGCAGTGTGTGCTTTTGCTTGCTGTGTACTAGAGAAGAACTGTATCTGCAAGCCTTTCCATTAATATTCTGGAGCCATGTTTCATGTCCCCTTCCTGCTTTCACTAAAGCTTACAATTCTCCTGAGGTGTTAAAACAGTAAATCATAACATGTTACTGGTGAATACGCCCCCAGATGCTAAAATATCTGTGTCCTTGTGCAAGTAGGTACTGAGTTTTGAGTGAAATAGAGTGTGTCTTCCAAAGTCATATATTTAAATGAATAGACAGTCTCCAGAATTCCAGTAACTTCATGGAATGACTGAATAGAATATTTTGCTAAAAGCATAATGAATTAATAATAGACACATAGGAGATTAGAAGAGTTTAGTCAGTAGCATGAGGATCTGAGTTCAGATTTCCAGAATCCACATAAACAATAAAGCTAGGCATGGTGGTGTGTACTTGTAATCCAAGTGATGGTAAGATGGGAGCAGAGACTGCTGGTGTGGATGTGAGAACTACCACTCCTGCTCCTACAGAGGATGGGGTTCAGTCAGATGGCTCTCAGAGGAGATAATGACAAAACCTTACTGCCAGACTTCATGATAAAGATTTTGAAGTTAGTATACTGTAGGTCACTCTCACCATTAATGGAAGACTTGCTAAGATAGAATTCACAATCAAAATGAATACTAGAGAAATATCACTATAAAATTTTTAGAGTTTAATCACACTTTGTTTGACTGTTTTGATGACCATACAGACTTAAAATCAAGACAGTTAAATTTGTCAGACATGTTAAACAAAACATTCAAGAAGATTGCCTTCAAATTTTAAGATAATTCAGCTTCAAAGGCACACTTGTAGGCAAATGTGGTGACTGTTAGCCAGAAAATTTAGAAAATATTGTAGAAATGCTAAAATATTGACTGAAATGCCAGAAGAGAACATTCTTTCAATTTTGTTTTGTTTTGTTTTTGTTTTTGTTTTTTGAGACAGGGTTTCTCTGTGTAGTTTTGGTGCCTGTCCTGGATCTCTCTTGAACTCAAAGAGCTCTGCCTGGCTCTGCCCTCCTGAGTGCTGTGATTAAAGACATGTGCCACCACTGCCTGGTGAGAAGTTCTTTGTAGTTGTGGTTGTCTGTGCTTCATCCCTGAAGCACCACCCCTAGTAGGTAGCAGGTAACTGCTAGGTATCTGCCTCTGCCCAGGGTGTGGCTGAGATGGGGACCCTTTAAGAACAGAAATGCATATGTACTCACTGTCTTGGCTTACTTGTGATCCTGGATGCTGGATGCTGGACTGCAGACCAAGTCAAAGTTCTCCAGAGAACCAGTTGAACTGTGCCTCACCTCAACTGGATCCTATTACCAACGCCCCCTTGCTTGCTGTAGGTTGACTCAAAATAAACCCCTTTTGACTATCCAATAAACTATGTCAAATTGCCTCATTAATTGCCACTGTAGTTCTTACTAGTATTGTGATGCAACTTAAGAAAATCTAATAATTTTAGAAAAAAGTGTTGAAGGCTTTTCCAGCAAGGTTAATGCCTCCTTTGGCCTCATTATTCAAATTATAAGATGACGTCACTAAACTGGACTTGAAGTTCAAGATTGGAAAAGAAGAAGAAAAACCCAGGTGTATACATAGTTAAAACTGGCAACAGACCTCCAGAAGCAGTGAGATTCTACTGAACTAGCTACACTTCTGTGGGAACCTGCACTGTGAGGTTCCAAGGAGAGAATGATCTTCTTAAGGAAATATAGCAGAGGTTGTCCCTGACCTGCTCCAAGAATCCTCCAACACACAAACATTTCCTAGAGATCTTGCTTCTTGTGAGTTGGCATAACAAAGGAAAGGGTCATTTCTTTGGAAAAGGAAATTGAGACTGTTAATAGAAGTGGGAAAAGTGGTTCCCACATGTAAAAAAAATTGAGCTTCTAAGATAGAAGAAAATTTGCAAAGAGCTCATTAAAAAGCAGGAATCTTGTTATAACTCGTTTTCTTCTCTGCTTATTCCTAATTAGATTTAAGAAACCACAAAAGAATCTTAATTATATTTAAGAAACTACAGAAGAATTGGCCCCAGTGTGAAGAGCTTTGAAAAAATTATTATAATTTGAGACTGTACTTCAGATACTACATTGCACTCTACCTTCTCTTACTGTGATTTATATCCTAAATTTCATCATTTTGTTTTTTGGAATAGGTTCTCGTGACCAGAGAAAAGTTGTGTTTTACCTATATCTGTTTAGCTTTAAATTAATTTGATTTTCATTGAAGAAAAAATGTAGCTTCCAGTGTTTAGATCCATGTCTCACTGGTTTTAACAGTGTGTGCTTGTGACCAAGCTTGCCGCTATGACATTTGCTATGAATCTGCTGACCCAGCTGTGCACAGACTGAGCATCTTTATTACTATTGATTATCCTAGGCTTGCCTGGATCACAACTTCTGTGTGATGCATGTCAAGTGTGCACTGGTCTGTAGGTGGAAAAAAAAGGGAAGAAAGAGTTTTCTGATGCTTGTGAGGACATAGCTGTGCTAAAGAAGGGTTTTAAGGAGACTGATATAGATTCTGTTGAAGGTAAGAATGAGGAAGAAACAGAGAACAGCTGATTGTGTATTCCTTTTAGCCCTGAAGCAGACTGTATTCCCAGAGATTTAGCTTCAACATTAGCTGACTGACATTGGATTTTTTATTAGATTGTCTTTACTCAATTGTAAACTTCTTGGTCCTTTTCATAATTTTTCAAAATAAAGCTTTATGAAAAAGAAGTAAAACATATGAAATGAGCAAATTTGCCAGAGATTTGATTTAACTCACCAAACTATGAGGGACCTTATAAGACATTACATCTAGGATACATAGGAATTGAAAGAACCACACACATTTTATGTAGATCATAAAATGTTAAATACTTTTTTTAACAAGTACAGAACTAGTAATTACTGTGGATTAATAATTTATATTTCCATAAACAAGAAATTATGAGCAGTATCATCAAGTCCATCAAGATCTAAAGGAGCTGAAAGACAATGGAAGACAAGCAACTAAAAATGGTGCACCTTACATAGTCAGCTTTTGTATATGTGTTTTCATTTGTTTATTTTTTTTATATATTTACAGTTGTCTGACTTTTTCCTAGCAAGCAATCTAAAATTAAGACAACACAGAAAGAAAGGTTACTTCACTTTTGCCAAATAGTAACTCTGCTGTAGAACTCTGTCAGAGAACAATGATTTTCTAATTATTAACATATTAGAAACCTTGATTATGAAACAGAATTGTAATCATATGAATTACTTCATTAGACTATAACACTTCCAATATACCATAAATCAGAATATCTTCTCATTAAAAAGTATGAATTTGCTTAATTTAGCAGCAGTAATTACAATGCCAGAATTAGTACCAGTATTTTACTAGCCTGCACTGCAGAATGCCCATTCTCCAGCTGGCAATCAGTGCTTTCCTCTACCACTAAGTTTGCTGGTTGGAGGCTGCACTCTTCCTTTGCTTGTCTAGTCATCTCTCCTCTCTTTCTTTTGCTGTCCTTTGTATTCTATCCCTAAGTTTCTAAAACTGGAAGTTAGTGAAAATATGCTACATAGAAATTTGTTTTATAAAGGACTTTTCAGGAATGTACATGACCTACTGATGAAGTTACACCATTCCTCTGTCTCCAAGCCAGAGATAAATGGTTAAGATTTAAGTCATTTAATTCATAATGGTTATTGTCACTGGCTTTTAATTTGTATTCATATAGTTTACAAGTGGCACATTTTTCTCAATGCTCAGAGGTATTTTCTCATCAGAAGTTAAGCACTATATTCTCCAGAGGATACATCATATATTTCAAAAGTACTTAGTAACTTGTATGAGAATATTAATGAACATCATAAAATATCCATTCTGATGCATATCTGCAAGACAGAAAACATAGATAATTATGATACAGAAGCCTTCTGTTTAGCATGAGTGCTTAGGCTACAGTTGATTTAATTCCTTATTATTTGAGAGGTAAGAACTGCGTAGGTAGTAGAGAACCCCATAATTACATATGAATGCTTGTTTATTTGCAAATTTTTTTTGTTGGAGCTGAGGACCAAATCCAGGGCCTTGCACTTGCTGGGCAAGTGTTCTACCACTGAGCTAAATCCACAACCCATCTGCAGCTTTCTATATAGTCTCAAAAGGGACAAACCATAGCCAGTACTGGTCAGAATAATACTGACAATTAGATGCATGGCAATTCAAGGATTTTGGTATTAACTGGTGGAATATTTCCCATCTAAGATTTACTATGCTGGTTTTGGACAGATACTTCCTAACTTTGTGTCAGTAATTGCATTAGACTCTTGATGACATATGAAGTATTCTGTGCTGGAAAATAGGCCCAAAATAGAAAAAAAAAATCTTCTCCTTGTTTTACTACAGTGCACTCCCAAGTAAAATCAGTTTTGTTTATTGAAATATAACTAGATCTTTGAAAGAAAGACACTTTGAAAGTTTTAATTAAAATGTAAGTACTTCACATGGGATGTTTCATTATAGATTACCAACTGAAAAAGTGTTTTGAATAACTGAAAACATAGATGATATGTAATGGCACTGAAGGGTAATTTTTTTAAAAAAAATACTTATTCTCTTATACAGTACATCTCAATCACAGCTTTCCCTCCCTCTGCTCCTCTCAAAGCACCCCATTACCCCCTCCTCTAGATCCATTACCCCATCCTGTCTCACCCCAGAAAAGAGCAGGCTTTCCAGGAACAGCAACTGAACATGGCACAAGATACAATAAGACTAGCCACAAGCCCTCTCATCAAGGCTGGGTAAAGCAAGACAATAGGAGGAAAAGAGTCCCAAGAGCAGGCCAAAGACACCCAACTTTCACTATCAGGAGTCCCTCAAAACACCAACCAAACAACCATGACATATATGCAGAAGACCTAGCACAGACCCATGCAGGCCCTATAGTTGCAAGTTCAGTCTCTGTGAGCCCCCATGAACCCTGCTTAATTGATTCTGAGGACCATGCTTTCCTGATGTCTTCAGGCCCCATTGGCTTTCTCAATCCCTCCTCTCAGTCTTCAATGGTGTTTCCTGAGATCTGAAGAAAGGGACACAATGGAGACCTCCAATGGGAGCTCTTTCCACCTGTTTGGCTCTGTCTCTGCATCTGATTCATCAGAAGCTGGAGGCAGCCTCTCTGACGACCACTGGATTAGGCAAAACATCATTAGGGAACATTTCATTGATTTCTTTTCTAGCCATTTTGGTTCTACTCTAAGTCTTTGAAATTTACAGCATTCAGATCCTGATCTTCCAGGCACTGTCTAGTGTGGGCTCCCTATCTTGGTGTGGTTTTCAAATAAGAGTATAGTCATTGGTTGGCCACTCCCACAAGTTAGGTGCCATCATTGCCCCAGCACATCCTGCAGGAAGATCATAGGTTGAAGGTTTTGTGGCTGTGGTTGGTGTCCTAGTCCAACCACTGGGAGCCTGGAATGATTACAGAAGTCAAGACTCCATATCAGCCATTACTAAGAGTCCTTGCTAGTGTCATTCTCATGGATTCCAGGGAGTTTGCATTGCACTAAGTTTCCACATTGCCCTCCCCAATGACTTCCAGTATCAGTCATCTATCCCTATACTCTCTCCCTCAAATTATTTCCCCACACTTGATCCCTTCTATTCCCATGCCCAAATGTCCCCAGTACACACACAAAATATATTCTATTTCCCTATCCCAGGAAGATCCATGAGCCCACTCTACAGCCCTCCTTGTTACTTAGTTTCTCTGGATCTGTGGATTGTAGCATGATTATCCTTTACCTAACAGATAATATACACTTATGAGTACATACCATGTTTGGCTGTTTGGTTCTATGGTTACCACACAGGATAATTTTTTTTCTAGTTCCATCCATTTGCCTGAAAATTATATGATTCTATTTATTTATTTAATTTTTATTTATTTATTTATTTATTTATTTATTTATTTATTTATTTAATTTTTTTTTTGGTTTTTCGAGACAGGGTTTCCTTGTGTAGCTTTGTGCCTTTCCTGGAACTCACTCTGTAGACCAGGCTGGCCTCGAACACACAGAGATCTGCCTGCCTCTGCCTCCCGAGTGCTGGGATTAAAAGCATGTGCCACCACCACCTGGTGATTTTATTTTTTTAAACAACTGAGTAATATCTGCTGTGGGATGTTCTGTATGCTGTGAATGTGTTGCTATGATTGGTTAATAAACAAAAAGCTGATTGACCAGTAGCCAGGCAGAAAGTATAGGTGGGATAAGCACAGAGGAGAATTCTTGGAAGAGGAAGGCTGAGTCAGCAGATGCCAGCGTCCAGGGAGCAGCATGTAATGGCACACAGGTAAGGTCATGGAACACATGGTAACATATAGATTAACAGAAATGGGCTGAGTTTAAGTGCAAGAGCTAGTCAGTGGGAGGCCTGACCTAATGGCCAAGCAGTTATAATTAGTATAAGATTCCGAGTGATTATTTATAAGTGGCTGTGGGGTCCCTGGGACTGGGCAGGACCAGAAAAACTTCAGCAACAAATGGCTCCCAACGGCTCGAGTTTCCACCTGAAACCTGAGAATACTTAATAAGCAATTCTAAATGGAGCCAAAACCAGGTTCCTGCTTCATATCTCATGTGGGTGGCAAGATACCACAATATGAAGGCTTGAGCTACTCTATGGCAGGTTCACAGCATGTGGGCTGGAACTACAGCATGGCACATTCCTGCCCAGTTACATAGAGGTATCTACAAGCTGCATAACATAGTGTGTAGTGGATATAGCTTTTGCTACTAAAAAAAAAAAAAAGATTTCTGGGCTACATGCTGCTAGATGGAAGCATAGACGCACTGCTTCCCAGAGGTGGCAGTGAGCATGGTTCTCAGAACTGGCAGAAAAGGTGGAAACAGACTTCAGCTAAAGAAAAGAAGACAATCAAGCTCAAAGCTTTTTAGTTGGAGGAGCCTATAGATGGCCAGTGGATCATGGGATACCCTCTTGCCCTCATAGCATCATGACCACAGCCTTTCAGCTTGGATGAGGTGACAGCTCATTGTACTTTCTGATTTGCTTTATCCCAATGGATTTAGCTTAGCTGTATTTAAAAGGAACAAGGGGAAACTAGAATACTCCATTATATAAATGTACCACATTTTCTTTATCTATTCTTTGGTTGAGGGATATCTAGGTTATCTCTAGATTCTGGTTATCAATAAAAGCCCCTATGAACATAATTGAGCAAGTGTTCTTGTGGTAGAATGGAGCATATTTTGGCTATATGCCCAAGAGTGGGATAGTTGCATCTTGAGCTAGATCTATTCTCAATTTTCTGAGAAGCCACCACGTTGATTTCCATAGTGGTTATAAAAGTTCGCAATACCACCAGCTGAGGAAAAATGCTAACCTTGCTCTACATCCTCACCAGCATAAGCTGTCTCTTGTGTTTTTTGATGTTAGCCATTTTGACAGGTATAAGATGGAATCTCAAAGTAGTTTTGATTTGCATTTCCATGATGGCTAAGCATGTTGAGTATTTCTTTAAGAATTTCTGTTTAGGTCTGTGCTCCATTTTTAGTTGGATTGTTTGATTTGTTGATATCTAGTTTCTGGAGTTCTTAAAGAATTTTGAATATTAGTCCTCTATTGGAAGTAGAATTGGAAACAATCTTTTCCCATTATGTGGGCTGTAGTTTTGTTCTATTGACAGTGTCCTTGGCCTTACAGAAACATTCATTTCCATGAGGTCCAATTTGTTAGTTTTTAATCTTAGAGTCTGCACTATTGTTGTTTGGTTCAGGAAGTTGTCTCCTATGGCAATCTTTCAAGGCTCTTCCCCATTTTCTCTTCTATCAGGTTTAGTGTGTCTGGATTTATGTTGAGTTCTTTAATCTACTTGGACTTGAGTTCTGTTTAGGGTGACATATTTGGATATATTTGTGTTTGTGTGAAATGTTCTATAGATATCTGTTAAATCCATTTGGTTTATAACATCTGTTAGCTCCACTATTTCTCTGTTTAGTTTTTGTCTGGATAACATGTCCATTGGTGAGAATGGGATATTAAATTCTCCCACTAGCAATGTGTTAGGATTAATATATATATATATATATATATATATATATATAGTAAGCTTTTACAAATGTTGGTGCTCTTGCATTTGGGGCATAGATGTTAAGATCTGAAATGTCAGCCAGTGGTGGTGGTGCATGCCTTTAATCCCAGCATTGAGGAAGCAAAGGCAGGAGGATCTATATGAGTTCAAGGCCAGACAGGTCTACAAAGTGAGTATCAGGCAAGCCAGGACAACACAGAGTATCCTTGTCTCAAAAAGCAACAGCAGTAACAAGAGAAACAACTGAATTGAAATGTCACCTTGGTTGCTTTTTCCTTTAATGAGTGTGAATTGTCTTCCCCTTCTCTTTTTGAAGTCTATTATGCTACATATTAGAATGGCTATACCAGTTTGCTTCTTAAGTCCATTTGCTGGAAAAATCTTTTTTCCAATAGTTTACTCTGAGGTAATTTCTATTTTTTCTTTTTTCCTTTTTTCCCTTTTTATTTTCTGTTTTTCAAGACATGGTTTCTCTGTGTAGTTTTGGTGCCTGTCCTGGATCTCCCTCTGCAGACCAGGCTGGCCTAAAACTCACAGAGCTCCACCTGGCTCCACCTCCCGAGTTCAAGGATTAAAGGCATGCCCCACCAAATGCCCGGCAAGTTATGTTTTTTTGTGTGTAGCATAAGGACAGATCTCATTTTCACATCTATTGTGTTAGTCTTTGCCTTTTTTATTGGGGAATTGAGTCCATTGATATTGAGAGATATCAATGACTAATGATTATTAATTCCTGACATTTGATTGTTGGTGGTGTGGGTGAGCCACTGTGTGTGTGTGTGTGTGTGTGTGTGTGTGTGTGTGTGCGCGCGCGCGCGCGCATGTCTGCACTTCCTTTTTTTGGTTTTGCTTGTGTGGGATTATTTATTTACTGTATATCCATGGGTGCACTAAAGCTCTTTGGATTGAATTTTTATTTTTAGTACCTTCTGAATGGCTGGATTTGTAGAGAGATATTGTTTTAATTTGACTTTATCATGGAATATCTTGTTTTCTTCATCTATGGTAATTGAGCGTTTTGCTGGGTACAGTAGTTTGACCTGGTATTTATGGTCTTTTAGAGGATGCAAGACATCTGTTCAGGTCCTTCTGGCTTATAGTGTCTTCACTGAGAAGTCTGGTATAATTATAATAGATCTGCCTTTATTTGTTATTGCTCTTTTCTCTTGCAGCTTTTAATATTCTTTCTTTGCTCTCTATGTTTAGTGCTTTTTTTATTTGACAAGGGGACTTTCTTTTCTCATCCAATCTATTTGGTCTTCTATAAGTTTCTTGTACCTTTATAGCCATCTCCTTCTTTAAGTTAGGGATATTTTCTTTTACTATTTTGTTGAAAATATTTTTTTGCCCTTTAAACTGGGATTCTTCTCCTTCTCTTCCTATTATTTTTGTTTGATCTTTTTATAGTGTTACAAATGCCCTGGATGATTTTTGTCAAGAATTTTTTAGACTTAACATATTCTTTGAATGATGTATCTATTTCTTCTCTTGCATCTAAATACTTGAAATTCTCTCTCCCATCTCCATGAATCTGTAGGTCCTTGTAGACAAATTTCTAAACAGTCTTATTAAATAAACACAGAGCCAAATACAGAGCTATAAGCCCAAGAAATCAGAAAACTAGTGAAGAGCCAAGGCTACCTTTAGCTTACCATGTGCTGCTGTCACTTTCCCTGAGAGAGAGAGAGTTTCTTCCTGTCTGACTTGTCTCTTTATTGCCTTTCTGTTCTGCCTTCTCATTGGCTCTAAACCCAATCACATGACTTCCTTGCCACTGCCTGTCTATACAGATCTCCAGATCTCTGTGGTTGGTACTGGGATTAAAGATTCATGTCACCAATGTTGGCTGTGTTCTTGACCACACAGAGACTCTGCCTGCCATGTGATTGGATTAAGGGCATGGGCTACCACCACCTGACTTCTGTTCCTGGCTCACTAATCACCTCTGATCTCCAGGCAAACGTATTATTAACATACAAATAAAATCACATTCCAGCATAATTAAAATATTACCACAGGTCCTGTTTATTTACCTAGACTTTCCATTTCCAGAATTTCCTTACTTTGCCTTTTCTTTGTTTCTTTTCTTTCCATTTTCAGGTCTTGAACAGTTCCATTAATTTTCTTCAACTATTTGTTTGTTTGTTTGTTTGTTTTCTTGACATTCTTAGCTTTTTTAAAAGGGATTTCCTCATTTTCTTCAAGTTATTTTTTGTTTGTTAGTCTTTTCCCTGATTTCTTTAAGGGGTTTATTTACTTCTTCTTTAAGGAACTCTATCATCTTCATAAAATTGGTTTTAATGGCTTTTTCTTGTGTTTAATCTGTGTTGGAATGTTTAGTGCATTCTGTAGTAGGGTATCTGGGTTCTGATGGTGACATATTACCCTTGATATTATTGATAGATTTCTTATGCTGGGGTCTAGTCATCAGGGTGTGGGGTGACAATAGATCTAGGTGCAGATTTCTGGGTTTGTCTTTGTTGGATGAGAGTTTTGTTCCTTGGTTTCTGGTCCTCTCTGGTCCTTTTGCCTGAGTGGCCTGTATTTGGGCAAAAATTTTCCACCCAAATTGGGGGTTGAACTTCTGGTGGCCAGTGTGGTCTCTTGTCTAGCAGGGGATCTCCACCTGAGTTGGAAGCTAATACATGGTGAGGAGGAGGAAAGTGGGTATTCAGGATAGCCTTTTAGGGGGGCACTGAGAGAGTGGAAATGGGCTGCAGAGTCAACCTACATTCTTCGGGCAGGTGTGGCCTTTGCTTTGATAGCGGTATCTTCCAGGGTTAGGGACTGAGGATTGGATCCATTGGAAGCTACAGAGTGGGGAAGGTCCCCTTGAGGCTGGCCTACCAGTTCTTCTGACAGCTATAGTGTGTGGTTGGGCAGATGATGCTTGCCCAAGGAAACTGAATGAGTGAGCTAGTAAAATATTGTCCTTGTAATGATAAATTATAGATTTAGAAAATTGTTTACATATTACTTCCAATGGCTATCATACAAAATAGTGACACAGGGTGGGGATATTTAACATTCCCTGTGGGAGGACCCTCCATTGATATCTCTTAACTGGCTGAGAATTATAAGCAGGCACCATGATGGCAAATAATGTCCTTTTCTTGTAAAGGTATTGAGAAGAAACAGTCTTTCAAATAGATAAGTATAAGAGGCCATACCTTAGATAACATAGTAAGCAAATAAATTCCAGATTGTAGAGAGCCCATTGGTTGAATTGCTTTGTTAATTGCTTTTATGTCTGTTACCATTCTTCAGTTATCAGATTTCTTTTTAATAACAAATACAGGAGAATTCCAAGGGCTGGTTGATTTTTCAATATGCTGAGCATTGTACCAGCTTTTCTAAAGCCTGCAGTTTCTCAGTTGTTAAAGGCCATTGCTGAACACATACAGGCTTGTCTGTTAACCATTTTAAAGGTAGAGCTGTTGGTGTCTTTGAAAGATCTTCAGTTGTGTGTTGTTTTTGTACAATCTTGATGGCCAGTGACTGTTCTTTATATGTGCTAATATTTCTCTCAGAAACATGTGTTAGTTTATGGTTTGTTTCTGAGGTTGGAGTTTGGTTGAGGTTAGAGGAGGTTATTTCTGAGGAAGGTTAATCTGAGTATTCCATTGTTGTAATTGATCATGTCCCCATAAATTCATAGCTATATTAGCCACATATAACTTTAATTGTCCTCTCTGTTTTTCTGGCCCTATATATTTGAGCCATCCTGTATTCTGTTTCACTTGAGATAATGTTCCAATCTCTAACAGCTGAACATTTACCTCCAGAAGAGACCAATTTGGATGCCAAAATTCTGGTGTAATTATTGTAACATCACCTGTGTCTACCAAACCTTCAAAGAGAATGTCATTTATTTGTATTTTTAATTTTGGTCTTTATTCATTTGTAGAAGTTTGCAGAAAAATTTTCTTTATGGTTTCTCCCGAATTTCCTGTTCTTTTTGTAATAGTTGTTTAATCACCCCAAGCAGTCTCTTTTATTCTAATGGGCATTTGGTTATTTTAATTGCCCTGAGAAGGATTTCTTCTATGATGGCCGGAAAGGTCTGAACTGAATTTGCCATAGGGGCTGCATGAGGCCCCTCAGGGAATTTCCCAGTGGCTGAGGCAAAGAATTACCTGGTCTATCCCTGTTAATCTACATTCATTATTCTAATGTTTATCTTTTCCACACCTTCTGCATAATCCAGAAGGGAGGAACATTCTGTTGTCATTGTTTCTTGAATAAACATTGTTTCTATGATCACCCTGTTTACACTCCCTTTTCAAATGATCTTGTTTACCACAATTAAAACATCTGACATTATTATTTTTTCTCAAAGCTTTTGATATCGCCCCTCAAATCCACATATCATGGTCATGAGACTCAATATTAATTGTTTCCTGATCCAATCCTCCAAGGATGCTGATCTGTCCTTTAATGGCCTGATTATTCTTTTGCACACTGCATTTGTGTTCTCAAAAGCCAAAGATTCAATTATTATCTGTGTAGCTTCTGAATTTGGTATCATTCCTTATACTGCTGAAAACAGCTTTTGTAAGAAATCTGTGAAAGATTCTCTGGGGCCTTGTATAACATTTGTAAATGACTCAATTTTTTCCCTGCTTCCTCAATTCTGTCCCATGCATTTATGGCTATCATACAGCATAGAATTAGGTTTGGTTATCATATAAACATTGTTTTTATATATCACCATAATCGCCATCTCCATGAAGCTGATCCTGGGAAAATTCCACACCTGTAGCCCTGCATCATTGTTCTATTATCTAGCCTCCTCTTTAAACCAGGTTCTTCACTGCAACTTTGGACTGGCCTTTACAACAGCTGTAGTCCCGAGGGATAATTCTATAACAAGTTGACCACAAGTTTAACATCTGTTTTACAAATGGAGAATGCATGCCATATGATACTATAGCTTCTTTAAATCTCCTTAAATGTAACATTTCCACTGGAGTCCAATTAGCTTGTAGGTAAGCATTTGGCAGTTCCTGTAAGGTTACTGGGAAGAATAAAGTTTGCTGTCAGGTAACCTATTCTGTTTCTCTGTCACTGTATAATTCAATCCTGAGATAATTTCTCCTTTAAATTTTCCTGTTTGGGTCTGAATTTTTCTATAATTCATTTTAACAGGTTTTTTCTAAAGTCAATCCTTAGTTAGGTTCACCTTTAAATTCTCCTGTCTGGGTCTGAATTTCTCTGATTCATTTTAACACATTTTTCTAAAGCTTTTATTTTTGCACTCAAAATCATCAACCTTTTTAATGCTAAAATAAAAATGATCAAACAAATAATATTCATAATTGATGTTATATACATCTCACCAACATTAATTATCCTCTCATTTAATTGTTCCACTTTCAGACTGCCTAATGTGTTATTAAAAAGAGGCCTAATTTCTTCCATTGTAAAAATATTTCCCAATTTTATTTTGGGAAAAATTCTCTTTTAACTAATTTCACCCTTTAAGATAAGTTAATTGACTTACCAAGTCGGTCTGCTGACTGCATAGAACAGTTGAAGTCAGAGGGAATTTTAAAGCTGCTACCTAGTGTGGTGTAGTAGAGATGGGAAGCGAGAGAGAGAGAGAGAGAGAGAGAGAGAGAGAGAGAGAGAGAGAGAGAGAGAGCCCACCACCCACCAGGAGAAAGAAAGCCAAAGAGAGTCTGGCCACATGCTCTGGCCTGAGCCATGCACCTGGGCCTGAGCCAGGGGTCCTGTAAGCCCATAGGCAGATTTTTAATAAATTCCTGCCACATTGAGTGCCAATTGTAGATGAATTTCTAAATGGTCTTATTAAATACAAAACAGGGAGCCAGATATATGGGTGAAAGCCTGGGAGAGATCAGGGAAATAGGGAAAGCCTTCAGACATCCTTACCTTACCAAGTGTGCAGTTTCCCAAATGCTGTGATTTCCTGTCTACCCACTCCTAATGCCTTGATATTATGCCATATGATTTGCTCTCTCCACCCAGCTACATCACTATCTGTTTCTGCCCAGCTCTGTCACTTCCTGTCTATCTGTACAAACCTTGATGGTTAACTAGTGTTAGAATTTTAAGGAGTGTGCCACCACACCTGACTCTGTTTCCAGTGTGGCCTTCAGCACACAGAGATACTGCCTGCCAAGAGATAGGATTAAAGGAGTGTACTAACATTGCATGACTTCTGTGTTGTGGCTGGATTTTCCCTTTGATCTCTAGGCAATCTTAATTTATTAAAGCACAAATAAAATATCACCACATTTCAACAAAAATAAAATATCACAACAATGGATCACATTGGTAAATTATGGGCAGAAAGTAAACCTTGGCAAAGAGCTTGAAGTAATTTTTTGGGAGAAGTTAACAGCAAATAATCCAAAAGCAATTGATTTCAACTTATAAAGAGAGCTGATTGGTTACTGCCTTGCACTGTATGGAAAACAGCAATATCTGACAACCATACATGTTATACAGATGCAAACAAACAAGGAAAGGCAGGTTAGAAAAAAAAATCAGAAAGATTAAGTAAAGTTATTCAAAGTCCTTATAATTTGGTTCAAAAATCAGAATTATATGCTATTCTGATGGTATTAATGGATTTTTGGGAAACTCTCAACGTAGTTACTGACTCTAAGTATGCTAAAAGAGTGGTCTTACATATTGAGACAGCAGAATTTATCTCTGATGAGTCAGAATTAATTTTGTTATTTAGTTACTTACATATAAATTAAGAATAGGAAGCATCCCTTATATATAACTCACATTTGATCCCATACAGGTCTGCCAGTTCCTCTAGCACAAGGTAATGATGAGATTGGTAAACTATTGATAGGAAATATGATGGAGGCCTCAGAATTTCATAAAAACATCATGTCAATAGTAGAGATTTAAAAAGGGATTTTTCCATAACCTGGAAACAAGCCATGGATATTATAAGAAAATGTCCTATTTGTTCTTTTCATAATCAGATTCCATTAACAGCAGGATGTAACCTAAAGGGTACTCAGAGGGATGAAATCTGGCAGATGGATATGTTTCACTTTGCAGAATTTGGATAATTGAAATATATACACCACACCATTGATACCTATTCAGGATTTCAATGGGCAACTCCTCTGAGCTGAGAAAAGGCTGATTCTGTAATCACACATTTGCTAGAAATTATGGCCAACATGGGTATACCTGAACAAATTAAAACTGACAATGCTTCAGTATATATCTCTGGTAAAATGAAACATATATTTATTACACTATTGCTTATTAAAATATAAAGCATATTACAAGTATACCACATAATCCTACAGGCCAAGCAGTTATGGAAAGATCAAATAGAACTCTAAAGGGTATGCTAAATAAACAGAAACAAATCCCCCAGAAATAGATTAAATAATGCTCTATTAACATTGAATTTTCTCAATCCTAATGAGAAAGGAACAACAGCTGAGAAGAGACATTGGATAATAGACAAAACTACAGAATTCATCAGCCTATATGTTTTAAAGAAGTGCTGACCTCAGAATGGAAACCAGGAGATGTATGATGATGGTTTCTACAGGAGAAGAAAAGCTATGGATACCATCAAGATTGATAAAGGTTCAATTTGAACAAGAGAGACCTCTTAATGAGAAGAGGTTATAGTTCATCCACCAGCCTGATAATTCAATTTAAACTAACTTATACAACTAACAAATGCCTTTCATTTAATCAGATATAACTCAACAAAAAGGACCATCCTCACAGTTAGGCTTGAGGAAGGGTTTTTGTTTTTGTCTTTTGGGAGAATGAATGCTAAAGTATCTGAAGAACACTGGACAAATGAGACATCTGAAGATAAAGGACAAATCATCCAGAAAAAGTATTCCAAGAGAAAGAATAAATTGGTCTACTGGTATATAATATATAAATTTTCATAATTCCATCATAATGCATGTTTCTGCTCTTCTCTACAGATACTTAACACAAATGGTCTTTATGTGGTCTCCATTCAATTAAAATTTAAAGCTGGCTTTGGAGTTGGAGAAGGGATCTTTCCTTATCTAAACTCAAGCATGCTTGTTAAAAGAAAATGCAAAAATCTCTGTATCAGAAGAGCCATCTGATATGGGACAGGAGAAAACCAAAATTAAGGGACCATTCTATTACTACTAATCTCAGTTCTTTGGTTGTGTTTTGATTCTTTAAAACTTTTTAAGGTATGAATTTTATATCAAAATTTATGAGATTTATATATATTAACTTGTCATGTTATTAACAGTCATATTAAATACTAATTAAATCTAGAAAAAAAAGCCTTTATCTAGCTGCCTTTACATATTTATGTGTTGGAATCTCTATCAATTTCCTGCAGGAATCATGACTATGCCTAACAGAAAATTTGGAGTCTCCAAAGATATGAGGGGACACCACAACAATGATTCCATAAGGATGATGATAATACCACTAAGCTGAACAACTTCATCCAAAGATCAGTTTCAGAGTAAAAACTGCTCAAGATGGCTGGCTGAGAAGATCCAGCCTCAGAGACTACTCAAGTAAGGACTTGAGATAAGCTCTGCACTTTTGCATTATGCAGAGACTGGACAACAAATGATACAGCTACTTCTCCTAGAATATGATGATTAACTCAAAATTTTTCTTCTCAGGATTCCCTAAAAATGCCTTTATCACCCAAAAGCAGGAAGTAATTTTAAGCACATGATGTCCACATTCCCAAGAAGTTGGGGTGGGTGGTTTTTGGTCTTTCACTGGGTTTTGGATAATTGTCATTGTTTAGGATTGTTGATTACAGGTTGATAATATTTGAGGGCCAGGAAAAACATTAAACAAAGGATATTAGATTTGGGTTTCTTGTTTGAAAAAAAGAGTATATAGACATGATAAGATAAAAGGTATATAATTTACTCTATCCTGAAAAAAAAGATATAGAAATAATGGATAAAGGGGAGATTATTGAATGTATTCTGAAAAGAAAAAAGAGACAATTTGGATATAAGATAAAAAGGTAGGTTATTGAATCTACTTTTAGAAGGCAACTACTAGTTTTAAATACTTTACATTGGATTGTATTTCTGTATATTGTATACAAATTATGTATATTGATACTAATTTGAGATTGATTTTGTTAGAAAATACTGTGCATATATTTCTAATCTTGTTCAAGCTATTATACCTATGCAGCTCATTTAACAATGTAATGCAATTTGCTAATCCTTGAAAGTTATTATTACCAACTAATTAGAATATAAAAAATTAAAGTTATACAGGCCCGGCGGCGGAGACAAGCAGACGCAGGTAGGCCTGTGGCAGCAGACCGCAGAGGTAGACAGTCCCAGGGACGGAGACAAGCAGACTCAGCTTGGAACAGGGACGCCCCTAACCCCAACACCTGGGGAAGAAGCTATCTCCGTGGGTCGGAACCACAACGAATCTGAACACTCCATCTGAGGACAACCCAGGCCCCAACTGCTGATCCTGTGAAACCCAACAACTTGGAGGTGTTGGCGAGACTACCCTGCTCAGCTGAAACCCATCTGGGAGAGGATTCAGATGCCTACAGTTTGAAGTCTGAAGAAATAAGATCAGCTGAGGAGTTGACAAATGAACAAAATGTGACCTGGGAACACAGAAGGCGCTACCCAGCCACCAAACCAGATCACCAGAATCATAAGTATATAATTCACCGACTGAAATCAGCTGTCCCTGAAGAAACAGCCCAATAGCACCAATTTAACCAAGAACCCCTACTAAACCAAGACTAAAAATTAGAACGAGAGGCACTCTCAGACATAGATAACACCTGCACCGCACAGAGGAAGAGATGAGTAGATGCCAGTGCAAAAATACAGGCAACAACATAAAGACCTATATGGCAACATCAGAACCTAGTGATTCTACACCTGCAAGACCTAAACATACCATGACAGAAGAAACAGAAGAAATCAACCCTAAAATGACTTTAAGAAGATGATAGAGGCCCTTAAAGAAGAAATAAAACATTCCCTCAAAGAGGAAATAAAAACTTTCCTTAAAGAGGAAATGAAAAACTACCTTAAAGAGGAAATAAAAACTTTCCTTAAGGAGGAAATGAAAAACTACCTTAAAGAGGAAATAAAAACTTCCCTTAAAGAGGAAATGAAAAACTCCATTAAAGAGGAAATAAAAAACTCCCTTAAAGAAATGGAAGAAAAAACAAACAAAAAATGGGAAGAAATCAAATCAAGCCAAGAAAAAGCAATTAAACAGATGAAAGAAACATTCCAAGATCTGAAAAATGAATTTGAGACAATAAAGAAAACACATGCTGAGGGAATGCTGGAAATAGAAATCCTGACTAAACGAACAGGAACTACAGAAACAAGCATAACCAACCGATTGCAAGAGATGGAACAGAGAATCTCTGACACTGAAGACACGATAGAGAAAATAGATTCATCAGTCAAAGAAAACACTAAAGACAAAAAAGTCATAACACAAAACATCCAGGAAATTTGGGACACCATGAAAAGACCAAACCTAAGAATAATAGGGATAGAAGAAGGAGAAGAATACCAACTCAAAGGCACAGAAAATATATTAAACAAAATCATAGAAGAAAACTTTCCTAACCTAAAGAAAGAAATACCTATGAAGATACAAGAAGCTTACAGAACACCGAATAGGCTGGATCAAAAAAAAAAAAAAAAAGTCCCCTTGCCACATAATAATCAAAACACTAAACACACAGAACAAAGAAAAAAATATTAAGAGCCACAAAGGAAAAAGACCAAGTAACATATAAAGGCAAACCCATCAGAATAACACCAGACTACTCAATAGAGACTATGAAAGCTAGAAGATCATGGACAAATCTCATGCAGACACTAAGAGACCACGGATGCCAACCCAGACTATTATACCCAGCAAAACTCTCAATCACCATAGGCGGAGTAAACAAAATATTCCAGTATAAAACCAGATTTAATCAATACCTGTCCACAAACCCAGCTCTACAGAAAGCACTAGAAGGGAAAATTCAACCCAAAGAAGCTAAACACATCCATGAAAAATCAAGCAATAGATAATCCCACACCAACATACACCACAGAAGGACAACACAACACAACCACAAAAAATAACAGGAATTAACAATCACTGGTCATTAATATCCATCAATATCAATAGTCTCAACTCACCTATAAAAAGACACAGACTAAGAGAATGGATAAGAAAACAGAACCCATCCATCTGCTGCATACAAGAAACACACCTTAACTTCAAAGACACATTACCTCTGAGTAAAGGGCTGGGAAAAGGCTTTCCAAGCAAATGGACCTAAGAAACAAGCTGGTGTAGCTATCCTAATAGCTAGAGAAAAAGGATGTTTTAAAAGAGAAGAAGTCTTGTGGCAATGCCTCAGTGGTCCAGGTAACTACCAGAATTCGGAAATCTGCGACGGAGACTAAGGCAGCAGAGATGAAACACATAGATGTACATACAGGAAATAATAAAGAAAATGTCAGTAAAGCCAATAAGAACAAAGGAAAGGTGGATGCTGAAACCCATCTGTCAGATGATCCTGTGAACGAGGAACCAGTGACAAAAAAGAAAAAAAAAGATGGAAAGCAAATCCAAAAATAGTACCGAGGTGCCAAAGGATGACAGCAAGATGGAGGAGACTAAGGGGGACAATAAAAAGCAAAATACTTCCATTAAAAAAAGTGCAAAGAAGAAACCTCAAAAAGGTAAATCAAGTAAGAAAGGCAGCAGACCTGCTCAGGAGAAGCAGAAGGAGACAGCTCTGGCAGAGCCTCCTTCCATGGAGCTGGCTCAGGAGGAGGTCTCTTCCGGTCCTGCGCTCACTCAAGTGGTGGTCACCCCTACAGGCTCTACTCAGCCCGGGCTTCCTTCTCCAATGGATATTGCTCAGACTGGGCCTGCTCAGATGGAGCTGCCTTCTCCCCTGGAGCTTCCTCAGAGGGAGCCGCCTCCTCCCACGGAGCCTCCAAAGATGGAGCAGCCTCTTCCCATGGAGCTTACTCAGATGGAACAGCCTCCTCCCATGGAGCCTGATCAGATGGAGCCTCCTCCTCCCATGGAGCCTGCTCAGAGGGAGCCACCTCCTCCCATGGAGCCTGATCAGATGAAGCCGCCTCCTCCCATGGAGTCTCAGCAGGGACATTGTCAGAAGAGGTTGCTTTGTCCTTTGAACCATGCTCAGGTGGAGGTTGCTCAGACAGGGCCTCCTCACATGGGATCTGTTCAGAAGGAGCCTCCTGCTGTCATGGAGCCACCTCTTCAAGTGAAACCAGTCACCAAAAGGTCTTCTCCCCAAAAAGAGAGTACCAAGGAGAAGTCGGGCATGCGGGGTGATGTGGTGTGGCAGGAGCTAGTCCTTATTGAAGTTGGCTTAGTGCCTGTTAGAGATAGCCAGCTTCTGAAGGGAAGCAGGCACGCACAGGATCTTCCAAAGGGAAACTCAAGAAGAGACGAGACACCCAAGGACCAAGAAATTGGCTCTGATGGGGAAGGAAATAAAATGGTCCCTCTCAAGAAAGTGGGAACAGAGGAAGCTGGCAAGAGTCTAGCTATGCTTGCTGCTCCCAAGGAATCTACCAGTGTCTTATCCTCAGAACAAAACTCAAATGGGTCAGGTGGTGAAACGTTACATGCTAAGTATCAGACTGGTTCAGCTGGGCTTTGTGAAATGGGAGTGGACACTGAGCAGAACCCAGACAGTGTCCCTGTGAAAGCCTCAGCACCCGAACCAGCATCACCATTGCCTCCTGTCCCATCACCAACCGTAACGGCCTCGCCTCCTATGACTTTGGCTGAAAACGAGTCACCGGACATTGATGATGACGAAGGCATCCACAGCCATGATGGAAGTCACCTGAGTGTTAATATGTCTGAGGGAAGTGATGATTCTGGGCTGCATGGGGCTTGGCCAGTGCCACAAGAAGCAAGTTCAAAAAGTGGGAAGGAGGGATTGGCAGTTAAAATAACCGAGGGAGAGTTTGTTTGTATTTTCTGTGATCGGTCTTTCAGAAAGGAAAAGGATTACAGCAAGCACCTCAATCGCCATCTGGTTAATGTATACTTCCTTGAAAAAGCAGCCGAGGGGCAGGAGTAGTGAGCCGGCCGGTGGAGGGCGGCTCGTCACAGTTTGTAAGCAATGCCTCACTTTTAGTTTAAGGCAGTAGATACACACAAGCTTGCTTTAGTTAGTGTCCAGTGCTGATTTTTAATTGACATTATTTCCTTAGGACTGTACGCGTTACCTAGTGACTTGCAAAAACCTTAGCAAATCCTAGGGAGTTAATGTAAGAAAACAGATACTTAATCTGTTAGCTTGTGCAGTGCAGTGAAGAAAGGCAGGATGGTAGGTGACGTTCTCCGGGGTGTCTACCTGTGTGGAACCCGTCGGGTGTTCTACCCTTTTCACTTCACTTGCTATTTTTAGTTCCTTGTTTAGGCTGATAAAAATTGGCGTAGCAAATTACTTGAAGAATTTGCCTGCTTTATATAAGTAAAGTTAGCACTTTAAGGTTTCTTTAGAGATGAGAAAAGACATTTAAATTGAAGAAAAATTCTTTCAACAGTGGACATTGTATCTGTCCAGGTAATTGCTTCCTGACTTATGGTCAATATTTTGTGCTTCTATGTTAATCATTATGAAAAGTGATTTTTGGTGGGTTTTTAAATTTTTTTTTATTTTGGTGCTTTACTGGCTTAAGATGTTGCACATGGTTTTTTGTTTTTCTTTTTTAACTTATGCAGTTAATTCCCCCCCCTAGAGATAGCACTGTATTTAATAGTAACACTTTATACATATATGCATGTTATTTTTTTTTCTTTTTGGGAGTTACTTTTAGGCTTGTTTGCAAAAGGGCCATTTTTCTTTGCTGAAGTTGTCTTTTTTGCAGAACAATAGTGTGTGCACATTTATGAGCAATGTAACATGCAGGTTCGATCCATTGTTTTTATTTTTTTAATCTTAACCTCTTGATCTATGCCAGAAGCAGTTTCATGTAAGTTATTTTGATGGTGAGCATATATGTAATTCTACAGCTCTCCGGGTCTGGTTTTTGCAGTAAGCCACTAGATCCCATATTGAACACAATTTAATCTCAGTATCAGCCATTAGAGTTTTTTTTACTATGCTGTTTCTAGCTTATTTCTTACAGAGTGAGAAGTCATTCTTTGAAGAGTTTCTTTTTTTCAATAGATGGTTGATGTTGGGATGGTTACTCAAATCAAGTGATGAGTGATGAACTCCAAGTCATCCTTGGAAATAGCAAATCTGTAGCCCAACATAATTATCCTTTAAACTAGAGAATATCACTTGTGAGAAAGCCATCATGGCCACATGGCTGATCTAGAGTGGAGTGCTGAGTTCTGGCAAACAGCTGCATCTTTCTTCCAGTGAGTACCTGAACAGGGCTGATGTGAATTATGTACAGTCCAGATTTTAAGAATCATACTTTCTCAGGGATCTCCACAAACTAGTGGGTGTCCTCGCTGCCCCTGTGAGACAGCCTCTGTATGGGAAAGGCCTCACGTGACTTTGTCCCTGGTGTTCCTCTGGGGACACCTGTGTGAGAAACTGCATGCTCCAGAACCAGCTCTCATTTCCTTTGGCCAGTGCCGGAGTGTGAAATAGTCCAACGTGGGATTTTTCTTACTGGTAGTAAACAAAGGATGATCCCAATTGGGAATCGTGACATTTTTTTTTTTTTTTTGATGGTCATGTTCTGTTTTGAAATAACTGTAGGGAGCCGCTATTCAAAAATGGCGCTGGCTTCCTGGTAGCCTAGCTGTAAACAACTCCATATTTGGCTATGCTCCTAGGACTACGTGTCCTAAGGTCTGCGCATGCGCGAGTATGGTAATTGGCCTTATGTCCTCAGCCTATCCCGTGGCTCCCTGTGCTAGCATTCTGGCAGGACCCAATCACAGTACGGCACGTTTGCCTGATTCCCTATATAAGCAGCTGCAATTTAGTCCTCGGGGCCCCTCACCTCCCGCTCTCCCTTAACCAAGAGGCACTCCAATAAAGTGTGATCTGAGAAGAATCCTCGTGTGGTGGTCATTCTTCCTCGCTGGCTGAGGAGCGCGCTGCAAATGGTGCCGAAACCCGGGAAGGAAACTTCAGACACCAGGTGAGGGGTCGAAGAGGATTCAGAACTCAACACACGGAGCGGTGACGTCGGTAAGTTCTTCAGGAACAATGACGTCAGTAGTAAGTTCGCCAGGAACGGCTAAGACATCGGTAAGGTATGCTGATTACTGGGATTAATCCGCAGCCCTTCGCTCAGACATGGTAAACGGGTATCGGTAATGCGGGCGTTACCGCAACAAATAACCTCTGTGTATTTCATTTATTTTCTTTTACCTGGCGATCTCTGAGCAGGCTTCAGATTTTGACAGTTGATGAAAGATATGACAAGCATTAATGTGTGGGTGAAAAGCTTGGTGAAATTCTGAGTGAAGTTTTAGTTAAAGTTGGTTGAACTTGGGATTGACTGGGAGGCCAAAGATTTAAAAAGCAGAAGATTCTCTCAAGACACAAGTTGTGTGATAATAGTGTGTTTTGTGTGTGTGTGAATGAGAATTTGTAAATGTTGAATTCTAGGCTCCGACAATCATTGTCAGTGCAGATCAAGCTGCAAGTATTTATGCTTTAAAACTTAAATTATAAAGCTAGTTACGTCTTTCTAACAACTAGTTTTAATGTTTATGAGCATATTTTACCTACATTACCTTTTCAGGATGTTGAGAAAGATGCATCACAAGCACAGGCTGGAGGCTGGGGGCTAGATGGTTTTGAGGAAGAGGTCTTGGTGGACTCTTTCATAGAGCAAAGGGAAGCAATGCCTTCTGGGAATTGAGCTAAGTTTTAATCTAGTATTTAAGATTAGAAGTCAAAAACAAAAATATTAAGGAAATGAAAACCTAATTGATCTTTGAAGCATTGTTATGTGGAATTGAGTGGGACTTTTGAGGCCTTTCTTCCAGAAAACAAGGACTTGGTTGTCAGGCCTATATTAGGCCTAAACCTTGGTGCCATGTATTTGTACTTAAATCATTTCAATGGAAAGTGTCTTAGTGATTGGAACTTCTACTGCAGTTTGGAGTTCTTCCATTTGAAAAATGTGATATTTGCATGGGATTGTTTGAATCTTGTTTTCTAGTCCCTCCCCATCACTACCCTCATAGTCTGAAGATAGATTTTTCTCTTGATAAAGGAACAAAAAAATGAACATCTTGTTTGTAAATTGGTATCTAGTAACTAGTGATAAACTTGAAATGGTAGAATTCTTTAAAGCCTAATTCTAGGTAGCCTTAGGAAAATGTATCTTAATTATTTTTGAACCTGTATTCACCTTGTTTTTTTCAAATATCTTAAGTTATATTTTCTTTTTCAGAGCTGCTTCTTATTTGGGGCTACTTTTTTTTTTTTTAATTGAGGCGTAATTCATAAAAGGGTACATTGTTTTGATGAGACTTTTTACAACTGTGGCTGGATGTCTTTCTTTAGTCTTCCAAGAAGGGCCATTTTACTTTTTTAGAGTTACTTTTTAAAGTCATGAGGTCAACAACTTGGACTACTATGCATGTAAGTGCTAATGCAAATTAAAGCCCAAGTTGACCTCCAGCAGCAGTTCATTCTATGTTGACAGTGAGAGAACACTTTGCCTGTTAGGATACTGTTACTCGTGGACTGAAATGCTGAAGAAACCCCTCCTCCTATTTTGTTTTTTGCAAAAATCAAGGTATATTCTAGGGTTTCTTGGTTGATCTCAACAGATAAACTGAGCTGATAGTTTTAGTTCAGAAATGATCTGAATGTAGATTTACAGTCTATGCGTACAGCTGGCTAAGTGAGATCGCTTTCACAGTTCTGCATGTATCCCATCGGCTCTCCATTAGTTACTGAACTCTTAAAACTGGTATTGTAACATTACCACAATGTTTTGTGCCAATTTTATAAACTTTACAGTGCAATATGTGTTCCTTTTCTGAGGCAAACCAAAGGTATATTTCTCAAGGTTCTGCTGCTATCAGCAGCATTGATGGAGGATCTTTTATACATTTGTAATAGATAGAAATAAACCAGATTGCAGTTTTTGTTTTTCTTTTTTTGAAAATTTAAACCATGTACCAAGTTTCTGGTCAAGATTGTGTAGGATAAGTTAAACATAATTGTATTCTATTAACCAATATGAGAGTATTTCTTATACATATAGTTACATTGAAATAAAGTTCTAAAAAGCAAAAAAAAAAAAAAAAATAAAGTTAGCAATTAGTCATCACAATCGAACTTGTCCTATTAGGTATATTTTCAAAGTCAAGCAGAGATATATTTTAGCAGATAGGTCATCTTCAAACACTTCAGAGGTCTGCAGAATATGGCATTTAACATGTTTTAATAACAAATATTGTTTTCTTTATTTTTTATGACTATGGGACATGTCTACTCCTAGCAGCATCAATCTACTTGAGAGAAAATGATTGGCAATGAAGAAACTCCATATGGAGTTACTTTCACTATGGCCAAAAATAGCTACTGGGCAAGAATGTGACCTCACATCAATTTCTGGCAGTGTGCTATCCAAAATGAACAAGCAGGACACAAAACAAAGGACTGCCAATACTTAAGACAAGGTAGGAATGCTCTTTAGAAAATCCTGCTTTACAAATAAGTCTTTCAGGTATGCTAAACCTGTAGGCCAAAGATGAATGCCCCAACATTGCAGAGAAATCTCAGGTGACTGTTCAGGCACCTGGCTGTTTCTGTCATAACTCACACTTTTTGCCAGAATTTCAGACAGTCTTACCCCTTACTCTAAAACTTGCTGCAGAACCTACAGTTAGTCTAACTGAGATTTAACTATCTGAGCTTTCTCACAGTACCCAACAGAGATAACATCACCCCCTAAATGGCAGGAAGCAATTCTAAGAAAATGACGTCCCTTCTCCCTAATGTTTCATAATTCTCAGGGTTATGGATGATGGTTATAGGGTTGGGGGTGGAAGAAAATATTAGGCTCAGTATTCCAAAAAAAGGGCGTGGGGAGAAGAAATGGAATGGATACATATAAGATATGATGGTAAATCATTGTATATACCAGTAAACAAATTTAGTAAAATAGCAACCTTATATAATTTGCCCTGTAATTTGTACTGTTATGGATTCTTATATGTTGATACAAATGTAAACTATTTTTATACTTCTATTTAAGATAATTTGTATATTGATACAAATACAGAACTATATTTGTTATAATGTACATACATTTCTACTCTTATTTGAAATATTTTTATATTGATACAAATGTAAATTTTTTTTTCAAGAAAGGGTTTCTCTGCATAGCTTTGCGCTTTTCCTGGAACTCACTTGGTAGCCCAGGCTGGCCTCGAACTCAGAGAGATTCGCCTGGCTCTGCCTCCCGAGTGCTGGAATTAAAGGCGTTGGCCACCACTGCCCGGCACAAATGTAAATTTATAGCTCTCATACTTTATGTATGTTCTACTTCTGTTTAGGATATTTGGTATATTGATACATATTTAAGATTATTGTCATATTGCATATTGCACTATATATTCCTACCTCTGTTATAAATATCTTGTGTTTTGTCACAATTTTAAAGTCATCATTCTTCACCATACATTTGCTTATAGACTGTTTACCTTGTTTACGTGAAGCCTTAGTCCTTAGGTTATTTAGGTAGATAAGACTTAAAGATTTATAGTCACCTATGCCTGTCATCTCTATAGTTACATTAGTTAGGTTATCCAGATTTACAGCTACATAGGTCAGATGGACAGGTAATCTTCAAACACTTCATAGACCTAGAGAATATGGCATTTAAATAACTTAGAGTTTTGTTGACATGAGACACAATTGCTCTTGGATGCACCAATTTGACCCCAAGAGAATGTTGGGCTTCTAAGACATTTCCATTTGGAAGTTTGACTTTTTGGCACAAAATGGCCTACTGGGCAAAGAACTTCCCTTGCCTTGATGGCTGACAGTACAAATGCAATGCTGTCCTTTCTGGACAAGCAGGACACAAGGAAAGCGACCACTGTACTCTGCTAAGACAGAGTAAGATGGTCTTTCAGAATTCTTGCTTCTAAAAATGGTCTGTCAGATACTCTAGGCCTATAGCCAATTTGAATGCACCAACAATGCTGAGAAACATTAGGTGACTGTCCAGGCTGCCAGCTGTCTTGGTCTACTCTTGCAAGATCCCTGAAAGTTGCTTGCATCCGTCGACCATTTCTCAGGTACCGTTATGTTCCTTCTCAGTCTTTGATGGGATTGAAGAATAGCAGTTATAGTTACAACTTAGTATATATAATATCCTAGATAGAACGTATTAAGTATTAGATGTGGTGGTATTCTAATTGTACTGAAATGTGACTTTGATTGTATGTTAATAAATATAGTTTCCCGGGGGTCAGAGCTATTAGAGCCATAGACAGAGTATGGCGGTGGTGGCACACGCCTTTAATCCCATAGATCTCTGTGTGTTCAGGGATACAGTCAGCATTGGAGACATATGCCTTTAAGACCTGGGGGGCTGTACATACAGACAGTGACGAGGCAGTCACATGTTTGGGTTTACAACCAATGAGAAGGCAGAATGGCTATGAAACAACTGACATACAGGGAAATAGCTCTCTTTCGGGAAACTAAGACCACCACAGGAGGAAGGGTAAGATTTTAGCTCTGAGCTCTGACTTCTTGGCTTTCTCTTTTACATTGGTTCTGTGTTTCTTATTTAATAAGACGGTGGGTTACATCTGTAATTAGATTCAGGTTCTTTAGCATAGGACACCTTTTGGAATGATCTTTATAACATACCATTTACTTATACTCTATACTTCTCTGGATTTTAGTATGTGTTTCTTCCTTGATATTGTTTGCATTGGTTGTAGTTCCATCTTATCTAGGTCATTATCCCTCATTATTCCTGGACAATATTTTATAACCATTCCTTTGTATATAATCTTGTATTAGTTTAGAACCTTATTTAGACAAAAAAGGGGAGATGTAGTGGGTAGCCATTCCATCTTGGATCTGGAAGTTCCAACCCCCATTGAGACTCTGCCAACCGTCACGCATATGAGGTGGGGCCAGGGGAGGCACCGGGAGACCCGAGAGCTGGATGGGCAAGCGCTCGCTCTGTACCAGGACCCTGAACAGTGGAGGTGGACTGAGCAGAGCTCCAGAGAACACCACTGGACTGAGATACACCTTCCCCAGACCCTGCGACCTACCTTTCCCTTTTTGTAAGTTACCCACTAAATAAATCTTCCTTTTAACTATGTGGAGTGGCCTTAATAATTTCACCAATACCCAGGTAAGCTTTATTTGTTAGAATACAAATAAATTATCACCACATTTCCCCCTTTTTGTCTAAAATAAAAAAAGTTATAACTAATATAAGAAAAACTATATACAATAACTAAAATAACTATATATGATATATAGGCAATAAATGCAACAACAATGTCTAGTCCATTTGCATTTGACAAATTCAATGAAAATATTCCATTATCTATCTATCTATCTATCCTATTTTAGTGAGTCCAAAATGTGCCTAATTCACTTTCTATCCTAACTTATATTACCAAGCAAAAACTATCTTTTGATGTCTTTCAAATTTATACACTTTACACCTCTTTAGTGAGTTTCTTTTCTGAATTTGTTAACAAGGAAAACTATAACTACCCAATCTTTAACTCTCTCAGAGACCCTAAAAGGAAATAATATTACTGAGTTAAGCATGAAGTGCAAATAAACAACTTCCAAAAAATGTGAGGAATGACAGAAACAGTTGGCTGCCTGGACAATCACCTGAGGTTTCTCTGCAATGTTGGGGCATCCATCTTCAGTCTACATGCCTACCATATCTGATAGACTCATCTGTGAAGCAGGTGTTTCTTTTTATTTTTTTATTATTAAGAAAATTTTTTATTTATTTTACATACCAATCAAAGATCACCTTCTAATGCAACAATAATAGGTCCAGCCTATATTGTTTGCTCCCAGGGTCCATGGAAGAGTCTAACAACCAGCTGGGGATTATAATCTTAGTGATATTCAATGAATCTAAGCACACTGAGTTCTTTAGTCCATTCACTTTATTCTTCTAAGTCAATTCTATCTACACAGTCTCTTCTCTGTCCTCATAATTAGCACCTCTCAGTCCCTCCTGCTCTCAGTCCTTTCTGCTATTTCTCATAATTCTACCTTGTTCTTTCTATATCCATCCTCATCTTTGTTCTTCTCCATCAATTCTTTTCTTACTGTTCTCTCATATCTCATATCCATCTAAGTCTTTTCCTTCTTCTCTCCTTCTTTGTTCCCCCAAGCATATATCTCCATTCATTAACAACTTGTTAGTAAAAACCACAAAGTAAACTCTCAGGGACAAGTATTCTGATAAGAGTCACATTTGGAAAAGACTTAGTCAGCTTAATTGGTGATTGACAACAGCTGTAGGTTGTAAAATGTTCTGGCTATCTCTTAAAGGGATAGCTGCAAAGGTTACAAGAAAAAAATTAAACCAATGAAATATTTAAGGAAAAGACAAAGTATATGTGTATTATTTTATGTGATTAATAACATCCAGATATGGTTAGTCATTTAACAACTTTTTTGTTAGTCACTTGAATCTCAGGACCTATATATAATTAGTCTACTGAGCCTAAAATCTTACATTAAAAATTGGTGCAGAAATAAATACAAAGTATTAATTGTTATTTGAATCAGAGTAGGGAGGTGCTAGTGGAGGAAGCTTAGGGCAACATAGGTACTATTGATCTCTTGAAGGACTAAGATATACCAAGGCCAGGCATCTGTACTATCACTTCTGGTTCACTATAATTCTTCTGAAGAGTTTTGATTTAACAAGGTCAGGCACCTGTAATTTCACTTTGTGAAAGTTCTGCAAAGACACTTTTTCTGGCCAATATTTTTCTTGTCAGTGGCTAAGGATGGAGAGTAAGACCTCTAAGTGTTTACAGTCTACATGGAACAGTAGATCTGGTATGAAGAATATTTTGGTATGTTTATATTCATAAAAATTGTATAGTTAAATAAGAAGCCATATTCTAGACTATCCACAATTATGTGTGCCCATAAGATTGAGATACAATCATGAGAGTACATGTACACATAACATGGAAACACATGGTAAATGGAGAGAATCATAGCTGTTATTGCACAAGAAGTTTACAACAAGAGACAGCCAATTCATTCAAAAGGCAGTAATTCCATAACTCCTTGCATGATGGAATAACAGAACCCTTAGGACTGCCACCCTGCGAATAATGACACAGAGACTTATATTATTTATGAAAGCTTGGTCTTTAGCTTAGGTTTTTTTTTCCCAAATAGCTCTTATAACTCAAATTAACTTGTTTCTATTAATCTATATTTTGCCACGTGGCTTTTTATCTCTCTTCCATTCTTTATGTCTGACTTACTCTGCATCTTGCTGGAAGCTCCTATATAGATTCATCCCAAGTTCCTCTCTTTGCCCAGAATTCCTGCCTATTCTCTCCTGCCTAGCTATTGGCCATTCAGTTCTTAATTAAACCAATCACAGTGACATATCTTCACACAGTGTAAACAAATATTCCACACACCACTGGGGAAAAAAGAATTAGACTCTGAAAGAGAAACATGTTTTCAGAAGACTTCCTAGTCTGCAATTTACCTGCTGGCTGAATAGATTTGGTGGTGTGAAGACAAATTTTTTTCTCTGTCACTTTTGACTAATTCTGATTGTAATTTTCAGCCCAGCTGTGCTCTTGCTGAACTTTCTAGCTTGCAACCAATACATCTGAGCCATGACTATAAGTCTAAACTGTGCTTAAGATTCCATGGATGGGACAAAAAAATCCTCTCATAGCTTGAGTTGGCTGGATCATTAGGCCATAATGTTTATGTCAATAGTGTTACATTTCTATTTTGGTCGTTCTCTTGAATAGGGGGTAGGGCAATCTTGTGTGTGTGTGTGTGTGTGTGTGTGTGTGTGTGTGTGTGTGTACATGCATGTATGCAGGTGTGTGCATATGTGGGCATGTTAGAATTTGTATTCTGAACAACATAAATGACATTAATTACCCATTGAATCTCCCCTTTAACCTCCAATGTCTGACTGCCTAGCACCCAGAAAGCTGCTTGTAACATTAAAGATGACATCACCTTTCCTGAATACCATCAAAAGAACTAGAAAAATTAGTCTTTTCTTTAACAAGTTCTGATTAAATTAAGGAGTCATGTAATTCATCATTTAAATGGTGATATGTTTACCCAATGATCATTTCAGAGAACAAAAGGTTAAACAAATGATTTTCTGTAATATTTAACTTTTAAGACTTAATGAAATATTCAACCTGTCCCTCCAAATGTACTTGATTAGAACATGGAATTGTATCCATTTTCCTGAGCCATTTTGTACTATAATTATCTCATTTAATCATATCCCATATCCACTTTATAACTGAGGAAAACAACAGTAGAGAAATTTAGTAACATTTCCAAATTATATACTTAGATCAAGAGTTCTGGCCCTAGATTTTGAGTAGCTCGGTTTGAACCTCAAATACAAAGTGAACACGAAAACAAGTTGAAAACTATCAGAAGCATCAATAAGACAGTATATTTGTATCTTTGGGAAAATGATAAATGACTTGGATAAGAGGTACATTCTAATATGTGGTTCTTTTCAGGAAAGAATGGTTGAGAATAGGTGTCAGACAGGGAAACTGATTTTGTTCTCCAGGGTAATTTAGCAAAGTCTAAACATATTTTCTTTTTTTTTTCCTTTTATTTTATTTTACAATACCATTCAGTTCTACATATCGGCCACAGATTCCCTTGCTCTCCCCCCTCCTGCCCTCCTCCCCTTCCCCCAAGCCCACTACCCATTCCAACCTCCTCCAGGGCAAAGGCTCCCCCCAAGACTGAGTTCAACCTGGTAGATTCAGTCCAGGCAGGTCCAGTCCCTTCTTCTCAGACTGAGGCAAGTGTCCGTGCATAAGCCCCAGGTTTCAAACAGCCAACTCATGCAATGAGCACAGGACCCAGTACCACTGCCTAGATGCCTCCAAAACAGATCAAACCAATCAACTGTCTCACCCATTCAGAGGGCATGATCCAGTTGGGGGCTCCACAGCCATTGGTTCATAGTTCATGTGTTTCCATTCGTTTGGCTAATTGTCTCTGTGCTTTATCCAACCTTGGTTTCAACAATTCTTGCTCATATAAATCCTCCTCTTTCTCGCTAATTAGACTCCCGGAGCTCCACCTAGGGCCTAGCCGTGGATCTCTGCATCCAGATTCCTCAGGCTTTGGATGGGGTTTCTAGCACGACAATGGGTATTTGGCCATCCATCACCAAAGTAAGTCAGTTTGTGCTGTCTCTTGAGCATTGCCAGCAGTCTATTGTGGGGGTATCTTTGTGGATTTCTGTGGGCCTCTCTAGCACTTTGCTTCTTCCTAATCTTGTGTGGTGTTCATTTACCATGATCTCCTATTCCTTGTTCTCCCTCTCCTTTCATGATCCAGCTGGGATCTCCCGCTGCCAAAGGCTCTCTTTCCCTCAACTCTCGTCCTTCATTACCCCAACTCTTGTCCAGGCTGTTCATGTAGATCTCATCCATTTCTCTGTCATTGGGCGATCCCCATGTCTTTCTTGGGGTACTGTATTCCTGGTAGCCATCCTGGTGATGTGAGTAGCAGTCCAGTCATCCTTCTTCCATATTTAGTGTCCTCCTACGAATGAGTACATGCCATGTTTGTCTTTCTGAGTCTGGGTTACCTCATTCAGGATGATTTTTTCTAGATTCATTCATTTGCCTGCAAACCTCATGATGTCATTGTTTTTCTCTGCTGAGTAGAAATTCATTGTGTATATGTACCACATTTTATTTATCCATTCTTCAGTTGAAGGGCATCTAGGTTGTTTCCATGTTTTGGCTATTACAAACAATGCTGCTATGAACATAGCTGAGCAAGTGCTCTTGTGGTATGATTGAGCATTTCTTGGGTAAATGCCCAAGAGTGGTATAGCTGGATCTTGGGGGCGATTGATTCCTAATTTTCTAAGAAAGTGCCATATTGATTTCCAAAGTGGTTTTACAAGCTTGCATTCCCACCAGCAGTGGAGGAGAGTTCCCCTAGCTCCACATCCTCTCCAGCATAAAGTGTCTTCAGTGTTTTTGATCTTAGCCATTCTGACAGGTGTAAGGTGTTATCTCAGAGTTGTTTTGATTTGCATTTCCCTGATGATTAGGGATGTTGAACAATTCCTTAAATGTCTTTTAGCCATTTGAGTTTCCTCTGTTGAGAATTCTCTGTTTAGTTCTATAGGCCATCTCTTAATTGGACTGTTGGTCATTTTGATGTCTAATGTCTTGAGTTCCTTATATATTCTGGGTAACAGTCCTCTGTCAGATTTGGGGTTGGTGAAGATCTTTTCCTATTCTGTAGGCAGTCACTTTGCCTTGTTGACCATATCCTTTGCTCTACAAAAGTTTCTCAGTTTCAAGACATCCCATTGATTGATTGTTTCTCTCAGTGTCTGTGCTACTGGTGTTATATTTAGGAAGTGATCTATGCCAATGCATTCAAGACTACTTCCTACTTCCTCTTCTATCAGGTTCAGAGTAGCTGGATTTATGTTGAGGTCCTTGATCCACTTGGACTTAAGTTTTGTGCACAGTGACAGATATGGATCTATTTGCAGCCTTCTATATGTTGATATCAAGTTATGCTACCACCATTTGTTGAAGATGCTTTCTTTTTTCCATTGTACACTTTTGGCTTCTTTGTCAAAAATTATATGTTCATAGGTGTCCGGATTAATATCAGGGTCTTCAATTCAATTCCATTGGTCCACATGTCGGTTTTTATGCCAATACAAAGCTGTTTTTATTACTGTAGCTCTATAGTAGAGCTTGAAGTCAGGGACCTTGATGCCTCTAGAGGTTGTTTTATTGTACAGGATTCTTTTGGCTATCCTGGGTTTTTTGTTTTTCCATATGAAGTTGAGTATTATTCTTACCAGGTCTGTGAAGAGTTGTGTTGGTATTTTGATGGGGATTGCATTGAATCTGTAGATTGCTTTTGGTAAAAATGACATTTTTACTATGTTGGTACTGCCTATTCATGAGCATAGGAGATCTTTCCATTTTCTGACATTTTCTTCAATTTCTTTTTTCAGGGACTTAATGATCTTGTCATATAGGTCCTTCACTTGCTTGGTTAGTATTACCCAAGGTATTTTATGTCATTTATGGCTATTGTAAAGGGTGATGTATCTCTGATTTCTTTCTCAGATTTTTTGTCAATTGTATATAGGAGGGCTACTGATTTTTTTGAGTTGATCTTGTATCCTGCTATGTTGCTGAAGGTGTTTATAAGCTGTATTAGTTCCTTGGTGGAATCTTTGGGGTCACTCAAGTATACTATCATGTCATCTGCAAATAGGCAAATAGGGAAAGCTCGACTTCTTCCTTTCCAATTTGTATCCCCTTAATCTCCTTATGTTGTCTTATTGCTCTGGCAAGAACTTCAAGTACTATGTTGAATAAGTATGGGGAGAGTGGACTGCCTTGCCTCGTTCCTGATTTTAGTGGAATTGCTTTGAGTTTCTCTCCATTTAATTTGATGTTGGCTGTTGGCCTGCTGTAAATTGCCTTTATTATGTTTAGGTATGTTCCCTGTATTCCTGATCGCTGGAAGACTTTTATCATGAAGGGGCGTTGGATTTTGTCAAATGCCTTTTCTGCATCTAGTGAGATTATCATGTGGGTTTTTTTTGAGTTTGTTTATATGGTTTATTACATTGACAGACTTTCATATGTTGAACCACCCTTGCATTCCTGGGATGAAGCCTACTTGATCATGGTGGATAATTGTTTTGATGTGTTCTTGGACTCTGTTTGCCAGTATTTTATTGAGTATTTTTGCATCAATGTTGATAAGGGAGGGCGGTCTGTAGTTCTCTTTCTTTGTTGTATGTATCCTTGTTTGGTTTAGGAATCAAGGTAATTGTAGCCTCATAGAAGGAGTTTGGTAATGTTCCTTCTGTTTGTATTGTGTTGAACAATTTAGAGAGTATTGGTATTAACTCTTCTTTGAAGATCTGGTAGAATTCTCTGCTGAAACCATTTGGTCCTGGGCTTTTTTTTTTTTTTTTTCTTTTCTTTTTTTTTTTTTTTTTTTTTTTTGCTTAGGAGACTTTTAATGAATATTTCTATTTCCTTAGGGGTTATTGGAATATTTAAATAGTTTATCTGGTCTTGATTTAACTTAGGTATGTGGTACCTATCCAGAAAATCGTCCATTTCGTTTAGGTTTTCCAGTTTTGTGGAGTAGAGGTTTTTTTGCAATATGACCTGATAATTTTCTGGATTTCCTCATTGTCTGTTGTTATGTCCACCTTTTCATTTCTGATTTTGCTGATTTGGATTCTCTCTCTCTGTCTTTTTGTTAGTTTGGATAAGGACTTGTCTATCTTGTTAATTTTCTCAAAGAACCAACTCTTTGTTTCATTAATTTTTTGTATTTTTATTTTATTGATTTCAGCTCTCACTTTGATAATTTCCTGGTGTCTATTCTTCCTGGGAGATTTTGCTTCTTCTTGTTCTAGATCTTTCAGGTGTGCTGTTAAGTCACTAGTGTGAGATTTCTCCAACTTCTTTATGTGGGCATTTAGTGCTATGAATTTCCCTCTTAGCACTGCTTTCATAGTGTCCCATAAGTTTGGGTATGTGGTGTCATCATTTTCATTGGTCTCTAGGAAGTTTTTAATTTCTTTCTTTATTTCTTCCTTAACCCATTGGTGATTCAGCTGAGCATTATTTAGTTTCCATGAGATTGTAGGTTTTCTGTAGTTTTATTTTTTTCATATGTTAAAGGAAAGAAATTTTTAATAAAACATTATATAAAAAATAAAAATGAATATATAGATAAAAATGAAAAAGTTATTTTTTTCAGCCTCCCTTAGGAGCCTGTAGTTCTTTGTGTAGAATTGAAGTCTTGTGGTCTTTCCCTCTCCAATTTGACGTTTTTATTGTTGTTGTCCTTGTTTAACTCCCATTTCAACATTCATACTGGTGAAAATTTATGGGTGTAGTTTCTGACATTCTGCAGAGAAACAGTCTCACAACAAACTCCCTGTTTCTCTGGCCTGTACGGTCTTTCCAGCCCCTCTTCAGTAATGATCCCTGAGCCTCATTTATAGGAGTTGGATTGCAAATTGGACAGGACTTCAAAACTGCATTTCTGTAATGGTCTACATCCGTTGCAAAGAGAAGTTTCCTTGACTACACTTATCAGACTAGATAATGGAAATGGATGTGTGGTATCTGGCTGGGCGGAGAGGTTGGATGTAGTTTAGTGGTTGTTTTTTTCTACCATGCCATAGATGTGGAGCCTCCCTTGCCCGCTGTATTCGATGTCTATGTAGCACCTCCCTGGGAGTCATTGTGTTGTGAGACTTACCACCACAGTATCACAAAGCCCAATTGAACTTCTGGAGCTCCACCTGGGGCCTGACTGTGGATCTCAGCATCCGGTTCCCTCAGTCATTGGATGGGGTTTCTAGCACGACAATTGGGATTTTTGGCCAGGTGGCCTTCGAATACTTCAGAGATCATTACAGAGGGCCTAAACCAGTTGGGGAACCCTCAGCCTTTGGTTCATAGTTCAAGTGTTTCCATTTGTTTGGCTATTTGTCCTTGTGCTTTATCCAACCTTGGTTTCAACAATTCTCACTCATATAAACCCTCCTCTTTTTTTTTGTTTTTGTTTTTGTTTTTCGAGACAGGGTTTCTCTGTATAGCTTTGCGCCTTTCCTGGAACTCGCTTTGGAGACCAGGCTGGCCTCGAACTCACAGAGATCTGCCTGGCTCTGCCTCCCGAGTGCTGGGATTAAAGGCATGCGCCACCACCGCCCGGCTAAACCCTCCTCTTTCTTGCTAATTGGACGTCTGGAGCTCCACCTGGGGCCTAGCTGTGGGTCTCTGCATCCAGATTCCTCAGTCCTTGGATGAGGTTTCTGGAATGACTATTAAGGTGTTTGGCCATCCCATCACCAGAGTAGGTCAGTTCCAACTGTCTCTTGACCGTTGCCAGCCATCTATTGTGATGGAATATTTGTGAATTTCTGTGGGCCTCTCTAGCACTTTGTTTCTTCCTTTTCTCATGTGGTGTTCATTTACCATGGTCTCCTATTCCTTGTTCTCCCTCTCCTTTCTTGATCCAGCTGGGATCTCCCGCTCCCACAGGCTCTCTTTCCCTTGACTCTCGCCCTTCATTACCCCCACTCATGTCCAGGTAATTCATGTAGATCTCAGCCATTTCTCCGTCATTGGGTTATTGTTGTGTCTTTCTTGGGGTCCAGTTTTCCAGGTAGCCTCCCTGGTGTTGTGAGTAGCAGTCCAGTCATCCTTGTTCCAACTCTAGTATCCTCCTATGAGTGAGTACATACCATATTTGTCTTTCTGAGTCTGGGTTACCTCACTCAGGATGATTTTTTCTAGATTCATTCATTTGCCTGCAAACCTCATGATATCATTGTTTTTCTCTGCTGAGTAGTATTCCATTGTGTATATGTGCCATAATTTATGTATCCATTTTTCAGTTGAAGGGCATCTAGGATGTTTCCATGTTTTGGCTATTACAAACAATGCTGCTATGAACATAGCTGAGCAAGTGCTCTTGTGGTATGATTGAGCATTTCTTGGGTATATGTTCAAGAGTGGTATAGCTGGATCTTGGGGATGGCTTCCTTACCCCACAGTGGGCTTACATTGGCCAATATGAACGTGCTAGGATACAGGTGGTTGACATCTGGCCCAGCTAAGTGATTTATTCCCGGTGGAGCTGGGGAGTGAATTTAGCCCGATGCCTGCTAAGGGAACATTCCGTCACTGAGGTACACTCCCCAGCTCTCAAAGGATGAGTTTGATGTGACACAGTAGGATGGAGGTCCATGCATCAAAGGCTTGATTGATTCCCAATTTTCTAAGAAAGCACTATATTTATTTCCAAAGTGGTTGTGCAAGCTTGCATTCCCACCAGCAGTGGAGGAGATTTCCCCTAGCTCCACATCCTCTCCAGCATAAGGTGTCTTCAGTGTTTTTGATCTTAGCCATTCTGACAGGTGTAAGGTGTTATCTCAGAGTTGTTTTGATTTGCATTTCCCTGATGATTAGGGATGTTGAACAATTCCTTAAATGTCTTTTAGCCATTTGAGTTTCCTCTGTTGAGAATTCTCTGTTTAGTTCTATAGGCCATCTCTTAATTGGACTGTTGGTCATTTTGATGTCTAATGTCTTGAGTTCCTTATATATTCTGGGTAACAGTCCTCTGTCAGATTTGGGGTTGGTGAAGATCTTTTCCTATTCTGTAGGCAGTCACTTTGCCTTGTTGACCATATCCTTTGCTCTACAAAAGTTTCTCAGTTTCAAGACATCCCATTGATTGATTGTTTCTCTCAGTGTCTGTGCTACTGGTGTTATATTTAGGAAGTGATCTTCTATGCCAATGTGTTCAAGACTACTTCCTACTTCCTCTTCTAGCAGTTTCAGAGTAGCTGGATTTGTGTTGTGGTCCTTGATCCACTTGGACTTAAGTTTTGTGCACAGTGACAGATATGGATCTATTTGCAGCCTTCTATATGTTGATATCCAGTTATGCTACCACCATTTGTTGAAGATGCTTTCTTTTTTCTATTGTACACTTTTGGCTTCTTTGTCAAAAATTATATGTTCATAGGTGTCTGGGTTAATATCAAGGTCTTCAATTCAATTCCATTGGTCCACATGTCGGTTTTTATGCCAATACAAAGCTGTTTTTTATTACTGTAGCTGTATAGTAGAGCTTGAATTCAGGGATCTTGATGTCTCCAGAGGTTGTTTTATTGTACAGGATTCTTTTGGCTATCCTGGGTTTTTTGTTTTTCCATATGAAGTTGAGTATTATTCTTTTCTGGTCTTTGAAGAATTGTGTTGGTATTTTAATGGGGATTGCATTGAATCTGTAGATTGCTTTTGGTAAAAATGACATTTTTACTATGTTGGTCCAGCCTATCCATGAGCATGGGAGATCTTTCCATTTTCTGACATTTTCTTCAATTTCTTTTTTCAGGGACTTAATGATCTTGTCATATAGGTCCTTCACTTGCTTGGTTAGTGTTACCCCAAGGTATTTTATGTCTTTATGGCTATTGTAAAGGGTGATGAATCTCTGATTTCCTTCTCAGCTTCTTTGTCCATTGTATATAGGAGGGCTACTGATTTTTTTGAGTTGATCTTGTATCCTGCTATGTTGCTGAAGGTGTTTATAAGCTGTATCAGTTCCTTGGTGGAATCTTTGGGGTCACTCAAGTATACTATCATGTCATCTGCAAATAGGGAAATAGGGAAAGCTTGACTTCTTCCTTTCCAATTTGTATCCCCTTAATCTCCTTATGTTGTCTTATTGCTCTGGCAAGAACTTCAAGTACTATGTTGAATAAGTATGGGGAGAGTGGACTGCCTTGCCTCGTTCCTGATTTTAGTGGAATTGCTTTGAGTTTCTCTCCATTTAATTTGATGTTGGCTGTTGGCCTGCTGTAAATTGCCTTTATTATGTTTAGGTATGTTCCCTGTATTCCTAATCGCTGGAAGACTTTTATCATGAAGGGGCGTTGGATTTTGTCAAATGCCTTTTCTGCATCTAGTGAGATTATCATGTGGGTTTTTTTTTTTTTTTGAGTGTGTTTATATGGTTTATTACATTGACAGACTTTCATATGTTGAACCACCCTTGCATTCCTGGGATGAACCTACTTGAATTTTTTTTTTTTTTTTTTTTTTTTTTTTTTTTTTTTTTTTTTTTTTTTTGCTTAGGAGACTTTTGATGAATATTTCTATTTCCTTAGGGGTTATTGGAATATTTTCTGTAGTTTTTGTTGTTGAATTCTAACTTTAAACCATGGTGGTCTGATAGAACACAGGAGGTTATTCCAATTGTTTTGTTTCTGTTGAGATTTGCTTTGTGGTAAAGTATGTGGTCAACTTTAGAGAACGTTCCATAGGGTGCTGAGAAGAAGGTATATTCTTTTTTGTTAGGATGGAATGTTGTGTAGATATTGATTAAATCCATTTGAGTCATGACATCAGTTAAGTCCTTTATTTCTCTGTTAAGTTTCGATTTGGGAGATGTGTCCAGTGGTGAAAGTGGGGTGTTGAGGTCTCCCACTATTAATGTGTGGGGTTTTATATGTGGTTTAAACTTTAGTAATGCTTCTTTTACATATGTGGGTGCCCTTGTGTTTGGGACATAATTGTTCAGAATTGAAACTTCATCTAGGTCGATCTTTCCTGTGATGAGTATGTAATGCCCTTCTTGGTCTCTTTTGATTGATTTTAGTTTGAAGTCTATTTTGCTGGATAACAGGATGGCTATACCCGCTTGTTTCTTAAGACCATTTGATTGGAAAGTCTTTTCCCATCCTTTTATTCTTAGATAGTGTCTATCTTTGAATTTGAGATGTGTTTCTTGTATGCAGCAGAAAGATGGTTCTTGATTTAGTATCCATTCTGTAAGCCTATGTCTTTTATAGGTGAATTAAGTCCATTGATATTAAGGGATATTAATGACCAGTATTTGTTAATTCCTGTTATTTTTTGGTGGTAGTGTGTGTGTATTTCTCTTCTTTGGGGTTTACTGCTGTGGCTTTATCTATTGCCTGTGTTTTCAAGGGTATATTTGACTTCCTTAGGTTGGAATTTTCCTTCTAGGCTTTCTGTAGGGCTGGTTTTGTGGATAAGTATTGTTTAAATCTGGCTTTGTCTTGTAATGTTTTTTTCACTTTGTCTATGATGATTGAAAATTTTGCTGGGTATATTAGTCTGGGCTGGCATCCATGGTCTCTTAGTGCCTGCATTACATCTGTCCAGATCCTTCTCACTTTCAAAGTCTCTGTTGAGAAATGGGGTGTTATTCTGATGAGTTTGCCTTGTAGGTCACTTGGCCTTTTTCCTTTGCTGTTCTTAATATTCTTTCTTTATTCTATGCATTTTGTTTTTAATTATTATGTGGTGAGGGGACTTTGGGGGGGCCTAGTCTGTTTGGTGTTCTATAAGATTCTTGTATCTTCATAGGCATTTCCTTTTTTAAATTGGGAAAGTTTTCTTCTATGATCTTGTTGAATATATTTTTTGTGCCTTTGAGTTGGTATTCTTATCCTTCTTCTATCCCTGTTATTTGTATATTTGGTCTTTTAATGGTGTCCCAAATTTCTTGGACATTTTGGTTCATGACTTTGTTGTCTTTAGTGTTTTCTTTGACTGATGAATCTATTTTTTCTATTGTATCTTGAACGCCAGAGATCCTCTCTTCCATCTGTTGCATTCTGTTGGTTATACTTGCATCTGAAGTTCCCAATCGTTTACTCAGATATTGTATTTCCAGCATTCCCTCTGTTTGTGTCTTCTCCATTTTTTCCATTTCCCTTTTCAGTTCCTGGACTGTTTTCTTCATTTTTTCATTGCTTTCTCATGACTTTCTTTCAATGCTTTATTGTTTTATTCTGGGACTTTACTGTTTTCTTCTACTTTATTTGTCCTTTCCTCTAGTTTTTTATAGTGTTCTTCCCATTTTCCTCTATACATGCCTCTACCTTCTTCATGATGTTCTTCATAAGACTGTTTTCTTCTGCTTCTTCCAATTTTTGATGTTCAGGTCTTGATGTTGAAGGGGAGCTAGGTTCTGGTGATGCAGTTTTGCTCTTCATTTTGTTGTATGTACTTCTGCCTTGGCATCTGCCCATCTCCTTGTGGTTTGTTCTTGGTCTTAGCACACTTGGTTCATACAGAACTGACAGATTCGGGAAGTCTCTCTCTCTGTCTCTGTCTCTGTCTCTGTCTCTCTCTCTCGTCCAGACGGGAGCTCTCTTGTCCAAATGGGAACTCCGGGGCAGGATAGGAGCTCTTTTCCAGACAGGAAGTCCAGGGCAGCATGGGTGCTCTTGTCCAGAAGGGAAGTCAGGGGCAGGATGGCAGCTGGGGGCTGGTCTTTATGTCTCAGGAAGTGGCTGGGGTCTCAGGCAGATGGGTGTTGGGGCAGAGCGTGGAGATTGTAGGGTCTGCAGGGGGTCTTGAAGAAGGGGAGCCTTCCTGGTAGGGCTAGAAGGGAACCTGCCCAGTGGCCAGAACCTGGGGCCAAGTTGGGCAGGTCTTCCCTGGAGTGGCTGGTGCCCAGGGATGGGGGCTAGGCTAAGCCTGGACACTCATCTCTGGTCTAGAAGGGAAGTCCAGGGCAGGATAGGAGCTGGGGGCCAGTCTCTAAGTCTCAGAAAGTGGCTGGGGTCTGTTTTCTTATATATTTTTTAGTAGATTCAATAATTTTCCCTTTTATCCTATCATTTCTATCTTTTTTCAGAGTAGATTAAATAATCTACCCTTTAGTCACCATTTCTACATCTTTTTTCAAACTAGATTCAATAATCGACCTCTTTCTTATCTTTATCCTCTTTTTTAACAAGAACTCCAAATCTAATGTTCTTTGTTTAGCTTTTTTCCTAATAATTATGAATTAACAACTTGTAATCAATCATCTTAAACAATGACAATTATCCACAACCCATAGAATGATAAAAAAAAACCACACACCTCACCTCCTGGAAATGTGGGCATAATGTTCTTAAAATTACTTCTTGCTGTCTGGAGGTGAAGGCATCTTTAGGGAATCCTGAAAAGAAAAAAAAATGGGTTAATTGTCAAGTTCTTGGAGAGTTAGCTGTATCATTTGTTGTCCAGTATCTGCATAATTGGAAAATTCAGGGCTTGTCTCAAGTCCTTGCTCTGGTAGTCTGTGAGGCTGGATAATCTCAGCTAGTTATCTCAAAATTGTCATGAGCAGTTTGTAGTCCAAAGCCAATTGTTGGGTGATATTTGTCAGCTTGTTGGCATTATTGTTTTCCTGATAGAATTGTCATTGTTGGGGTCTCACCATCTTTTTGGTGACTTCAAAGTCACTGTTAGGCATGGTCATTTTTCCCTGCAGAAAACTGATAGAGACTAAAACCTGAAATCATGTACAGGGAACTAAATGAAGCCTTTTTTTTCTAGGATTACTTAGTAATTTATATAACCATTAATATCATGACAAAAGTCCAAAATATGTATGTATATATATTTATATATCTTATAAAATTCAGACCTCAAGAAAAGGTTTAAAGAGTCAATAGAATTATGAGATTAGTGGCAATAGAATAGTCCCTTAATTTTGTTTTTTTTTCTTCTGTGCCATATCATGTGGCTCTTCTGACATGATACAGAGATTTTGCATTTTCTTTGAACAAGCATGCTTGGGTTTAGAGAAAGAGAGAGCCACACTCCAACTCCAAAGCCACCTTTAATTTTCAATTAAGCTGGGACAACATAAAGACCATTTGCATTATATATCTGTAGAGGAATGCAGAAACAATCATTTAGGAAGACTCATGAAATTTTATCCTGTTAGATATGTGATATACCACAATAGAGTCCTTAAAAATTGGGATAAAGATTACTTCTGGCGGGAAGTGGGAAAGGCTGTTTTCTTTAAAGGTCTGGCCACTGAGGTTGAACATACTCTGAATATATGGGCAACACAAGATGGACTTGGTTGTAGCACAAATCTTAACAGTTCTTATTCATAAAAACAAACCTAGAGCCAGGTATTGGGGTGAATGCTGGAAGATTAGAGAATCAGAACAAGCCACAGCTTCCTCACTTCACCAATTCCACAGATGATCCTGTTTCCTCAGACTGGAAGCTTCTGTGTCCTCATCCAAATGGGTCTCAGCTGAACTGCTGCTAGAAGGCTGAAAGCTTAACCAGCTAGTTCCTGGTTTTCATGCCTTATATACCTTCCTGCTTTCTGCCATCACTTCCTGGGATTAAAGGCATGAGTCACCATCCCTGGCTATTTCCAGTGTGGTGTTAAACTCACAGAGATCCAGACAGATGTCTGCCTTTGGAATGCTGGGACTAAATATGTGTATGCCCCATTTTCTGGCCTCTGCACCTAGTGGCTGTTCTGTTCTCTGACCCCAGATAAGTTTATTAGGTCGCACAATATTTTGGGGAACACAGTATCACCACACTTGGTCTTTTTGTTTGTTTGTTTTATGGGGGTGAGTTGGGAGTAGGGGAAGGGTAAAAGTTTGGAGGGTAGACGTGGGAGGAATGGGAAGCAGGTGTGATTTAGGTACAATGAATGAAATTCCAAAATAATTAATAAAATATTACATTGGGGGAAAATACTTGAGTAAATTTAAAGAATGAAATAATAATACTCTTTGATTAGTGAAATCTGATGAGAAATTAATAACAAAAAGATGGCCAAAATATTGTACCTATTAGCTTCATTATTCATTTTTTTTTTTGTGAGTCTGTTTCTGTTATGTATTTTCTGCTTGGGTCTGTCTCATAATACATCTTGCCCTTGGATAATTACTAACACTTGATAATTAATTATATTTTCCTATATAAATCATTTAAAATTTGGGTAAATGTGATTTTCCTTGTATATTCAGGGTTTACTTCTCTCTTATACCTAGAGAAATTAATGGACTAAGATTACTTCCAAGGAATCCTCTGCTGCAGTTTTATTTGATCATTAATTTAGTATGAACATAGGGTATCTCACAATATGAGATACAGCTTTTAGTAATAATTTTTTAAATAGAACTCTTTAATTGGTATGAAGTTTTGAGATTATTAATTATATTAGGTTTATTTTTAGATTGGGATCAAGGAATTCTTAACCTTTGGTAAATGTTTTCTTGAGTAAATGATCTATTGAAATCTTCACCTTGAATTGGATCTTTGACTTTATTTCTGTCTCGTGCTTTACAAAACTGAAAAACCAAGGTTTATTTTTCCTAGTTTTGTAAATGCTCTCAAGGTCTATTGTAAATAATCTTCTTTCCTTAGCCTCTTGCCTTACTTTAGATTTGCCACAAATATTTCTAATGTTTCTGTTAATTTATATAAATTTTATATAATATAATTTAAAAATTATGTATGCTATGATTTACATATATATTACATACATAATTTATATATAAGATCAATTAAAATATTTTCTGCTTGCTGGGCGTTGGTGGCACACGCCTTTAATCCCAGCACTAGGGAGGCAGAGCCAGGCGGATCTCTGTGAGTTCGAGGCCAGCCTGGGCTACCAAGTGAGCTCCAGGAAAGGCGCAAAGCTACACAGAGAAACCCTGTCTCGAAAAACCAAAAAAAAAAAAAAATTTTTCTGCTCATACAAATTGATTACAACAAGATGTTCTGTCTAGGTTCTTATAAAACCATAGTTCTAAAATTGGGTGTCCAGTATCTTTTCAACCATTTTATAATAATCTATTGACCTCCTCTTAAGTGCAAACCATTGTGGTTAGAGCCTAGGTACAAAATGTAGTAAGGTGCAGGCTCTCACTTTAAATAAGATAATTTCGAGAGAGGAGCTTTCCCCATAAAAATAGCATGAAAACATACAGAAAGTGGCAAAAGAATGCCAAGTGAGAACAATGTTGTCACATTCAGGGGAATTCACAGTGTTGGCTGACATAGGTGGCCCCAGAGTGTGGTTTCTCAAGGAGTTTCTGTCTAAGGGCTGGCCCTGTTTTAGAGTTGCTCAGTGTTGAATTTTTTCTGCCTAGAAAGTGAATTCAAAAACATGTGTTGAATTAACAAGTGCATTGGATATAATCAAACTCTAGCTAGTTGATTGACTGCCAGAAATATTTTGACTACTCATGTTCTTTTTTTTTTTTTTTTTTTTGTATTCTTAATGGGTTGGAAATCTTGTACTTGTCTTCATTTTATCTTTGTTAACTACATAAAAAGAATGGGAGTTGGCTCCGAAACCCAAGGTATTGAGTCATCACAGAATTCTACTTGTCCATTGAAGAGTTTTCATTAACATTTTCTCCAACTGTTGAATATTTATTCAAGTAGTTATATCAGAATGTAAATAATTTTCAAAATGTAAATCTTACTTGAATATCAGCTATCTGATATTTTTCTGCATGAACCCAATGAATTCATTGCCTGTATCTATAACATAGAAAAGGTAGTAAATTTTCTTATATTACTACAGCTTATGGAAACAATAAATATACATTAAATGTAATACCTATTACATTTGAACAATGTCACATAGACTTTATATTTTGTGCATATTTTATATGTATTATACTTCAATTGTCTTTATCTTTACTCAAGTTATATTCAACTTTAATAAATGCTTTTGTATAGGATTATATATTTTTGGAGATTTGTTCTCAAGATTTCCCTACATTCAGTTACTAAAAGTTTTTGTTAACTAGATAACACAATTTTGGATTACAAAGTTTTAATACAACCTATTACTTTCCTGATCTCTCCAGATCTGACTCACATAGACATGCCAAATTCACCTTATTAAGTGTTCAGTGCAATTAAAGATTTGAGATGGAAAGGAATAGTGTATTGAGAGAAATGTAGGTTCACATCTATGTTATAGATTGGTTTGGGAATTCATGTTATATTACCTCCCATCTGTATCCATTTCTCTCTCATCTTGTGATTCTTCCAAGGGGTTGTCCTTCCTTACTTCTTTGGGGGATGCTCTTCTCAGTGTTGTCTTCTCCTTCTGTTAGTTCTGGGAAGACTGACTGTAAGGATATCTACTGTTTCTTATCTCACTGTGCTAAGCACACTGTAACATCTCACTTTTGACAAAAAATACAGCCTCAGCAGTTGTAACTTTCACAAATGAGATTTGTAGCACAAGAGAGACCCTGGGAACTTTCAGTGAGTGAGATTGTCAAGAGACAGAATGCAGAAAAGAAAGTCAAGAATAGAGTCTTAAGAAATGCTTATTTTTAGATGGCAATTTCAGAACAAAGATCCAGAGAAAAAGAAAGAAGGGCAGGTCAGAAGAGAGAGAGAAGACCAGATTTAGAAGGTACAGAGACTATGGAGAGTCTCAAAGGAGCTGTGGTCATCACAGTAGATGGCATGGAAGCAAGGTAAGGCAGATTAGTTCAGAGAAGATTTAGAGGTATAATGCTGCTATATGCCTGTAATTGCAGCCCTTAGAGACAGAAAGATTGTGAGTTCAAGGCCCATTTGGGATATATAGGAAAGCCCTTTCTCAGGAAACCATAATAAATTGTAATAAAATTAATAGCAGTATGAAGTAGAGGATGGAAGTAATTTTTTTCGTTTTTTTCTTTGTTTCTTTCCTTTTCTTCCCCAATCCCTCTTCATGGTCCCATATTTCCTTTTTCTCCAGAAGACAGTGAGACTAATGATGAAGAGGATCAAGGTGGGTAGACAGAGAAAACATAAAATGAGGAATCCATTTAGAGCACAACAGGAGATAGTCTTATACAAATGAACAGAGAGGAAAAAACAAGGTCAGAGAGACTTGAAGTGACAGAAGAGAAGTTGAGGGTACCAGAAAGACAGTGCAGCTATGCAGTTGAGTCATTCTACCACTTTGACACTCTTTCCTTTTTCTTTTCCTCTGAAATAGGGATAATGGTAATCATTACAGGAGTTGAATGAGGGCTGAGTTAACATTCACAGCCATCCTTTACCCATAGTCATTTCAGTTTGGACAGCATATAAGAGTATGTAAAACAGAAGTTTGTAGTTTGAGACATCAGGCAAGGCCTTTCAATGTATTTAATTATGTGTGCCAAGTGATAAAAGGGTTATTAGGAGCTAGAATATCACTGAGAAAAGATTGGGCATAAGAACCCACAATGCTCCAAGGATCAAATGAGCTTACAGCCTCAGATGTATTCATTGCAGAGCACGATGTTAGTTACTTTTCTCATTGCTGTGAACCTATACTTTATGAGACAAAATTTAAGGATGCAAGGGCTTTGTTTTAGTATTTGATGGAATATAGTCCACGTGGTGAGAAAGGCATGGAGGTAGACACATGACAGTTGTGCACATTATACCCACAGTCAGGAAGAAGAGATGATAGGAAGTAAGAATATAAGAAGCTGGCTTATAAAACCTGAGAGCCAATGCCCAGTGACTCACCTTTCCCTGGAAAACTTAATCTCCTAGAGGTTCGACAGCCTTCCAAAACAATGCTACCCACTTGGGATCAAATGTTCAAACACATGAACCTGTGAATAATATTTCACATTCCAATCATACAGGCACCAATATTGCTGGAGGGCTTCTCTCCAGGTTCCCCAAGCCCCGCAGTCCCACAATCCACTTATAAAATAGTCACTCAGATGCTTATATCACTTATAAACTGTATGGCCATGGCAGGCTTCTTGCTAAGTAGTTCTTTTATCTTAAATTAACCCATTTTTATAAATCTATACCTTGCCACGTGGCTACCAGAGTCTTTACATGCTCTTGTCCTGGCAGTGGCTGCAGTGTCTCCCCCCTCAGCCTTCCGCTTCCCAGAATTCTCCTCTCTCCTTGTCCCACCTACTTCCTGACTGGCAACCTACTTCCTTCCTGGTCACTGGCCATCAGTGTTTTATTTATATAGAGCAATATCCACAGCACCTCCCCTTTTTTTCTTTTTTTAAAAAGGAAGGTTTTAACTTTAACATGGTAAAATTACATATAACAAAACAATTACCGAGCAAGAATTATAGTTACAATATTAAAGAAGATGCCCTATCTATCTTATATTTGTGAGTTTAAGGTTTTATATCTAACTTATCTTTTATCATAACTGAGGAAATTACAACTATCTAGTTTTCAACCACATCAAAGACCTGAGAAGGAACAGAATGGTACCTGAGAAATGGTAGATGGATGCAAGCAACTTTCGGGAATCTTGCAAAAGTAGACCAAGACAGCTGGCAGTCTGGACAGTCACCTAATGTTTCTCAGCATTGTTGGTGCATTCAAATTGGCTACAGGCCTAGAGTATCTGACAGACCATTTTTAGAAGCAGGAATTTTGAGAGACCATCTTACCCTGTCTTGGCAGAGTACAGTGGTTGCTTTCCTTGTATCCTGCTTGTCCAGAAAGGACAGCATTATATTTGTACTGTCAGCCATCAAGGCAAGGGCAGTTCTTTGCCCAGTAGGCCATTTTGTGCCAAAAAGACAAACTTTCAAATGGAAATGTCTTAGAAGCCCAACATTCTCTCGGGATCAATTGGTGCAGCCAGGAGCAATTGTGTCTCATGTCAACAGAATTTTAAGTTATTTAAATGCCATATTCTCTAGGTCTATGAAGTGTTTGAAGATTACCTATCTATCTGAAATATATCTATGTATACCTAGAAGACTTAACTAACATGGCTACAGGTATGATTATCACAGATGACTAATTATTAATCTATTTTTTAATTATCCATTACAATTTTAAATGAGTTATATAAACATAATACCTCAAACAGCTTCCCAACATGGCAGTGGTACGTTTTCTGCCAGCTCTGGGAGTCATCAAGTCTCATAAATAGTGGGTCTAAGCTTTTATCAAAGCAGCGTGTAGCCCAGAAACCTCTTTTTTTTTAAAAAAAAAAATACTAGTAATGACTAAAGCTACCACACAGCTTAATGTGCTGCTGGCAGACGCCACATTTCCACCATACTGCCGGTCAAATGCACACGCCAGGAACCCGCCAGTGTTCAAACCTGCGTTTTGCAGAGTCTAGCTGCCCGTATGAGACAAGAAGCAGGAACCTGGTTTTGGCTCTGTTTAGAATTGGTTATTAAATATTCTCAGGTTTAAGGTGGAAACTCGAGCCGTTGGGCGCCATTTTTTGCTGGAGGGCTTCTCTTCCAGATTCCCCAAGCCCCGCGCAGTCCCACAATCCACTTATAAAATAATCACTCAGATGCTTATATCACTTATAAACTGTATGGCTGTGGCAGGCTTCTTGCTAACTGTTCTTTTATCTTAAATTAACCCATTTTTATAAATCTATACCTTGCCACGTGGCTGGTGGCTTACCAGAGTCTTTACATGCTCTTGTCCTGGCAGTGGCTGCAGTGTCTCCCCCCTCAGTCTTCCGCTTCCCAGAATTCTCCTCTCTCCTTGTTCCACCTACTTCCTGCCTGACAACCTACTTCCTACCTGGTCACTGGCCATCAGTGTTTTATTTATATAGAGCAATATCCACAGCAACCAACCATAATATTTTACATAATTACCAAATGAGTCATGGCCAATAGTGGGAGGCAAGTCTATGGATTGAGTGCTGGATAAATTTTAATCCTTTTTATGTTTTCAGCACAGAGAATGTGTATATTAACTGTTTATGCCTTTTATGGTACAACTTAATTAGAATAGAGACATTTCATTTGAAATGGAGATTACTGAAAGACTGAATATTGGCTTCTTGTGGAGAATTTAAATTCCTGTCATCATTCAGGAGTCTGCATTGGTGTGCAAAGGGAAATGACATTTTTGTATTTATAACAGCCTATTTTAAATGGGCAAGAGAAAGTCTATCATAACAAGGTTCTATTGTATTGATCTGCCTTTCAAGTATTTATTTAATTATTTTATGTGCCATTCCTGAAAAAAAATGAAACGTATAAAAAAAAAAACCATGGCTATTTCTTACTTTCAAGAGGCTGGATAGATGTAAGTTTATGGTGTATTTATTTCTTAATATATGCAATGAAGTTGATTCCAACTGACTTTAGAAGCAGAGTATAAATATCTTTTTTTTAAATTTTATTTTACAATACTATTCAGTTCTACTTAATAGCCACAGATTCCCTTGTTCTCTCCCTTCCTGCCCCCTCCCCTTCCCCCCAGCCAACCCCCCATCCTCACCTCCTCCAGGTCAAGGTCTCCCCCGAGGACTGGGATCAACCTGATAGACTCAGTCCAGGTAGCTCCAGTCCCCTCCTCCCAGATTGAGCCAAGCGTCCCTGCATAAGCCCCAGGTTTCAAAAAGCTAACTCATGCAATGAGCCCAGGACTTGGTACCACTGCCTTGATGCCTCCCAAATAGATCAAGCCAATCAACTGTCTCACCTATTCAGAAGGCCTGATCCAGTTGGGGGCCCCTCGGCCTTTGGTTCATAGTTCATGTGTTTCCATTTGTTTGGTTATTTTTCCCTGTGCTTTATCCAACCTTGGTTTCAACAATTCTTGCTCATATAAACCCTCCCCTTTCTCACTAATTAGACTCCCAGCGCTCCACCCGGGGCCTAGCCATGGATATCTGCATCCAGATTCTTCAGTCCTTGGATGGGGCTTCTGGCCCAACTATTAGGGTCTTTGGCCATCCCATCACCAGAGTAGGTCAGTTCCAGCTGTCTTTCAACCATTGCCAGCAGTCTTTTGTGGGGGTATCTTTGTGGATTTCTGTGGGCCTCTTTAGCTCTTTGTTTCTTCCTTTTCTCATGTGGTCTTCATTTACCATGGTCTCCTATTCCTTGTTCTCCCTCTCTTTTCTTGATCCAGCTAGGATCTCCCGCTCTCTTTCCCTTGACTGTAGATGTAACTAACCGTCTTATTAAATAAGAAACACAGAAACAATGTAAAAGAGAAAGCCAAGAAGTCAGAGCTCAGAGCTAAAATCTCACCCTTCCTCCTGCAGTGTCCCAGCTTCCCGAAAAGAGACCTATTTCCTGTCTGTTGGTCTATTTATAGTATTTTGTTCTTCCTTCTCATTTGTTGTAAGCCCAAACACATGACTGCCTCGTCACTGTCTGAATGTACAGCCCCCTAGGTCTTAAAGGCATTTGTCTCCAATGCTGGCTGTATCCCTGAACACACAGAGATCTATGGGATTAAAGGCGTGTGCCACCACCGCCACACTCTGTCTATGGCTCTAATAGCTCTGACCCCTGGGCAACTTTATTTTTTAACATACAATCAAAATCACATTTCAGTACAATTAGATTACCACCACATTTCCCCTTTTCTATTTTAATAAAAAGAAAAAGAAAGCAAAAGGTTATAACTAACAAAAGAAAAACTATATACAAAAGTACAATAACTATATACAATATATACAAGTAATAAATACCTAAACAGGTATTTGACAAATCAGAATAATTCCATTATCTATCCTATTTTGGTAAATCCAAGATGTATCTAATGTACTTTCTATCCTAATTAATTTTCAACTATAACGAACTAATCTTCAACCATAACTAACTAATCTTCAACTCCCTCAGAGACCCAAGAAGGGAATAATATTAGCTAACAAAAATAAAAACAGGAAGTGCATGCAAGCAACTTCCAAAAAATTTGTGAGTTGACAGAAACAGCCAGCTGCCTGGGCAGTCACCTGAGGTTTACCACACTCTACCCTTGCCCCTCATTGCTCCCACTCATGTCCAGGCTGTTCATATAGATCTCATCCATTTCTCCGTGTCTTTCTTGGGGTCCTTTTTCCAGGTAGCCTCACTGGTGATGTGAGTAGCAGTCCAGTCAACAAGGCAAAGCAACAGCCTACAGAATGGGAAAAGATCTTCACCAACCCCACATCTGACAGAGGACTGATATCCAGAATATATAAGGAACTGAAGAAATTAGACATCAAAACAACCAACAGTCCAATTGAGAAATGGGCTTTAGAATTAAACAGAGAATTCTCAACAGAGGAAACTCAAATGGCTAAAAGACATTTAAGGAATTGCTCAACATCCCTAGTCATCAGGGAAATGCAAATCAAAACAACTCTGAGATACCACCTTACACCTGTCAGAATGGCTAAGATCAAAAACACTGAAGACACCTTATGCTGGAGAGGATGTGGAACTAGGGGAACTCTCCTCCACTGCTGGTGGGAATGCAAGCTTGTACAACCACTTTGGAAATCAATATAGTGCTTTCTTAGAAAATTGGGAATCAATCTCCCCCAAGATCCAGCTATACCACTCTTGAACATATACCCAAGAAATGCTCAATCATACCTCAAGAGCACTTGCTCAGCTATGTTCATATCAGCATTGTAATAGCCAAAACCTTGAAACAACCTAGATGCCCTTCAACTGAAGAAAGGATAAATAAATTGTGGCACATATACACAATGGAATACTACTCAGTAGAGAAAAACAATGACATCTTGAGGTTTGCAGGCAAATGGATGGATCTAGAAAAAATCATCCTGAGTGAGGTAATCCAGACTCAGAAAGACAAATATGGTATGTACTCACTCATAGGAGGATGCTAGATGCCGAGTATAAATATCTTTTTGGTTGTGAGCCTAGCCTTTAATGGCTGAGCCATGTCTCCAACCCCAGAGTATAAATATCTACAGGCATAGGTGGAATTAATGCTTGCACTAATTTTTTTCCTAAAACACCCCAAAGCAAGTTGTAAAAACATTCTTTTTATATATCAAATTAAATCTAACTTTACTGGGTAGTGAGGAGTGATTGAATACTCTTAGGCCACATTTACTGATTATAGCCACCATCACTGGCTGATAATTTGTTTCTGGAGGAAATATTCCATTTCCACTATAATGTATATTTCTAAAAGATAATATTTCTGGTCTTTTTTCTCACATATAAGTGATGCTGGTAATGGAAGCTATGCCTCTTCCTTCCTGTGAACCAGCTGCTGCTCTGGGCTTTCTGATAGTAGAAGACATTCATACAGTGCTTATTGCGTGCTGTGTCACATCCCAGTGCTTGATATACATAGTGATTAAAAATCATAATAGTAACAACCTCCTTACCAAGACTCAGAATATGGGGCTGGTGTTGTGGGCTAATCTTTTTGTATACTGTGAAGATATGTCTCTGTTCTACCTCATCTGCCTAAGGTACCTTCTGATTGATTTAATAAAGAGCTGAGCAATCAGTAGTTAGGCAGGAGAGGATAGGCAGGACTTCAAGGTAGATATAGGTACTCTGGGATGGAATATGAGAGGTGGGAGAATTTGCCAGCCCGATACAGAAGAAGTCAGACATACTGAACTGAGGAAAGATAGCAAGCCACATGGCAGAACATAGATTAATATAAATGAGTTAATTTAAATTTGAAGAACTAGTTGGGAAAAAACCTAAGCTAAAGCAAAGCTTCCACAGTTAATAAGAAATCTTTGGGTCATTATTCAGGAGCTGGCAGCCCAAGAAAGGACCCACTATTGACTGGCCTACAGTCAGACAATTTATACTTGATGAATCCTGGCCCAGAACTAGATTTTGTTGACTGGAAAAAAATCCATTTCCCCTAGTAATTCTTAAAAAGTTACTTAATACTTCATCATCTAGTAATGAATTTATAATTTAAGGAATATTTTCTGAACCTAAGACCATCATTAAAACATAATCCTTACTTGCCTTTTAGAGAGAAAAAAAATAAAAGTATAGTCTTCCTTTATTCATTCACGCAATTAACTTTTTGTATATGCATAGGTATGGATTCATGTTTGCATATATGCATGTTCACATTTTTATATGTTCATATATGTGTACAAGTACATGTGGAGACAAAAGGACAACTTTGAGTATTGTTCCCTAGGTGTCATCTATCTTATTTTTTGAGAAAATGTCTCTCACTGAGACTTGGGGTTCACTAGGTAAGTTATGCTGGCTAGCAGTTAGCCCAGGGATCTTTCTGTCTCTGATTCTTGGCATTATATTTACAAGCACATACCATCATGCCCAAGGCTATTTTTTATTTTTATTTTTTTTAAACATTGTCAATGCCAGCCAACAAGTTTAACAGGTAGCTGGATGGAGGAGTGCAGATTGTAGAGAAAATAAAGAAGACAGAACAGAGTCAAGAGAACTGCCAGTCAATGCTGGAGAGTGCCTGAAATTATTTCATAGCAAGCTTATAGACAAACTTGAAGGGTAGAAATAGAACAATGCATAGCATAGCTATTGAACAACTCTAAAAGAAGGTTGTTTTAAGGAGGACCCTGAGAGGAACACATGGATTTACCTGGGAAGGGGAAATAAGTGACATCTGCATGAGTAAACTGGGGATGGTGGGCAATGGAGGGAAAGGGATGGGGAATGAGAATATAAGGGAAAGGGATGGTTGAGGTGGAACAGGGTTGGAATGGGAGAGTAATGAAAAAGATACCATGATAAAGGGAGGCATCATGGGGATAGGGAGAAACCAGGTGGTAGGAAGTTCCCAGGAATCCACAAGGATGACCCCAGCTTAGACTCCTAGCAATAGTGGCGATGGTGCCTCATCTGGATTACCCCAGTAATCAGATTGGTGAATACCCTAACTGTCATCATAGAGCCTTCATCCAGTAACTGATGGAAGGAGATGCAGAGATCCATAGCCAAGCACCAGGCCAAGCTCCAGAAATCTAGTCAAAGAGAGAGAATTCTATTAGCAAGTGCATCAGGATCATGATGGGGAAACCTACAGAGACAACCAAACCAAACTAGTGGAAACTCATGAAATTTAGACCAACACCTGTGGAGCCTTCATGAGACTGGACTAGGCCCTCTGCATAAGCAAGACAGTTGTGTAACTTGAGCTGCTTAAGGGCCCTCTGGCAGTAGAATCAGGATTCATCCCTGGTGCATGAGCTACCTATGGTGGAACATCTTGCACAGCCTTGAGGCAGGGGGAGTGTAGATGTAACCAACAGTCTGATTAAATAAGAAACACAGAACCAATGTAAAAGAGAAAGCCGAGAAGTCAGAGCTCAGAGCTAAAATCTTACCCTTCCTCCTGCGGTATCCCAGCTTCCCGAAAGAGAGCTATATCCTGACTGTCTGTCTTTTTATAGTATATTGTTCTGCCTTCTCATTGGTTGTAAACCCAAACACGTGACTGCCTCATCACTGTCTGTATGTACATCCCCCTAGGTCTTAAAGACATATGTCTCCAATGCTGGCTGTATCCCTGAACACACAGAGATCTATGGGATTAAAGGCGTGTGCCACCACCGCCACACTCTGTCTATGGCTCTAATAGCTCTGACCCCTGGGCAACTTTATTTTTTAACATACAATCAAAATCACATTTCAGTACAATTAGAATACCACCACATTTCCCCTTTTCTATTTTAATAAAAAGAAAAAAAAGCAAAAGGTTATAACTAACAAAAGAAAAACTATATACAAAAGTACAATAACTATATACAATATATACAAGTAATAAATACCTAAACAGGTATTTGACAAATCAGAGAAAATAATTCCATTATCTATCCTATTTTGGTAAATCCAAGATGTATCTAATGCACTTTCTATCCTAATTAATTTTCAACTATAACTAACTAATCTTCAACCATAACTAACTAATCTTCAACTCCCTCAGAGACCCAAGAAGGGAATAATATTAGCTAACAAAAATAAAAACAGGAAGTGCATGCAAGCAACTTCCAAAAAATTTGTGAGTTGACAGAAACAGCCAGCTGCCTGGGCAGTCACCTGAGGTTTCTCCGCAGTGTTGGGGCATCATCTTCAGCCTATAGACTTAGTGTATCTGACAGACTCATTTGTGATGTAGGATGTACACAAGGTCAACAGTTCAACCTCACATTGGGTGAGAGCAGTCCACGTACCAGAAACACCTGAATTCCACTAGTGTCCTGTCATGATTCAGGATTTTAAATTCTGAAAATAGTTGACAGTTTTTTAATTCAGCTGTCCATTCTTCTTGGCTGTGTATATATGGCTTCATCTCAACATCCCCTTCTTCTCCACATCCCTCTATTAAATGCCAGTCTATTTTCGAGAGGCATGAGCTTTAAGCTGCTGTTCCATTGTACAACAGAAGCCATCGGCCCTCTGCCTGTTAAGCGGCCTTCGAAGAAAAGGGCACCGTACCTTTTCTGGATGCGAAGGCCACTTCAGGGATGGGGCCATATTGTCCTGGCCTCAGAAGATGCCTTTTGATAAAGCCATAACCACACTTGTTTTGGCAAGAATCAGTAGTCCCTTGTTTCATGTTCTGTCTGTTCATTTTGTCCTGTTGATTCGAGGATACTTTGTTGTCCAGTGGCTAACTTTTGCCACAATGAAAGTTGACTCCATATGCAGTTTCTTCAATGCCCATATTTTCTCTGAAGTAGATTGGTACTGCCAGGAGCCGACATGTCTCAAAAAAGAAAATTTTCTAAGTTATTAAAACATTTTAAATGCCATATTCTGTAGATCTCTGAAGGGTTTGAAGATGACCTGTTTAAAACATCTCTGCTCAATTTTTAAAACATATCTAATATGACTACAAGTTCTATTGTAATGTCTAACTACAAACTTTCATTTCTTTATATCCTAATAGTTGGTAAAAATAACATTCAAGGATCAGAAATTTGCATTACATTGTTAAATGAATGGTATAAATACAATTAGAAATATACATATAGCATTTTCTAACAATATCAGTTTCAAATTTGTATAAAACATAAAACAATCCAATCCAATGTAAAGTATTTAAAACTAGTAATTGTCTTTTTATTTTCTTTCTTTTTTCTTTTTTTTTTTTAAACAAGAACCTTAAATCTAATCTCCTTTGCTTAGCCTTTTTCCTAACCCTTGGCAATAACTTGTAACCAACCCCCCTAAATACTGAAAATTATCCCAGACCCAAAACCCATTAAAAAGACCAAAAAACCACCCGCCCCACACCACCTCTTTGGGAATGTGAACGTCGTATTCTTAAAATTGCTTCCTGCTGGATATGGGTGAAGTTTTCTTTATCCTGAAAGAAAAATTTTAGGTTAATTGTCAAATTCTAGGAAAGGTAACTATATCCTTCATTATCCAGCCTGTGTATAATGCCAAAGTTCAAGGTTTATCTCAAGTCCTTATTGAAGTAGTCTTTGAGACTGGATCATCTCAGCTAGTCATCTCAAAATTGCTCTGAGCACCTTGTAGTTCAAAGCTGATCTGTGGATGATGTTTGTCAGCTTAATGATATTATTATTGTCCACGTGGAATTGTTGTTGTTGTAGGGCCCCACCTTCTTTCTGGAGACTTCAGTTGATGTTAGGCCTGGCCGTGATTTCCTGCAGAAAACTAATAAGAGACTCGAACACAAAAACATATATATGCAGCTAGCCTTTTTTCTAGAATTAGTTAGTACTCTATATGACCATTCATATCTTAACAAATTTAAAATGTATATATATATATATACATATTAATCTTGTAAATTTTGATATAAAATTTATACTTCAAGAAAAGTTTATAGAATCAGAATAGAATCAAAAGAGTTGAGATTAGTAATAGAATAGTCCCTTAATTAATTTTGCTTTTGTCCTGTACCATAGAAGAAGATGGCTCTTTTATTCTGGCATGATACAGGGAGTTTGCATTTTCCTTTTAATAACATGCTTGAGTTTAAAGAAGGAGAGAGCCATTCTCCAACTCCAAAGTCAGCTTTAAATTTTAATTGAACTGGGACTATTAGAATATCAATAGTGTTAAATCGTTAGAGAAAAGCAGAAACAAATATTTAGGAAGACATAAAATTTTTTAGAAAATATATACCCATACACCATTTCAATCTGTTTCTTGGGATAGATGATTTGTCCCTTTTCTTCAGTTGTCTCATTTGTCCAGTGTTCTTCAGATTCCTTAACCTTCATTCTCATAAAAGACAAAAACAAAAACCTTTCCCCAACACTAATTTTGGGGATGTTTCCTTTTGGCAAGTTATTATCTGATTAAATGAAAAGGCATGTGTTATTGATACAAGTTAGTTTAAATTGGATGTTCATGCTGGTTGATGAACTATCACCTCCTCTAATTAAGAGGTCTCTCTTGTTCAAATCGAACCTTTATCAATTTTGATGGTACCCACAGCTTATCTTCTCCTGTAGAAACAAAAGCAAAACCTCGTCCCCAATGTAATACATACCCTGGTTTCCATTCTGAGGTCAGCACATCCTTAAAGTATATAGGCTGATTTAATTCTGTAGTTTTTTTCTATTATCCAATGTCTCTCTGCAGCTGTTGTTCCTTTCTCATTGGCATTCAGAAAATTCAAAGTTAGAAGAGCATTATGCAGTCTATTTCTGTATTGGAGAATATGGGGGTCCAGCCCCTCGATAGTCCCCTCCCAGGGTCCGGGAAGAATCTACAACCAGCTGATAATTAATCTTTGATGAAATGAAATGAATCTATGTACATGAAACTCCTTAGTCCATATACTTTATTATTCTGTGACAGTTATAAGCTTATATTCTGCTCTCATATATAGGTCATCTTTAGCCTGATTTCTCTCTACACTTGTCTGTGATCCCCTCTAAGTTCTATCTTAATTCCTTCATCTAGTTCTGTCCGTTCTAGGTTCTCATCTATCTAGTTCTTTCCCCTATCAGCTCCTCTCCCGTCTCCTTCTCTCTCATCTGGCTGTTCCTCATCTTTTTCTTCCCCATCTGGCTCTTCCTCATCTTCCATCTTGTTCCTCTAGTCCTCTCTTTTAGTCTTTCAATCTAGTTCTTCCCCATCTCAGTTCGTTCCTCTCAAGTTCTTACCCATCTAATTCTTCCATCCTCTTTTCTCTTCACCCCTGCCTCCTGGAAGTCTCGGTATATAAAGGGAGGGTCCGAGCTAAATTGTGTAAAGCTATTACTTAACATCCACCTCTCCTAGGCGGTGTCTCCTTGTGGAATTTACCGTAAATCAGGAGACTTGCATGTGGGCTGTTATCATTGTTAGTCCACCTGGGACTAACAATTGGTGCCCACCTGGGTGGTGTTTCCTGTAGTCCTTGAAAGTGGCCAAGGGAGATAATCTGATTCCAGAGAAAGCCTTTCCTGAGGTTGTTCTCCAAATACCTAGAATGTGTATGTCCAGAGAGTGATCAGTCTACACTGTTAGCCCTTCTTAGGGAAAAGTCAATTGGGAAAGCTATGAAGGCACACATGATTTTCATAACAGAATACAGCTGATATATAACAAGCCAAGTAACACCAAAAACTCCTTGGGATTTGGCTTCCTCTGGAGGAATTCCCTGATTCCTCCAAGTAGTGACTTTGCCATAACCAGCTGAGTTCTTATGATATATTCCTGCAGCCCGCAACATTTCTGGGGGTTTTTATTACCCGTTTCTGTTTATTTAGCATATCCTTTAGAGTTCTGTTTGATCTTTCTATAACTGCTTGACCTGTAGGATTATGTGGTATGCCTGTAATGTGCTTTATATTGTAATAAGCAAAAAACTGTTTCATTTTAACAGAGACATATGATGGAGCATTGTCAGTTTTGATTTGTGCAGGTATACCCATGATGGCCATAACTTCTAGCAAATGAGTGATTACAGAATCAGCTTTTTCAGAACTCAAAGCAGTTGCCCATTGAAATCCTGAATAAGTATCGATGAGGTGGTGTACATATTTCAGTTTTCCAAATTCTGCAAAGTGAAACACGTCCATCTGCCAGATTTCATTTCTCTGAGTACCCTTTGGTTTACATCCTGCTTGTAATGGCGTTTGATTGTAGAAGGAACAAGTAGGACATTTCTTTACTACCTCTTTGGCTTGTTGCCAGGTTATGGAAAAATCCCCTTTTAAACCTTTACTATTGACATGATGTTTTTTTTATGAAATTCTGAGGCCTCCAGCACATTTCCTATCAATAATTTATCAATCTCATCATTGCCTTGTGCTAGAGGGCCTGGCAGACCAGTATGGGATCGAATGTGAGTTATAAAGGATGATTCCTTTTCCTGATTGTATCTTCTAATTGAATAAATAGTGAAGTTAATTCTGAAGCATCAGTGATAAATTCTGCAGTCTCAATATGTAACACCACTCTTTCAGCATACTGAGAGTCAGTTTCTATGTTGAGAGGTTCTGAAAAATCCATTAATACCAACAGAATAGCATACAATTCTGATTTTTGAACTGAATTATATGAACTTTGAACCACTTTACTTAAATTTTTTGATTTGTAACCTACCTTCCCTTGTTTGTTGGCATCTGTATAAAGTGTACAAACTCCAGATATGGGTTTTTGCTGTACAATTCGAGGCAAGATCCAATCAGCTCTCTTTATAGGATCAATTCTATTGCTTTTGGGATATTTGCTGGTTATTTCTCCCAAAAAATTACTGCAAGCTCTTTGCCAAGGTTCACTTTCTGTCCATAATTTTTCAATGTCCTCCTTAGTTAAAGGTATGACCATTTCTGCTGGGTCTATGCCTGCTAATTGACGAAGTCTCAATTTTCCTTTGTAAATCAAGTCAGAGATTTTTTCCACATAAGTTTTTAATTTTTTATTTGATTTATTTGGTAAAAATATCCATTCCAATATAATATCTTCCCTCTGCATTAATATTCCAGTAGGAGAACGCCTAGAAGGTAAAATAACCAAAATGCAATCCAGCATTGGATCAATACGATCCACATGTCCTTCATGCACTTTCTTTTCTACCAAGGCCAATTCTTTCTCAGCTTCAGGTGATAATTCTCTTGGACTATTTAAGTCCTTGTCACCTTCTAAGGTTTTGAACAAATTAGTCAGTTCATCATTTTTTACCCCAACAATAGTTCGTAGATGAGAAATATCTCCAAATAATATTTGAAAGTCATTAAGAGTCTGTAGTCTATCTCTCCGAATTTGTACCTTTTGGGGTCAAATTTTTTGTAGCTCTATTTTATATCCTAAATAATTAATAGAATCTCTTCTTTGTATCTTTTCAGGAGCAATTTGTAATCCCCAGCAAGGCAAAATTTTCTTTACTTCTTCATACATTATTTCTAAAGTATCTGCATTTGAGTCAGCTAGTAAAATATTGTCCATATAATGATATATTATAGAATTATAAAATTTTTTACATATCACTTCCAATGGCTGTTGTACAAAGTATTGGCACAGAGTTGGGCTATTCAACATTCCCTGTGGGAGGACCCTCCATTGAAATCTTTTAACCGGTTGAGAATTATTATAAGTAGGCACTGTAAAAGCAAATCATTCTCTGTCTTTTTCTTGTAAGGATATTGAAAAGAAACAGTCTTTTAAATCAATAACTATGAGAGGCCATCCTTTTGGTAACAGAGTAGGCAAAGGCATTCCAGACTGTAGAGAGCCCATTGGCTGAATTACTTTGTTAATTGCTCTAAGGTCTGTTACCATTCTCCATTTACCAGATTTCTTTGTAATAACAAATACAGGAGAATTCCAAGGGCTGGTTGATTCTTCAATATGCTGAGCATTTAACTGTTCTTCTACCAGCTCTTCTAAAGCCTGGAGTTTCTCTGTTGTTAAAGGCCATTGTTGGACCCATACAGGCTTGTCTGTTAACCATTTTAAAGGTAGAGCTGTTGGTGTCTTTGGAAGAGCATCAGTTATTGTGCCCTGTTCTTGTATAATATGGATGGCTGGTGACCACTCATTAGAACAATATCTTCTAATATTTCTCTCAGTAACATGTGCTAGTTTTTGATTTGTTTCTGAGATTAGAGGGATGTTAATCTGAGTATTCCATTGTTGCAACAAGTGTTGACCCCACAGGTTCATAGTTATGTTAGCCACATATGGTTTTAATTTTCCTCTCTGTCCTTCTGGACCTATACATTTGATCCATCTTGCACTCTGTTTCACCTGAGATAATGTCCCAATTCCTAACAGTTGAACATTTACCTCCTGAAGAGGCCAAGTTGGATGCCAAAATTCTGGTGCAATTATGGTAACATCCGCACCTGTGTCTACCAGACCAGACAACAAAACACCATTTATTTTTATCGTTAATTTTGGTCTTTGTTCATTAATAGAAGTTTGCCAAAAAATTTTCTTTATGTTTTCTCCTGAATTTTCTATTCTCTCTGTTTCATCATCCTGACCAGCATGATTTATTCCAATAGGCATTTGGTTATTTAATCGCTCAGATCAGGGATTTCCTCTGTGGCTGCAGGAAAGGTTTGGACCGGATTTGCAACCAGGGCCTGCGTGAGGCCCCTCTGGGAGTTTCCCGAATACTGAGGCAAAGGATTACCCTGTCTGTCCTTTGTTGATCCAGTGTTTTCCCTTAGCACACCTTCTGCATACTCCAGAAGGAAGGGGCATTCTGTTGCCATTGTTCCTTGAAGAAACATTGTTTCTAGGAATGACCTGTCTACAGTCCCTTTTCAAATGTCCTTGCTTTCCACATCCAAAACATCTAACACTCCTCAAACCTTTTGAAGTTACTTCTCCTACCCATGTATCATCATGCTCATCAGCCTCAACATTGTTTCTGTAATCCAATCTTCCATAGGTGCAGATCCTGCCCTTAATGGCCTGATTATTCTTTTGCATGCTGCATTTGCATTCTCAAAGGCCAAAGATTTAATTATTGCCTTACCAGTTTTTGAATCCGAGACCATTCTCTTTACTACTGAAGCCAGTCTTTGTAAAAAATCTGTAAAAGACTCTTTTGGGCCTCATTTGTAAATGACTCAGATTTTTTTTCCTGATTCCTCAACTCTGTCCCATGCATTCAAGGCTGCTGTTCAACATAAAATTAGAGTTTGGACATCATATAAACATTGTGTTTGTACTGAAGGATATTGGCCTTCTCCAATAAGCTGATCTTGGCAAACTTGTATTTCTTTATCCATCCATTGTTTTTCTATGTTTTTAGCCTCCTCCTTAAACCAGGTAAGAAATTTAAGTCTCTGGCTGGGTTCCAGAACACCTTGTGCAAGGTCCTGCCAGTCCTGTGGTACTATCCTATTATATGTTGACCAAGAGTTTAACATTTGCTTTACATATGGGGAATGCATGCCATAAGATACTATTGCCTCCTTAAACCTTGTTAAATCCAACATTTCAATTGGAGCCCAAATATTTTGTGTAGCCATTTGTCAGGCATCTGCTGTATGGTTACAGGATAAATTAAGGGTGACTGTGTGAAAACAGGCTTTCTTTCTGTAACCTTATGATCCAGACTTGAAACAACTTCACTGTTAATTTCTTCTGTCTGAATTTTTACAGGTTTAACAAGTTCTTCTAAAGCTGTTATACTGGCACTTAAATTGACTATCTTTTTAAATATTAAAATGAGGATTAGCATAGTGATAAGCTGCATAATTCCACCAATACTAATATTATATAGTTGTTCCATTGTCAGACTGCCTAAAATTTCGAAAAAAAACCAATTTTCTTCCAATGTACACATAAAACCAATTTTTTTCAATGTGGAAAAAATTCTCTTTTAGATAGTTTCCTTTAAAATATCTGATATGTTATGACTTACCAAATCTGCGTAGAACAGTAGAAATCCGAGGGGATTTTCAAAACAGCCACCTAGTGTCCCAGGTGTAAATCCAGAGAGAGAGAGAGGGGGGGGGAGAGAGAGAGAGAACGCACAAGAAAGCGTTTCCGGCTAAAGCTTAAATCCAGCCACGTGTTCCCTCTTGTGCCTAGTCAAGGCTTGGGTCTGGCTTCCTTAAGCTCCGACCACGTGCGTTGGCTTTACAGGCAGGGCCCTGTTCAGCAGGGCAGGTCTGAGTTGTTTGTAACATCTGTAACACTGGTTTTAAGCAAGCAGGATTTAAGCAAGCAGCTCACCGATAGTCCAGCCTGAGGTCAAGCAGACCTAGTCCCAGGCTAAGAAGCCGCCGCTCGGACTAAGAAACCGGCTGCCTGCCGCCCTTGCGGGAAAGTGGACCTGCCACCAAGCCAAGTGGTTTTTAATGGATTCTTGCCCCACGTTGGGCGCCAGATGTAGATGTAACCAACCGTCTTATTAAATAAGAAACATAGAAACAATGTAAAAGAGAAAGCTAAAAGGTCAGAACTCAGAGCTAAAATCTCACCCTTCCTCCTGCTGTGTCCCAGCTTCTCGAAAAAGAGCTATTTCCTGTGTGTAATTCGATTTTCCAGTCATACTGCCTTCTCATTGGTTGTAAACCCAAACAGTGACTGCCTTGTCACTGTCTGAATGTACAGCCCCCTAGGTCTTAAAGGCATTTGTCTCCAATGCTGGCTGTATCCCTGAACACACAGAGATCTATGGGATTAAAGGCGTGTGCCACCACCGCCATACTCTGTCTATGGCTCTAATAGCTCTGACCCCTGGGCAACTTTATTTATTAACATACAATCAAAATCACATTTCAGTACAACTAGAATACCACCACAGGGGAGGGGCTTGGACCTGCCTCTGTTGAATGTACCAGGCTCTACTGACTCCCTATGGGAGGCCATACCTTGTTGGAGGAGGGAATGGGGATTGGGTTGGAAAGGGAAGGCTGGAGGGTTGAAAAAGGGAGGAGAGAGGGATCTGTGGTTGGTATGTAAAGTGAATTAAAAAATGCCTTAATAAAAAGAGATTGTTTTAATATTATTATGTGAGTATGATTATCCATTTGAGAAATACAGTTAGTCAAAATATAATTGAGACATGATATATTAAACATAGAACCATTCATAGAAACATTTGGTTTACCAATTAAAAGAACATAGAGCAATTCAACATAAGCTAAAATAGTTTCTTTCAAAGGACAAATAGGTTTTAAGTGACTAAAATGTCCTGTCACTGTTTTCATGGCAGCAGCAAGCTTCAAAATTTAAGTTTGTGGAGATCCACTATTGAAATATCAAATTTCAACTGACACTTCTTGGTCCCAAGATTTTGTTGTAGACATAGGATGAGTCATTATAAACATCTTGATTTCCAGATCAGTCAATAATATATTGTTGTGTCCCTCTAATGTTTTATTTTAAAGGGACAGTCTCAGTATATTATCTGCATAACAAAGTTTTGTTAGACTCTTGCAGTTCTTTTATGCATGGAGGAAATCACTGAGAGGATGAAGTATCACTAATCTGGTTATCTTGAAGAAACAATGATTTTGTATAATATGTATATTGTTTATCATTGTTTTGGAAATATTTTAAGACATTCTTCCAAAGTAATATTTTTTTTTGTAAAACATACAGGAATCTCTTTATCATAACCAATATAAGAAAATTTTCGAGTAATTGGGAACTCTTGAGTGGCAGGTTTATCTAAAAGCCTGATATCAGTGATTGTGATCATTATTTCTTTTATCTTCCCAATTCACAAGATTTAAAATCAGTTGATTAGAAACACGAGCCCAATAAATCTCATTTTCACATCTCTCGATGGCCATCAACAACATCGGGTCTAGCATTCCTCTGTTTCATATATTACATCAAACACCCAGGCAGTCAATGAGCTTCATTTTTATCCTTATAACACAAACATAACTATGCCCTTGTCCCCATATTGAAATAGGGTTGTGGTCCTTCCATAAACCAGTATAAGAATCTTTCCATGTACCTAAGCCTGAGCTAATGGCCGGCAGTTATAATTAATATAAGCTTCTGAATGGTTATTTTATAAGTGGCTATGGGACCTTGTGGCTGGGTGAGATGAGAGAAACCTGCCTACATTTAGCGCTCACCATTGGGCTTAAAGATTAAAAAAAATCTTAAAGAAAGTTTAAAGATTCTGAATGCACAGAAACAGAGGCACACTGGGCTTCTTAGTCTCAGTCTCATGTCAGGAGCAGTGCTTAGATTCCTCTTTCAACAGCTGCCTGTGAGATGGGGCAGGCCACCAACCACCATGAGTTAAGTGGCATGGGAGATTCCCTCCATGGCACACGGTGGCATCTGCAAGCCCCACACCATGGTGTGTGGTGTGGTGGATATAGCTTTTACTAGTACAGACAAAAATAAACAAACAAACAAATAAATACACAAAAGGTTTCTGGACTACAGGCTCCTAGATGGAGGAAGAAAGCTTGGCTCCCAGAGCTGGTGGTAAATTACCTCCACCATGTTGGGAAGCTGAGGTAGGCAGAGTCAGCAGCCAAGACTGCCACTTCTGTCCTAGCCACACTGCAGTTTAAAGCAATAGATTCACAATAAGACAAATCCAGATGGAATAAACCTCTAAACAGTTTACAATGTGTGTAAAAATGTATGTAGGCATCTAGGATCCAGGAACCAAGCGAGCTGGCCCATCCAGATCTCAGGTCTTCAGGTCTTCAGGGATCCTCTCTTGGCTCCACCTTGTAGGCATGACAGTTACCAAAGCCTCAAAGTGGTGGTACTTCCAGGTCAAAACTGGAATGGCTACCCACTACATCTCCCCCTTTTGTCTAAATAATAAGGTTCTAACCTAATACAAGACTATGTACAATAGGAATGATTACCAAATATTGTCCAGGTGTAATAAGGGATAATGACCTACATAAGATGGAACTACAATCAATGCAAACAATATCAAATAAGAGACACATACTAAAATCCAGAGAAGTCTGGAGCATAGGTAAATGGCATGTTACAAAGATCATTTCAAAAGGTGTCCTATCATAAAGAACCTAAATCTAATACTTAATATGTTCTATCTAAGATAATTATACACACACACACACACACACACACACACACACACATATATATATATATATATATATATATATATATATATATATAAAGTTGTAACTATAACTGCTAGTCTTCAATCCCATGAAAGACCTGAGAAGGAATATAATGGTACATGAGAAATGGAAGATGGATGCAAGCAACTTTCAGGAGTCTTGCAAGAGTAGACAGAGACAGTTGGCAGCCTCGACAGTCACCTAATGTTTCTTAGCATTGTTGGTGCATTCAAATTGGCTACAGGCCTGGTATATCTTACAAACTAGTTTCAGAAGCAGGAATTCTGAAAGACCATTTTACCCTGTCTTGGCAGAGTTCAGAAGTCACTTTTCCTTGTGTCCCATCTGACCAGAAGGACAGCATTTATACTGTCAGCAGTTGAGGCAAGGGCAGGTCTTTGCCCAATAGGCCATTTTGTGCCAAGAAGACAAACTTCCAAATGCAAATGTCTTAGAAGCCCAACATTCTCTTGGTATCAAATTGGTTCTGCCAGGAGCTATTGTGTCTCATGTCAACAGAATTCTAAGTTATTTAAATGCCATATTCTCTAGGTCCATGAAGTGTTTGAAGACTACCTGTCCATCCAACCTATGTACCTTTATGTACCTGTAAATCTGGATAACCTAACTAACATAACTACAGAGATGACAAGCTTAGGTGACTATAAATCTATGTGTCTTATCTACCTAAATAACCTAAGGACTAAGGCTTTATGTAAACAAGGTAAACAGTCTGTAAGCAAATGTACAGTAAAAGGATGATGACTTCAAAATTGTGACAATACACAAAATATCTTTAACAGAGGTAGGAATGTATAGTGGAATATGCAATATGACATTAATTCTAAATATATATCAATATACAAAATATCCTAAGCAGAGGTAGAACATACATACAGTATGACAGATACAAATTTACATTTATATCAGTATACAAATATTTCAAATAAGAGTAGAAATATATGTACAGTATAACAAATACAGTTCTGTATTTGTATCAATATACAAATTATCTTAAACAGGAATATAAAAATAGTTTACATTTGTATCAACATATAAGAATCCATAACAGTGCAAATTATCTAAGGCTGCTATTTTACTAAATTTGTTGACTAGCATATACAATAATCTACCATAATATCTTATACCTATCCATTCTACTTTTTTAAAGAACAACAACTTGTTTAAAATGTTTTACATTGCTATGGATTTTAGTTTATTGATAGAAATTTAAAGTTAATTTTGTTATACTATATATATTTCTACTCTTCTTTAAGTTATTATGTTTATGCAACTCATTTAAAATTATAATGTACAATTAAGAAATCCAGATTAATAATTAGTCATCCATGATAATCAAACTTATAGTCATGTTAGTTAAGTTTTCTAGGTAAACATAAATATATTTCAATTAGGAAGTAATCTTCAAACACTTCAAAGACCTACAGAATATAGTATTTAAAATGTTTTAAAAACATAGGCTTTTCTGGACAGTGAGATATATCTGCTCAGGGCAGCATCCATTTACTTCAAAAAGGAAGATGGGCATCAAAAACATTCCAAATGGAGTTTATCTTCTTGGCAAAAACAGCCATTTGGACAGAAATTGTTCTTGCCTGGACTGATTGACAAAATGTTGTATAGACTGGACATATAGGATGCATGGAAAAATGACCACTAAAATTTGCTAAAACAAGGCAAGATGGTCCTTGAGGTTCCTGCTTCACAGAGGAGACTGCCAGATATTCTACAGGATACAGGGAGAAGCAACTCTAGACCTATATACAAACATGTGGTGATATTTTATTTGTGTTGAAATGTGGTGATTTTTTTGTGTGTTAATAAATAAAGTTTGCCCAGAGATCAGAGGACTTAGCCAGCCATTTTTAAGAAAACATGGAAGTCAGGCAGTGGTAGCATATGCCCTTAATCTGATCACATGGCAGGCAGGGTCTCTGTGTGTTCAAGGACATACTAGGGAACAGACAAGGGTGGTGACACATGCCTTTAATTCCAGTACCAACGACAGAGACCTGAATGTCTATACAGACAGGCAGTGACAAGAAAGTGAGGAAATGGGCTAAGAGACAATGAGAGAACAGAACAGCAAGGCAATACAGGTTCAGGTTAGACAGAAAGTAGCTCTCTCTTGGGAAGCTACGGCAATGTGGTGAGCTAAGATTAGCTGGTGGCTCTCACTATTTCTCTGATCTCTACAACTTTCACCTCTGTATTTGGCTCTGTGTTTCTTATTTAATAAGACTGTTTAGAAATTCATCTACACAAACTTAAAAGGCAGAAGTAAAACAATGCACAACATAAGCATTCAACCACTATCCTGTCCTTGAGTCAAGGAGCAGGCAATTTCATTTTCTATTTTGATACACCTACAGCTGACATCAGCAGCCTGCATATAGCTAGATAATATGCTCCTTCTCATGGGCTAATCAGGACTTTCTTACAGACCTTAAGTAGACTCTCCTGGTTAATCAGAACTTTTTCACAGTCTTGAAACAAATGAGCTTAAACTCTATTAACTCAAAATAGACTTCAAATAAAAAGAAACTGAATCATTTATGGGCTCCTAGAAAAAAGGAATTTAAATATGAGTTCTGGTGATAGAACTCAAATTCTTATGTTGTTTACCAAGGTACTTTACCACCTATTTTCCCAACCCCTCATCCAGCAACTGCCAATTATGCCAACTTTGCAAGAAAGAGATATATATGATTTCCCTTGATCCTCATGGGCTCATAGTCTTTAGGTAAAAGAGACCAAAATGAAAACCTCCTGTAGCTTTTATAGTAGCTTTCAAAGATTAGAGTTTGGAATTTATTAGAGACATTCCAGAGTAAAGGGCAGCCAAGTGGAGTACTTACAGACCTAGAACTTTTGAAAGATAGAGAAGAGAGAAAGTGGGGGCAGAAAAAACAAGCTCTCCCTTTGAAACCTTTCATTTCTCTCAGAAGATGTTTCTTTTTTGAGCTCCTCCACTTGCAGTCATAACAACATATTGGTGAGAGATGACTCCACTTGGTGTGGAAGAGAGCAGAATGAGGAAGAGGGAAGAGCAAGGAGGTAAGGAGGGAGAGGAATAAAGAAAGACAGTCTCTCCTGAGACTTCACTGCAGTTTTCAGCTCAGCATAGTTTTTTATTATGATTTGGAAAATTATACCCTTTCTCAGGAACTTATTGTCATTTTTTTTTCTGTGAAGGAGATTGATAATTATAAGATCACTAAACTTTTCTGAGTTCTTACACTCTCACTCCTTCTTTCTCCCATGGTCCCTTGTTTTTCTGGACTGACACCATCAGCTACCCCAGAAACTGCTGCTGATTTTTTCTTTTTTTCTCTTCTCTTCTCTTCTCTTCTCTTCTCTTCTCTTCTCTTCTCTTCTCTTCTCTTCTCTTCTCTTCTCTTCTCTTCTCCTCTCCTCTCCTCTCCTCTCCTCTCCTCTCCTCCCTCTCCTCTCCTCTCCCCTTCTCTCCTCTCCTCTCCCCTTCCCTTCTCTCCTCTTCTCTCCTCTCCTCTCCCCTTCCCTTCTCTCCTCTCCTCTCCTCTCCTCTCCTCTCCTCTCCTCCTCCCCCTCATCCTCTTTTTCCTCCTTCTCCTTTGTATTTTTTGGGACAGGATTTCTCTCTGTAGCCTTGGCAGTCCTGGAACTCACTCAGTAGACCAGGCTGGCCTTGAACTCATATAGATCTGCTTGCCTCTGCCTCCCAAGTGATGGAATTAAAGGCATACACCACCACTGCCTGGTTCACTGATAATTTTCTTAATAGCCAGCTTGGGAGTTGAATATTAAAGCTACTATGGACCATAATGGGAAAGGGTTAAGCAACCACTATGGCTACATTTCATTCCTTGGCTTAATGTTAAACCAGTGGAAAAGAGAAGTAAGATACAGAGTTACAAAAAGCAGTCTATGAGTATATTACAATGGTGGGCTTGGAAATTTGCAGTCAATTACCCAGACTTGAAATGTTGCAGTCTCCTGTCATCTAAAAGTCAGTAAAGTCTAGTTTTCAAACAATGGAATTATCTTCTTTTTGTTCCTGCACCTTAAATCCTCCCATTACACACCTGCATATTTACAAGTAGAGAATCACCATAACAGGAGCTAAAAAATGTGTGCGATAGGGCTGAGAAGATATTACAGTTGGTACAGTAGCTCCCAAACAACCATGAAGACCTGAGTCTGACATTCAGAACATATGTAAAAAGCTGTGTGTGGTGACTATTTCCTTGTAATTTCAGATCTGGGGAAGCAGAAATAGGAAGATACCTGGGGTCCCTTTGCCAGGTACTCTCAATATCTTGGCGAATTCTATGCTGTTGAGAGCTCCTGTCTTAAAACAAGGTACATAGTTCCTGTGGAATGATACTAGAAGTTGACTCTGTCCTTCAAATGCACTCCCATTAACATGCTTGCACCCACATGAATGCATACATAAACTTGTATATGAACACAGACATGTACACATACACATGAGAGAGAGAACTTTTTACACTGAAGGAAGAATGATGCTACTCTGGTACAATGGCACAGACATATATGTTTTTATCTTTTCCCAAGCCTGGGCTTTTAAAAATACTTTCATGACAGACTAAGTACTATTTTTCCTTAGTTCTATTCTTCTTAACTTGCATACCGTCAGATACAAACCTGTCCTTTAAGGCACTATGACCCTTTCTTGTTGCCCCCTCCATAATTTTTTTCTACACAGACAGTTTTGATTTTGCAGTTTTACCATTCTATCACAATCTTGTATAAATTATATCAACTATAGCATCAGTATGGGTGCCTTTCTTTCTCTTTTTCTCTATTGTTTGGCTTGGGTCCCCTTTCCCCCTGCCACTTAATACTTTCTTCACTTAATATCGTGGAATCTTCTGACCATGAACATGATTATCCCTCATTAGAGAACAGATCCCAATAGGTACTCAGTATTCATGGATACTTTGACAATAACTGCAAAATAGAAAGTGATGTTTAATTAGATCATATTCCTCTTAGATAAATCTTCTGCCAAAGAAATTCTTCCTTCCTAATAAAACACTATTCAAGAGGGAAAAATAATGTCACTGAAGAAACATCTTAGACCAGAAATCTTGTTAAATTTAAAGATAGTTAGCGTCAGACAAATGTGAAATTATCTCTATTTGTTCTTACCTCAAACATAGTTCATATTAAACTGTATGTCAATGTTTATTGGGAGCTTCTACTTTTCTACTTTTCTACATTAAATGACATAATCTGCAAACACAGAGATTTTCCTCTTATTTCTCTTTTTGTCCTAACTTAGTGCTTGGAGAAAGGCTGCCATGCATAAAGATTCTCAAACAAATGGTTCATTTTCATCATTTTCCAGGAAAAGCAGATTTTAATTTTTTCTCACTATTATATAAAGCTCACACTATGCCAATTGAAATAATACAGTATATTTCACATAGGCACACATATTAGAACATTTATTTAGGTAAACAACTTAAAAGAATACATTTGAAAATATGAACATTAGTGACTTAAAATCAGAAAAGTAAAAATTAGCATCTCCAAACATAAACACAAAGGATTTCAGATATGCTGTTTCTCTATGAAATCACATAAAATGTTAAGAGGGGCCGGGTGGTGGTGGCGCACGCCTTTAATCCCAGCACTCGGGAGGCAGAGGCAGGCAGAACCCTGTGAGTTCGAGGCCAGCCTGGGCTACAAAGTGAGTTCCAGGAAAGGCACAAAGCTACATAGAGAAACCCTGTCTCGAAAAAACAACAACAAAAAAAAAGTTAAGAGGGGCTAAGTCAAGTCTTCTAATGCACTATTCCTTTTCCCACAATTCTATTGTCTGCTGAGTGCTGGAAGCAATGAAAGCCCCTACAGATGGAATATCTGTAACTCCAATTCTTCTAATTGTAGTTAGCCACAAAAGGAAACAAAATACCAAAATATGCTTCTATCTATTGATTCTCCTGGGCAAAATAGAGATTCAGTGTCTAAATCACAAACACAAGATACTGTACTTAAAAGAGAAAGCCTGAGTAAGAAGACCAGCAATAAGGAGAAGACAAGAGAACTCTTATTCTAGGGGCAGAGCTAAGAGTGAAATCAGCCAGCAGAGGCACTGTGCAATGGAAATTCTTGACTGCAACTTGAAGGAATCTTCAGAAGGTCTAAAGAAGACAAGGCAGTTTTGGTAAAAAAAATATAATACAGTAGATTGAGGGGGTGAAATAATTAGAAGCTACTTGTAGGGAAAGGTATATGTCCATGGGAAGAAATGAAAAACAACACATTTTAGATTCAGTATTTACAGGAAAACTAGAGGACTTAGGATGTAGAACATCTCTTTGGTGGTAGTCAATGATAAGTTCCTAACATATATTACATTGTTCTTCTTAGTAGCTCTTCTATGAATTTGCATCTTACTAGAAAAAGTTAGATGCTATCTAGCCCTTCCTCTTTCCTTAAAAGTTTTTCTCATACAGATAAGATCAAATAAAACTTGAAGAGCAAATCCGGGTAATTGTTTTACAACTTTTTGATTATGAAGCTACACCGAGTATAAAATTGGTTGTGTTATTTGGAGATATTTTGGAAGAGAATGGATTATTAGAGCAAGAGGAGGATTGGAGTAGTTGGGCCTTTATCATTTGATTTAGCATAAATGTATTGAAAGTTGACAGGGTGGATATTGTTTTGTCTCTGAATAAATAGAAAATTTATTAAATTATTAACATTATGGAACAGAGTGAAACTGTGGCAGTTTTCCCAGTACATTTACCAGGAAAGATGTTAAAACACTTGAGGCTCTGAAGGTGGAATATTACAATTGTTTATGTCACCTGCTTCTGTATCTCTGACTAGTGAGACATTGCTTAATGCCTAAAATCCTTTGTTTTCTCATCTGAAAAACATAAAAATAGCTGACTCATAACCTTCTGTGACTAAAATGATGAGTGGTATGTTTAATGAAGACCTAGTTTGGATAGTATGGATACCTACAAGTGTACTAGAAATTCCATCATTCTTGCTATGTTGCCAATAATCTTGTCTGATTTCTTCAATTCCATGAGAAAGTGCTGTAGGATCTGACCATAGATTTTACTGACATATGCTAAATTCATTGTCTTCTTGAACCCTTTGTCTTGAGTCATAGTCTATTAACTCCAAAATCAACCTCCAGCTCAAATTATACCCAGAATCTCCTTTGTACTTATAGCATAGTAGTACTGATAAGAAATTAAGTCCTTAATTTTTAAGTGGTCTATTTCACACTGTTTGGAATAATACTTTGATTAATCTGTCACTGGACTACACATTCTATCTGTTAAACCCCATTCTGAGAATTAGATACAAGAAAATCATTTTCAGACCTGAGCATTTTAGAGGTACTTGAGTCCAAAGTGACCTTGATTGAAGAAAAGAGTTAACGTTTTAGGCCTAGAAACATAGCACACTTAGTTGAACAATGCTTCAAGTCTTGTGAAAACCTAGGATCCATGTATGTGATAGCTAATAGATTGTCAACTTGACTGGATTTGAATTAAACTAAAATACAAGCTGCTACGTATTCATAAGAGGGACTTTATCAGATTGTTCAATATGGGAAGACCCACCCTGCATGTGGTTGGAACCATCAGGACATGAGGGAAGAAACCTTTGCTTTCTTCCTTCTCTCTGCTGGCAAGTTTATATACTTGTTACTGCCACTGGCACAGTGCTTCATTGCTATTGAAAGCAGCTTCCTTGGTCTTCTAATGTATATTGAAGGGCAGCAGCTCTCTGCAGAACTCCAGTACTTTAATACAAGATTGGGAGGGATGAGACATCTAGCCTCATAAACTGAGCAATTAGTGTATTCTTGGCTTCTCTGTTATGAGACAGCCATTATTAGACTACTCAGACTATATTGTGTAGTTCAAACAAATCTACTCATATATCCCCTTTAAAAATACATCAGTTTTATTCCTTTAGGAAGTTCTGGCTGATACATTATGTTCATGCTTATGAACACAAAGCTTCATATAACAGGTACTGAGAAAGCACAGAATCTTCTAACATACTTCAGAAGTTGATTTTTTGGAGGGGTAGAATCCTTACATGGCATTCTGTTTTATATTTTGCTGTTTTGCTTGAAGCAATAAATTTGGTTTATCAAGGAATAGAAAAAAGAATTGTAGTTATTTAAAATCATAAAAATAAAATATTAGAGAATCATAATATATAAAATAAAAACTATTAATACACAGATGCATTCTCCCTCCTCCTACTTCAGCTGTGTCTTGGATGGCAGATATTGCAGGAGCAAAGTGAATTTCTCTTAACCTAGGTATAATTTTTAGTTCAGGCAGTACTACATGAACTGTGGTAGCAAGGACTGCCAATTTTTATAGCATATCATTCAAGAAAAGCTTAAAACAATACTACCTCCTGAGCTACATCTTAGATACAGAGAATAAAAAATATGGGTAAAACCTTCAACTCTGCGATTTAAAATATCTCCAGCTGACTGTGGTGTATAAGTACTGTGAGCATGCTTCTGAGTTCTTTCAGGAAGCTGTGTACATTTTGTGCTGATATGAATGCTCTCTATGCCCAGGAACATGTCTGAGGGGCATTACAGGTGCAGTGTTTCTGTTGATTGGGATATTCTTTCTCTAGTTATACCTCAGATATATTAGAATGAAAAATGAAGCTCAATTTCAAGTATTGAAAGGGAACATAGTGTTGTTCAAGTATATATATATATATATTCTATTGTTGCTTATAGTAATCTCTGAGAAAATACTGAAATGTGTGTGTGTGTGTGTGTGTGTGTGTGTGTGTGTGTGTGTGTGTGTGTGTGTTTTCCTGGAATAATAAGAGTCTTGATTAGAAGCCCTTTCATTAGGATGATAGCATAAGGGGCTATAAAAAATCCTTAGATAAATTGTCATTTTGCAAGCTTCTCAGTTTGAATGATTCAGCTGTGGTTACTATGGAACCACAAACCCTGTTCACTCTGCAGAGAAAAATTTTAATGTTCACAGAATCTCCAGAGAGTGAAGAGACTTGATAAAGAAAAATTACTCCTCTCTCTGAGAAAGACACACAAGCCAGCTGCAAAATGGCCCATGTCAGAGTTCCAGTTTGTATTCCACTTGCAGAGCTTGCCTTTTGGTCAAGGTTAATTTCTGAAGTGGATAACACCTTGCTGGGGCTGGAAAGATGGATTAAAGATTAGGCTGTCAGCCAAAAAATATGGTATTACTTTGCTGAAAACTGCTATCTTAGCCAACTCCATATAAGTAAGCTAACATTTTGGAATAATGTATTAGTTATTAACTCCCTATGACAAGTATCTTACAAAAACAGTAGAAAGAAGAATTTATTTTGGCTTACAGTTTCATGGAACATAGTTCCTCATAGCAGAAGGTCACATTGTATCCATAATGAAGAAGCAGAGAGCAATGAATACTTATATTCATAAGGAAACCTAGGCCAGAGAAACAATGCCATTCACATTTAGGGTGGATCTTCCCACTTCAATTAGCCTAATTTAGATAAGCCCTTATGAGTCTAAAACCCATCAAATTGATGATCAGGATTAACTATCACACTTAGCTTTCTTTTATGACCAGTCAGATGGTGTTTACCTTTTGTTTCACACTGTTTTCTCCTTAGATATTAGTGATGTGTTTATAAAAACTCATGTAATTATTTTGGTGGTTCTAAAGTAGGAAAGCTCCATTTTACCAAGGAAGAAACAGAGGTTCAGCTAAATTACCTCACAAATAGAAGTTTCTAGTTGAACCAAGCAGTTTAAAAGCCTGGGAGCTTCCCTCCAAACTACTTTTGCATTTATGGGCTGCTTTTAATTTTGATAAGAAGCCTCAGATCCCACAGTTTTCCCCAAAAGCTAAAAAATATAAAATAAAATGAGAAAGGGTAAGGACATTGATTTTGCCTCTGGTCCTTACACAACATTCAGTGAGTTACTTTTGTTCAACACATACATCTGTGGGACCTATCTAAAGTTTTTGATTCAGAAAGCCTATACTTAGAAATATGCTGGTTAATTTGGTACCAAGCAATTCTGTGAAATATTCATTTAATATCTTGGTCTTCAAAGGGTTCTGACTATCATTGGGGTAGTGCTGAGAGTTAGTAAGATTGTAGAATTGTAGATCTAGATGCTAACCTAGCTCTAGAACTTTCAGTATCCATAACTATAAGGACATATTTCTACTGTTTAAGCTGAACAGTCAGTCATGTTATTTTGTTGTAGCTAACCTGGAAATCAAATACATCAAGACCTAAAGTGCACAAGTATCACTGGGTAATCTTGCCAAACCTAGAGTTTCCACCAAGAATCTCTGTGACTCTAAGCCTGAATTGATCTAGTTTGCTTTGCCAGCACTACAGAACTTAGAGAAAACAAACATCTAGAAGCAAACCTTTCATTTTTTTAGACTTTGTTTCTAGAACTGTTGTGATTGGGTCTCAGGGAGTAGTTAGAGCTAGGTGCCAGCATGGTGGCACTCTCTCTGTCTCCACAACAGTGTATGGACAGATCCATTGAGTGAACATCAAAACTTCATGTTCTCATAAAATTGCTAGTTAGGTTATATTTTGGCCAAGGATAATAGTCTCATTTTATCATAATAATTTCTTTTAAATTTTTAAAAGAAAAATAATTTTTTTAAAGTTCTATCTCCAAATAAAGTTATATTTTGAGGTATTGAAGGTTAGGGTTCCAATATAAGAACTTTTGAAGGACATCATTCAGACTATAAAGAAGGTGCTATAGTAATGAACAGCTCTGATCATATTAAATTCTGCCAGTGGGAAAAACCTTGAGATGCTGAGAAACTCAGACTTAATGGAGACCCGAACCTAGAAAACTATCTCTTCTTTTTTTTCCTTTTATTTTATTTTACAATACCACTCAGTTCTACATATCAGCCATGGATTTCCTTCTTCTCCCCCCTCCTGCTCCCTCCCCTTCCCCCCAGCCCACCTCCCATTCCCACCTCCTCCAGGGCAAAGCCTCCCCCGAGGACTGAGATCAACCTGGTAGACTCAGTCCAGGCAGGTCCAGTCCCCTCCTCCCAGACTGAGCCAAGCGTCCCTGCATAAGCCCCAGGTTTCAAACAGCCAACTCATGTCATGGTGTAATGGTATGCACTCTAGACTGGGAGTCCAGCGATCAGAGTTCATATCTCTTCTTTTTTTATTGATCTTGGTGGGTCTATTATTTTTGGCTTGCTTTCCTAAAGACAGCCATTTTTCAGTTTCATGCTGCAACCCTGTTACAACTTACCTCTTTCCATTGATGTGACTGCCAACACTGGGCTTTCCCTCCACATATATGTCACACTAGATACACACCACCCTTGCCCCATTTAGAATCAATATCTCACATACAATATCTTGGCTTCATCCCTATTTTCAGAATTTATTTCTTTAGCTACATTAGGAGAACATTTGTTGTAAAGTAAATAACTATGCTAAATTATCTGGATTAAAATATTTCATTGTCCTAAGAGGAAAAAATAAGAAGTGTTAGTAATGGGGATGTGGTTCATTGGTAAAACTTATACTTAGAGTATATGGGAACTTGGTTCCATGCCCAGAACTGAAAACAAGAAAATAAAAATCTTTTCAGTGTAGCTTTGTTGCTCCCTCAGGGAATGGGGTGGGAAGACATGGCATCAACAACACAGACACTGGGAGTCAGGTGAAAGGCAAACAGCAGACTTGCTTATTCAGTAATGCAGAAAGTTTTATATACTCTCCTCCCAGCACACAGGCTAGGTCCCAATCTGGTGACATTGAGTGGTTGATCCTCATTGGCTAGGCATGACCAGGGCCTCTGACAGTGATCCAGTGACATTGCCTTGTCACAACTCATTAGCTAGCATGATCAGGAATTCTGACAACACCTGATCCCTTGGTGTTGCATGATCAGCCCTCATAGACTGGGCACAATCAGGACCTCTGACAGTGCCTGTTGCTAGGCCTTCAGGCAAACTCCAGGTTGGCTCATATGAAAATACATTATATGTATGCTTTGGAAACTGGTTTGAGCCTTATCTTCCAGCATATTCACCCTTTTTTATTTATTACATGGGTGCTCAGTGGGAATCAGAGTTCTTTGCTTTGACATTGTTGACCCCACCTCAGGAGGACTCAGCAATTGAACTATGCCTGTCTTAGCTTGGCTTGCCTAACTATCTCTTATCTCTCATTGACTACCAGCCCTTGAAGAACATCCATTCCTGAAGAGCCATCCAGGTGTAAAGGATTAGGCAATAACCTTTAGAATTTCAGAGAACCAACTATGCATAAACTCCTGAGGAAGGCTATGAGGAGAATATCTCAGAGCCATTAACACCTGAAGAGTCACCTTAGTCACTGCCCATTGTAATCAAATATGCTAGAGGAGACATTTAAAGAGAATAAGGATGAACAGTATCACTCTATCAATCAAAGCAAATGTGAGCATCCAGGAGGAATCAAATAGCCTTTTAAAGTTGTCCCTATATGCAGGAAGATAAGGCTCAAATCAGTTGACAAGGCATGCACATAACATACTTCCTTATGAGCCAACCTGGAGTCTGCCTGAGGGCCTAGCAATAGGCACTGTTAGAAGTTCTGATTGTGCCTAGTCAATGAGGGGTTATCATGCAATGTCACTGGATCAAGACACAGCCTGGGTGCTGGGAGAAGGGTATATAAGGCTTTTCTCTTACTGAATAACTGAGTCTGCTGTTCACCTTTCATCTGACTCCTTATATCTGTGTTGTTGATGCTGTATCTTCTCACCCCCTCCCTGGAGGACTGAGCAGCATCTGGCACCTAAATGTGGGATCTCTGGTATAGGTTTTGAGCTTACCTGGGTCAGAGTCCTTTTTTATTGCAGCTGTAATTTTTGGGTTTTGATGTTTGTATGTTTTTGCTGTGGTTGTTTATGGCACAACAGTTACTTTTGCTTTCCTGGCACCAGTTCTGATTGTCTCCCTCCCTTTGCTCATGGCACTGGACAGTATCCCCAAGATGTGTTTCAGTGAAAAGGCCCCTCAAGGTTGTATGCTTTCAGTACCTTTGGCAAGTATGTGTTGGGATCCCCCTTTCTTTTCTTCTTTTGTATTGTTTGTCATGTTTGTCTGCCTGTATGGTTAGGAAGGTGTGGTGGTATTCTAATTATACTGAAATGTGATTTTGATTGTATGTTAATAAATAAAGTTACCCGGGGGTCAGAGTTATTAGAGCCATAGCAAGAGTGTGGTGGTGGTGGCACACGCCTTTAATCCCATAGATCTCTGTGTGTTCAGGGATACAGCCAGCATTGGAGACATATGTCTTTAAGACCTGGGGGGCTGTACATACAGACAGTGATGAGGCAGTCACGTGTTTGGGTTTACAACCAATGAGAAGGCAGAACAAAATAGTATAAAAAGACGGACAGTCAGGATATAGCTCTCTTTCAGGAAGCTGGGAAACCGCAGGAGGAAGGGTGAGATTTTAGCTCTGAGCTCTGACCTCTCGGCTTTCTCTTTTACATTGGTTCTGTGTTTCTTATTTAATAAGACTGTTGGTTACACCTACAGGAAGGCACATTTTTTTTCTGTTTTGGTTTGTCTGGCACCTCCACATGAGGGCTGACCCCTCAGGAGGCTGAACCAAGGCTCGGCTTCCAAATGCTGTTCCTCATCCAGAGACACAGTATAAACATATGGCAGTAATCTAAAAAAAACACGGAAGTCCCCCACTAAGCATAAAACATAAATGGTCTGTCACAAATTTCTACCCCTATTGACTGCCATCTGCTGTGAGATGTTGTTCTGTATGCTGTGGATATATGTTGCTCTGATTGGTTGATAAATAAAGCTGTTTGGCTATGGTGATATTTTATTTGTAGTGAAATGTGAATTTATTTGTATGTTAGTAAATAAAGTTGCCTGGGGGTCAGAGCTAATAGCAAGCCACAGCAGAAGCTGGGCGGTGGTGGTACATGCCTTTAATCCCAACACTTGGGAGGCAGAGCTAGGTGTATCTCTGTGTGTTCAAAAATACAGCTAGCATGGAGACACATGCCTTTATTCTCAATACAAACTATAGAAGACCTGGAGGTCTGTATGGATGGGCAGTGACTAGGAGGTCATGTAGTTGGGTTTACAACCAATGAGAAGGCAGAACAGAAAGTCTATATAAAGAAAAACACACAGGAAGTAGTGCGTGGGCTGAGGAGGACAGCAGTGGCAGTGAAGGGTAAGGTTTTTAGCTCTTAGCTATTGCTCTGACCTCTTGGGCTTTCATCTTTGCATTGGCTCTGTGTTTCTTATTTAACAAGACAGTTACATCTACAATGGTGAGGCAGAATAAGGTTAGGTGGTACATTCCAACTGGAGACAGAGGAAGAAAAAAGGAGAGCTGAGGAGCCACTGCTAGTCACTGCCATGAGAAGCAAGATATAAAGTACCAGTAAGCCACAAGCCATGTGGTAAAGTATATATTTATAGAAATGGGTTAATTTAAGATGTAAGAGCACTGGGAGGTGGTGGCGCATGCCTTTAATCCCAGCACTTGGGAGGCAGAGCCAGGCAGATTTCTGTGAGTTCGAGGCCAGCCTGGGCTACCAAGTGAGTCCCAGGAAAGGCACAAAGCTACACATAGAAACCCTGTCTGATACAAAAAAACAAACAAAAAAAAAGATGTAAGAGCTAGTTAGCAAGAAGCCTGAGCCATTAGGCTATATAGTTTAAAAGTAATATAAGTCTCTGAGTGATTATTTTAAAAGTGGCTGTGGGACTGCAGGGCTGTGGGAGCTGGGTAGGACCAGAGAAAACTTACAACTGCATTTGGCATACCAATGTGAGGCTCTTGAATTTCCATAAGGCCTAAAATAATTTAAAAAAAAAAAAGGCTTCTAAACACACAATAATGGAGCCAAAATTAGCTTTCTATTTCATGTCTCACATGGGTCGAGATATAGAGACATTAAGATACAGAGATGCCATGGTGTGTGGACTTAAGCATGGTGGGTTCACAGAATATGGGCTTGAGTGCAGCATGGCAGATTCCTGGCACTGTACACAGAGGCATCTCCAAGCTGCATAGTACACTGCATGGTAGATTTAGCTTTTTCTAGTACAGAAAAAAAAAGAAGTTTTCTGGGCTACATGCTTATTGAGAGAAGCATAGACCCACTGCTTCCAAGCTTGGTGGTACACATGGCTCCCAGAGCTGGCTGTAAATGCACCACCACCATTTTTGGAAACTGAATGGGACAGAGTCAGCAGCCAAACAATTTAGTGCTGGGGACCAGTCTCAGCAATTTTGGGGGTTTGAAGGACCGGATACCTGGAAGGCATAGTAATGACTCAGAAACAGTACTCATGCAAGTTTACAGGTCACTTCAGGCTCCTGCAATTGCTAAGTAGCTTCTGCTTTTGCCTTGGTAACCTCAGTCTTTTATTTTCATGAGCAAGGTGAAACAGAAAGAAAAGGAGAAATTATCCAATACAGAGTGTTCTCATGATTCCAAAAATTATTCTTAGAAAATCACCAATATATTCTTCATCATCTTTGATTAGACATAGAAACTATCCCAGGCTTAACACCAAAGCAAGCATAATCTATTTTTATTATTAATGATTACATAATATTCTGAGCACTTGACCCAGAGGCTAGCAGCATGCAATTTTGTAAAAAGGGTAAAAATAAAAACAGTGGTTATATACCAGACAGTCATTTCCTTCTCACACAGCCTGCTCTGACTTCAAGACCCCCTGAAGCTGCCTTAGTTCCTCCTCAGCCCTCTGCAAACACCAAGCCCTGTGACTGGTGGGCCACAATGATCTCAGACGAGAAATCTGCCTCTGCAAATCAGCAACTTTTGTCCTTCTTATCCCAACAATTCCAAGGAAGACCTGATTAAATTTTCAGAGCTTCCATAAAAGGAAGCTCATCTTTCCTGGCAGATCTTTTCAATCTAGAAACCCAATAAAACTTGCAGCAATCACTCCAACTATTGCCACATTGTCTCCACACTCCTTCAGGAAGAATCAAAATATCTGGATTAAAGTTGACATCTTCCTTTCTTGGTGGAGGCCACCATTTTCCTCCTATTCTAGGTTCCCACACTTCCCATTTGTCATCCCATCTATATGTTACTCCATCCACAGTCTTCAGTCAATACCCCTTAGGGTCTCAAGTTTTACACAATGCCCTTGGAATATCCTCAGTAACTGAATTATTCATCATGGCCAATTTGAGTTCAGTGTGTTGATACACATCATACCATGTGCTATAATTGACCACACATTCAGTACAGTTTACACAAGCCTAAAAAGCTTCCCCAGGCTTCAGGTTCTTTCCTATGACCTGCATAACTACCTTAACCCAGTCTGGGTGATCATCTCTATATCATTTCCCATTAAATTTACTTCACTCCTTTCCTGTATCACAGAAACCACCATTGATCTAGGAAGAAATAACATGAAGATCAGATAGAAAAAAAAGGCTAGCATTACAAAAAGTAAGTATATGGAGGAGGACATAACATGTTCATGTCATGAAGCATGACCTCAGGAGACAGGCATTTCTGCCTTGGTCCTCTAGAGACATGGAAAGTATAAGATCTGAAGGAGAATGCACGGAAGGTTGATGGTCCACAATCTCGTGTCCCTCATCTCCAATCTCTGCTGGCAGCATATCAGGCATCTTATATGCTGTCCCCAGCAGTTTAGCAGTTTAAAATCTATCCTGGTCAGAGAAGGATTATAGATTCACAATAAGTCAGATTCAGATTAAATAAAACTCTAAATGGTTT